>NC_045693.1:12575424-12882449 GCF_003331165.1 Xiphophorus hellerii
AAAACATTTTGGCTATCCTCCTTTCTGCGGTTCAAGCTGTGTTAAAGCTACAGCTGCTCTGTAGGGCACACAGAGGCAATGGAGGCAAAGTGAGTGCTAACACTATGAATGCTCTGGCACATCTCTTTAACAAAAACGAGCTGTTTTGTCCAAAAACATAAACACATTTTCCCCTAGTTGATTTAAAAAAAAAAAAAGAATGCTGCCAAAGCTCCTCAGAAGCCAGTCTGACAGCTCTGCGGCCAAACCCCCTCTTGCCCCCTACTGTCTTTGAACTAAATTCAGAAAATATTTCAGACGAATGAATGGATGCAAAATACAGCCAAATGCTCAAGTTTACAGATAATTTCTAATAATCCATTCATTAATAACATCTTTGACTGTGAAGTTTTTCCGCTGCGGTAAAACAGCTTTACTTCTCTGCATACAGTACATGTTGTTCCACTCAAGGAACTTTCAGTCTCAAGTTTATGTCAGTCGGGTCAACTGTTCTCAACTGCACTGCTTTCCAGGGCAGCATTCATAACAATAACACACAACAGGCTCCAATGTTGTATTGTTGCATTCAAAACGGCTTTTCATCACTGTGAATGTTATATAACTAGTGAGCGTAAAAATGTCTGTGACAGATGGAGGTGTTTTCCCCGCTCTGCAGAGCTCTTGGCACGCCCACATATCTCTGTCTTTTCCTCTGTTTCCGACTCTCTCCTGCTTTGACCTTCTGTTACGCCTAGATGATCGGGAGTGGGAAGCGCTGAGCAGAGAACGAACAACGAGCTCCCTCGCTCAGCTTTGTTTGATGTTTCATGCAAAAAACTGTAGATACATTGCTTTCCATCCAGGCTGGAAGAACTAAGCTAGTTACACAAACTGCCACATCCTGTCAGATGATTTAAACTATACGAGAAGAAAGAACTTTAATGCGGAAGAATTTGCAAATTTGCTACTTACCAGAAGTTTTACGCTCCCCAGCTGTCCAGGGGGGCCAGGATCTCCTTTTTCACCCGGCGGCCCCATCGGTCCAACCATGCCAAGGTCACCCATGCGACCCCTTTCACCTTGAACGCCTCTTTCTCCGGGAATGCCCGGATCACCCTACGTTAAAAAGAAAGCTCTGCTGTTTTTAAGCTTGCTGTCTGTGCAAATTCCACATGTGTATGTGACACACAGGTTTTTTCTGGTCGAGACTTACTTGTAGTTCTTTTTTTTAGGTTGGAACAGCTTATTCCAATCCCCCCACCCACCTAAAAAGGCCTGCTGTTGGTATATTTAATTCACCAAAATCCTACTACTTCCTAGTTTGATTGCATTTAATTTATGAAAAATTGGCTGATTGTAGCCGACTGATTGTTCAGCATTCATTTGGGTTTTATTTGCCTTTGCATTTACCTGTCCTGCCTTAGCAGCTAAAAAGTTAAAAGTCTACTTTTTTTCCTTCTCAATTAGCTACATTAAAAAAAAAAAATTAATTAAGTAAAAAAGTTAAGTAAAATTATTGCAGAACTGTGACAAAACTTGGCAAACACAATAGAAAACCACAATGAGCATTAAATGCCATTTTTTTCTAGTGTTTATGTGCTTGTGGGGATTCGTAATATTTGCTGAAATGAACATTCCTTGTAATTTTGATTGCCATCCTTTCATTACCATTTCATGCACATGTTCTTTGCATTGTTGTTAGAGACATAAACCGGATTCTACTCCGGAGAAGAGAATGATGCTACTTACACGTTCACCTTTGGACCCTCTGTCACCTGATGTACCTGTGGAGCCCTTTGAAAAAAAAAAAAATGCAAAACAAACTTTAAGACTGTAGCAAAAAAATAAGATCCTTAAAATAATGACTGTAATAGACATATACTCCTTTCTAGTAATAGGAAGCAATACATATTATAAAAGCCTCCAACATTAGAGATGCACAGTAAAACTGGCAGGTGACAGGAATTTGGTGATTTTATATGTTTTACACAACCTCGACCATCATAAGCAAGTTATAATGTTTTACTTTGAAACATTATGCTTCCTATATTATATTTGACTCCCAACATGTTAATGCCAACATCACCAATATTGGAGCCATGGTCTAATCTCAAAAGAAATCAGCCATTTTTAACTAAAACCTTTACTTTCTCTCTTTTAAACACATATCTGATCAAACTCATCATAGAGCTTTCCTTTTAGAGAAAGGTTCAGTATAGCCTTTAGGCATTGGACATCAAATGTTATCAAAAGCTTTCTGCTACATCAAAGCATGAGGGTGTGGCCAAACTTCAAAATCAGTCTTTTCACCATAAAAGACAAAGAAATAATGACTTCTACACATAAGGTTGGAGTTGTATCTAAAATGACGTGTGTCATCACAGAAAAGCCATCAAAACATTCACATGCTCATTTCCTGACATCACTTGTGCTCCACCCACTTAGAACAAGAAGTGACTTGCTTTAAAGTCAGACTTATACACATTTCAAGCTGTCTTTGATGACAGAGATTAAGTTCTTGTTAAATCATACGCTGAACAGACACTGTTGGCTACATTATGTTGGTGTGACAAGTTTGTACATCAAACGTGTACGTTTTGATTTGCACTAAGCTAAATATGAATAATTTTTGTCAACCCCAAAAAAGCTCATTAGGATTACATTGTAATTTGAATCAACTGCGACTCCTGGAATGTTTCACACAGATCCACACCAAATTTTGTGAGTTTCCATGGGAACCACCATTCAACATATTGATGTGGTAAATTTATGACATCACCTTAGCTCCAACAAAGTCACAGATTTTGTATGGTAAATGACCCTCCATGACACTGTAAACCTTTAATGTCACGTATTCAAAATATTACAGAAAGTCCTCATTAATACTGCACCTTCCATTAAGAAGGTAAGTTTTACACCAAACTTTGAATGCTTCTCCACGGAATACAACTGAGCCTAATTTAACGTAATACTGAGACTTCTACATTGTATCACCTGGTGGCAATATCTAGAATTTATTTGCAGCTTGGCAGAGCCATGGTGGGGTGAACCTTGAGATGTAAATTTATTCTTAAAGTGAAATTGTAATTGGCTACACAATCGGTGAATAGAAATTGGCAACAAAATCTCAGCGATCAGTGAATCTTTACAAAAATTCCTACTGTTATTTTTAAACAAACTCCAGGTACACTCTTATCAGATGACTGTGCATTGACTGCTTTAGACTCTGCTCAGGTTCTACTGCTTGTATAATATTTCCCATTATAGTGCTTCACCTTCTGCAATGTCACGGCTCCTCTGCATCACTCCGGTTTTGTTTGACAAAGGCCTGCTTTCCCACCAGCTGTCTTTACTGTATGGATGAGCCGCAAGGAAAATACCTGTCTCCAGCTTCATGTCACAACATCTTGAGTCATCCGGTCCCCTCCCTGTCACTCCTCATTGCTTCCTTTTACTTTGCTCACAGCATTACCTCGGGGAGCATCTTTGTATCAATTTCCCGCTGGATTACAGGAGGCACGCAAAAGACAATCTGGCATGATGTGGTTTTAAAGCGGGCACCGCTTTGTGATGCCATTCTCCCTTGCCTGCTTTAATCTGCAGCATGCTGTATTCCCCACTGCCTGATGGGAAGCTTAAATCTATCATCTTGCCCACTGAAATGTGCTTCCCTGAGCATTATATTAAAGCTCAAAGGAGTGAGCAAGCAATCTATGCAGATGAGAAGAGCCACCAACTAGATGGCACTGTTGTTCCACGAGAATGAGAGCCTCTATGTAGATGGCCTCAGTGGAACGGAGAGATTATAGTGGGGGAATATTAAATAATAAAAATGAACAAACAATAAAGCGTTGGGTCTACCATTTAGGTGTAAGGTGGAAAACATCTTGTATATCTGGGTAAAACAGTAATAACCACAATCAGTCAAGTTTTGGTGTTGGATCATATAATGTGTGTGGGACGGCCATTCAAGCGGATCCTTTCTGCATCCTCCAGGACCATTCTTAGTTTTCATGAGGTAAATGGTGCATAATAAATTTGATCAGCAATCCAAAAGCAGACTTTTTTCTGCTGGATTTGTCTCAGTTCAAGCCAGGTTCAGCAAGCAAAAAAAAACAAAAACAAAACACATCATTAATTTGAAGTGTCTAACGCCCTCCATTACAGACATTTTATCATTGTCTGAAAGCCTTAACTATATAATTAGGATAAGAAGAATAAAAGTCAACAAAGCCTTAAACCTGCAGGATTCCATTTAGTTTCTATCGCTAAAATCTCAAATATGCAAATCGCTTTAATGCAGTCAGCACACTGTTGCCGGAGGGGGGGATAAAAATCTGCTGTGCCATCTCTCTGTAGCCCGGCTGATGTAAAGCACTTTCTATAAGGGGATTTGAAACTACTCACCTTGTATCCAGGAGTTCCATCTTTTCCAGGCCTCCCCTGCTCAGGAACCGCAACACAAACAAAGACATTTTGTATCAGCTCCCACCTTCGATTGGATCAGCGCTGTTGCACTCCTAGTAATCTCCACAGTTAATGAGATATCTCAACCGAGGGATAATGATCCTGATTGCTGAGTGAACACTGTTCCATTGTGCACTTACAGGGAATATTACAGAAACTATCTCTGATGGTAATTACATAGAGGAATGTGGAAATATAATCATCTACAGGACGAGTGGTAGATAACATACATATTTCATCCATATTGTCCTTGAATCACGTTGGCCCCTGTGAGCACAAAAGCTGGAGTCGTGAATGAATCTACAAGTGCAAAGGTGTGTGGACATTGCTGTAGGGTTCTCTAATGAAAAGATTTGCATCCTTACAGGAACACCTTGAGGTCCCTCGGGTCCAGGGAATCCAGTCTCTCCGATGGGCCCCCTCTCACCCTGTCCAAGAACAGAGACAGTCGGTGTGTCAGTCTGAAGTAGCAAGGGGATTGACAGTTAAAAGAGAGCTAGTGACTGCTCCTCACCGGCTCTCCTGGGATCCCTGGCTCTCCACGTGTTCCGGGTTTCCCCTGTCAATCACAGACAGTAGGGGAACGTGTCTTGTTTGATAGGTCCTCAGTAGTGTCATGTCTGCAGCCTTGCATTTATAATATAGCCACTCTGTAATCCCTTTATATATACCAAATGATTGCAATGTCCTTAGCCAAGGTACTAGTATTAACTAACTCATGTTGTTTAATTCTTAATGGAAACACAGCTGAACTGATGATAGCAGAGGACTTAAAGAATACAGATCTTGTGTCAAAAACAATTATGACACAAATAAGTAGAAATAATAATAAGCAGAACATACATAAATTACTTACTGGAGGACCTGATGTCCCAGAAGGGCCAGGCAGGCCAATATCACCCTGAAAAGACAACATAAATCAGGGAGATGACAGACTGTAAAAACCTGTCATATCCAGGAGATACAGTACACAGTAGGTAAAGTGCCCTGCAAAGGTTTTTACAAGCTTTGAATTATTTTTCTCATTTTGTCACTTTACAGGCACAAACTTAAAAAAAAGATCCCTGGGACTAGATGTCAAATGTGAAAAAGTTCAAATGTTTTTATTATAAGACACTGCACTTATATGTGTTGTGAATGTCATTGTGAAACTCATGGTTTAATTAAGCAAATGTAGGAGGAGATAAAAAGGCTAAAACTCCTTAACAATCCACTTAGATTCATAAATTAAGTTTGAACAAGCTTTGCTATTATTTTGTTTTGTACAGGTAACACTTATGTGTCCGACAGTATTTCCTAGAAGAAAAAAATGTCCCTTGATCTCACAGAAACTGACATATTCCAGTCTCACAAAATCCAGTCACACACTGCCAGTCACACAAAGTTGGATGCTGGTTCCGTCCAGCCCAGTTTCGTTATCTTCAAGGAAATGCATCTCCACTAATGTTTGCAATTCACGGTGCAGATTGTTAGCCATTTCATTAACGCTTTGGCTCCAAATTGCAATATATCCTCTCTGGAAATGTAGACCTGAAATTCCTCCAGGCAATATTTAAACAGAAACACAAGTAATTGAATTTCTCTAAAAAAAAAAACAAACAAAAAAAAAACATTTAGTTTCCCTGAAGCTGGCTCATAACTTTAACTAGCACCTATAATGTTCACAGTGCCAAGCATTTTTACTCTTCAGAAGATGGATACATCCTTTCACAAAGAAGCTCTTTATAACTTTGTATAATGAGAATGCTCCAGAGAGAATGAATTTTAACCGTGCTGCAATCAAGGGAAGCTCATTTGTGGGAGAGAAACAGCTCTGTTGCCTACCTTGGCACCGGGAAGCCCTTCAAGCCCGGGTAAGCCCATGGGTCCTGGTTCCCCCTGTGAGAGAAGAAGACACCACCTGCTGTGTCAAGCTGATCAGGTCACTAATAAAGTAGATTAAGAGTTACTGCTTCCACCTATTTTGCAACCAAGAATGGTGCTATTTTTACCTCACATCCCACAAATGCAGTGCCATTGGCAACAAGCATAATTATAAACCTAAATTGAAATGCATAATAATGTACTATATCTACATAAACAAGAAAATACAAACTAAAGTCACAGGACTGCAAATAAGTTAGTTGCCAAATATGTTTCTGCTCAACAAACAAATTTTAATATCAGACAACGATAAACTGGTTTAAAAACATTTTCCCAATAATGAGGTACTTTATTCAGGAAAAAAAGCAAGCCAATCCACCCTGACTATGTGAAAAAGCAATATCTCAGTTGACCTAAAAACTGGTTGCTGCACCACTTTAATGATAACTATGAATCAGTTTTTTACATTGGCATGGGGGAGTTTGCCTTTATAAAATTGCTCATTGGAAGAACTAATTTTCAAAGCATTTTTGAAAAATATTAGACAGGCCATTGTGTTTTTTCAGTCTTACTTTTCAGTTCCAAGGCGAGACTCTTTTTTTTTGTAACTCTCCCATCAACACCATTTTTACACATTGTCTCTATAACTGTTGAACTAGTAAACTCAACTGAGTTTATTGCAGTGAGATAGATGTTGGTTTTTTAGCAAATTTCTGGATGTTAATGCACTATTTGAATAAGTGTGAAAGCTGGTCACTCCTTGGAAGGTTCACTACTGTTTTCCTCCATTCAAGAACTTTTCTAAGCCACTCATTCTTACTGTCTCTTTAGGTTCTTGTGATTGTGTCAGGTTTTGAGATCCTCCAGCCTAAGTCATGTTGTCAAATATGTTCTATTTATGTGTTCTGTTGATTCTTCTGATCTGGCAGTAAGAAAGACTAGGTGTGTCAAAGTTTTATTTGTCTGATATTAAAATATGTTGTATTATTTGAAAAATCTAGCTGCAAAACAGAAGAAATTTGTATGGGTAAAACTTTGCTCCATTTGCTTGTCTATTTTTGATTTATGTCTATGAATTTACATCTAGGAGGAAAGTCATTTTTCAAAGAAATGTACATAGAAAAAAAGAAAGTGTTTGGTTACATAATGCAGTTTCTGCAACATTTCTTTCTCTCATCTTAATATTTTTAGTCCTCAATTGATGCATGTCTCTATGTATCCATTTGTTTCAAACGGCTTTGGGTTAATAGCTTCAAATGTTCTACTGCACATACTGTAACTTCATGTGGGCTACAGGAACATTAGAAAGAAAACAGCCTCATTTCAAAATCAGTCTTTCTTCTGCTCTAAAAATAGAGATCCATTCCCTGTTCTTGCGCAAGTGATGGCCTCTATCTACCTCCTCTTGCTCAGGCTGCCATGGAGAAACGCCATTACACAGAACAGAGAAGCAACCGGTGCCGACATAGATGAATTGTCCGGGTAATTGTCACACATGCAGATTGTCACGAATAAGCCATTGTGGCTAACGGAAAGAAGGGAGAGGGTGGACGAGCCAGAGGATCAGCTGTGAGACAGATTGGGGCAATTCCAGCATGGCTCTGTAGCCGGACGGGACAATTTATTAGGATGTCAAATTAACATTCTGGTGAAAAATCACTGTGCGACCAACACAATAAAAAATGCAATTGGTCCCATGAGGATGAGGAATTCAGGGTTACAGCAGAAACGTCAAGTTGGTTGCATGTATATGTGGATTGCAAACGGATTGTTTTCCCAATTTGGTACAAAAGCAAGCGGCTGAGGAGCGCATTAGAAATGCAGTAAGTGTTTGTAGGATCCCACTGGCAAGACAATATATTAAAAAAGCTTCGTATTTGTTAGAGAGAAGGTCATTTCTTTTCATTTTCGTGTACTTTGAGTTTCTACTGAGAGTGTTTAAGCACTCAGACTTGAGGCTTTATTGACTTGTGTTATACAGAGGAAAAACCTGGGAGATAATGATAAAAAGCAGCTCTGAATTCTCCCTTTCTGTGTTGTATGAAAAATGCACGTTTCAGAACGAACAGTTTCTACTCACGACAGGTCCTTCATCTCCCTTTGGGCCCTTAAAGGGAAAAGAAACAAAGAAGACAGATTACTGCCATAGATGTGACAACCAGAATAATAGAAAGTCTAAACTCAGTCTGAAATGACAGGTAGATATATTCTGTTGTAGGTAAAACTCGTACTATTCATTGTTGCTTCATTTCCCCTCAAATGTGTCTGTCTGTAAATGATGACGATTCTGCAGTTGTGTTTCAGGCAAGCATTACACAATCCAATATGGCTTAACACACCTAACCTGCATTTTTCTAATAAAAAAAAAAAAAAGATAAATTATCTGTCCCTCTTAACACTGATGAGGAAGCTCTCTTATTGATTGCTCCCGAGGAGCTGTTGGGCTGTGATAGATGCAGTACAGGCTGAGACATTCTTGAGATTTAGCTGTAGTTCATGTGCATTGTGCACTGGGGGGACAGCACTACGTCTGCTCTTTGTCACCTCCTTAAGTGTTCGTTTCAGTGAACGGATGCCTGCAGGCCCCGTGACTGAACGTCTCCCTGGACTGGACAAGATTACAAACTGTCTGATAAGGCAAAAGGAGGTTGGGAGAGATAAGCAAATCGGGCCACTTCTCCACCGCGCAGAGCATACCAACTTCTAAAGTTTCATTTTGCATATCAATGATGTTGTGTGTCCCGGCGTGGATCAGAGGCACCTGTTTGGGAGTCAGGAAGTCTCTTGGCCTTTGCCAACCCCCAGTGATTGACTGTGATATAAATGCTTCAGAACCATGATAACAGTGGAGGCCTGGTCAGGTTGTTTGTTATTCAGCCCTCGCAGGCTCTGCAGCTCATACAGTATCAGCATGCCTGTTTGCTAGAGTTCCTTACAGCACACTTTAAAGGATTTACCTGAGGCACAACAACACTTACCGGAGCACCGGGCGCTCCAGGAGGTCCTAAAATAGCTCCACCACTCTGCAAAGACATTTCTTTATGTAATGACTAAATATTTTACAATGCGGGTCAAATTCAATTTATTAGCAAGGCATCATCAAATTCAATAAATTCAATTACAAACGTAAGTTAAAATCTATATATCTTTTACCTGCAGCTTGTACAGACTACTCATCCCGTTTCCCTCCACATACGGCGCACCCTGAAACACAGTCAGAGAATCACACATCCCCTCTGCAAAAGTTCTCTGGTTTCAGGTAGAAACTATACTTTAGGTCTTGAGCAATTATACACAGCTAAGCCCTTAAAAGCAACATAGCATCTGCATCTGGTGACTACACAGAGAAAGAGAGAGAACGAATGTGTGGCTGAGAAAAGAAAAGAGTCGAATAAGTAGAGAACAGCAGATTTTCATAAACCTGGAAGCAGTCCTAATCCAAAAGACAAGGATGTTAAAGAAGTACAAAAAGTCTTTTATAATTTAAAAGATTTTGGGTGTCACGAGGTAATCCTGATTTTATGTTTTAGCATTCTAAGGATGTTCTTTAGTGATAGATTTTTAGAGGGCAACTAATGTAAACCAAGAAGAAGTCAAGGCTCTCATTTAGAAGCAAGTGAAGGCCTGTGCCCTTTTCAGGCCACTAAGCCATCCCCTTTCCTCCATAGCTGCAGGTTTATAAGACCAAGGTGTAGGCGTGTGCGGGCGTGTGCGGGGAGGGGTGTGTGTGTGTGTGTGTTCCGGAGGCGCTCAGTAAGTTCAAGGAGATAGCCAATGAATTATAGATTTGCCACTGGAAGTGCTTACTCATTCGTCTTTTAAAAAGGATGGAATGAGACTCGGTGCCAGCAAGCATGTGGCCACAATTTCATCATGTTTGCACTTGTTTGTCGGTTGTGCTGTGCTATTATGAGAAACGCTAAACAAGCACCAAACAGACGACTTTCCCACTCTAACCTTTAAAGGTAACATTACATGTCCACCCAAAATAAAACCTGTGACCCTTGTGGGGTTATGAGACTCTATAGGGAACTGAATCTTGTGAAGACTGGAGCAACTTACTGGAGGTCCTGGAAGTCCTTGTCTGCCTGGAGCTCCGTCGTTTCCCTGTTAGACATAAACAAAAGAAAATCTTAAGTGCAGTGAAATTATTGTTTAATATTGGACATATTTTCAGAATACTCATACTAAAATGTATTCACATAACATTGAAAATAACCTATTTTTTAATATTTTAAATAAACAATGTTCAAATCTTATTGAAATTGCAAAATCTTCCTTCCTTCCACATACTAAAAATCTTACTTTAATAGGTAGCCTACATACAGCTTTCATAATGTTACTATCTTCAACGTTGAAGTTAAAATTCACAATAATTTTTTAAATTCAGATATTAGTGTGATGCAAAGACTATAATGAGTCTCTTGGGGATTAAATTTTGAGACATTTACTCGGATCATTAAAAATGAGCTTGGCATCGACAAATGTTCATTCTTAATGACTCAGATCAGAATTGGGAATACAAATCAGTATCTGATATTGAAAATCTCAGGCAGCCTAAATAGACAAGGTATAAAACACTGTTTCACAGAGATAAAAAACACATATATGCAACAAATGTACATATTATTATATAAATAACTCAAGAAAGACACAAAGATACAAATATCACATACACAATGTACAGAACTACAACCGCAACCATACACTGACATGAAAACACATAAACACTTAAACATTAGAATTACACAAATTGGTTGTTTTCATACCACCAGTCTAGTAACACACTACCTTTCCTCTAACAATGTGTCGACCTTAAATAAGGCCTCAAGAATCACTTTACATCATTTTAGTACACAGTTATTCACAAGATTTTTAGTGTGTCCTCTCAGGTGTTTGATTCCATTGTGATCGTACCAAAATACCTCTGCATACACCCAGATACATATCACAAAAAGACCAAAACACACTGCGGATCTGTTTTAGAGCTATTCTCACAGCTAAGATAAATTGTAAGCAAAACTAGATGTTTCAAGCACCACTCTTTTACTTTTCAGCATTTCGTAAGTGTTCAAAACTTTATCTACTTCACATCTTGTCGCTGTAAACAAAAACTATTGACTTCAGTCTTTTAGAAATGTAGCTAAAAGAAAGCCTTATGCCTTTTCCTGTACCTCAGCAAAGTCAAGTAAAGATGACTCAGCAATGCTTCTTTTAAAAATCATCAGAGAACTTTGAAAGAAAATGCATTCTCTAGAAATGTGACATTTTATTTTCTTTTGCATTACTGTTAAAAGTAGAAAAGTACTTTATCCATGTGGCTAACAAAGACATCAACAAGATATTTAATAGAAGGTAATTTATGAAAAATAACACATTCCTTTTGTGAACAAGAATGACATTTACTTTACTTTTTGCAGCATTTGTTAAACCACATTTCATAGAAAGCATTTCTTACCTTTTCTCCCTTTGATCCTTGTGGGCCCATAAGACCAGGTCTACCTACAAGTCCCTGCAAAAAAAAAAAAGAAATCTGATTTGAGCACAAATTATATATAAAAATTGCATTTTCCCTTATGCATAACTGAGTGATTGTTGTAGAGATGTTTAATCTGCCCAGGCCTTTAAACTCTTTTTCAGACTTTGTAACATTTTTAACTGTATTTATTTATTTTTTTCCAAACATCTTACTTCCACGGCGTCTTTTTAAGGGGCAACAAAGCACTTAATTTCAAATTTCAAAGGTCCAAAAATCATGGTCTTGGACTTAAAACATTGTTATCTGGATACTAAAATAATGTTAACCATCTTGTGGTGTGTGATGGAAAAATTACAATAAGGTCACATCTGCTAGTCATGTTATATGAAATGCTTATGAACTCTCACCAAAAGAACTATTTGGGTTACATGTAGAAGGTTGGAAGTTGTTTTCTACAGCTGTATCAGAACCAGACTGTCTCGCCCTTTGTTGTTAATTTTTTATCCTTGGTGTAAAACTCATGTGTTGTCTCTGCCTGACAGAGCTTTTCTTCCAGACCTGCTTCATTACTGATTGTCCTACAAGTTCTCTGTATTGTGCACAATATATGAACAAACCTGATTGAGTGATTTCACCTGAACAGTGCTTGGAAATAGTATTTTTTCCACGACATGGTGTATGTTGGGATATTGAAAAAAAGAAAATCTTGTATAAAATCAAATCATTCAATTCCATTAAAGTATGTGTTCTAATTTTAAAGTGATCCAAGTTGAATAGTGTGTGTGTATTGGGATCAATGATGTGGAATTTACTGTGTTCTGGTAGGTGTAAATTACTTTCGGTATGGCGTTGCTGTCTGTAGTTTTTCTTTTTTAATGTAAGCATTAACTGAAAGACTGTAGGGGAAAATTCAATGCTCCATTTGAGCCTCAAGTGATCAGACAATTATCAGCCAAATTGATCCTAAAGTAAGTTACCCGGCCAGTTCCACTTTTTCTCTCAGTATTTGTAAGTCTTCATAAGGTGCTGACAGAGCTTTTGCTTAATTGTGTATGAAACTAAATAATGTTATCATTGTGTCACTGCTGTCATGACACTATGCTGTCGTGACACAAAAATTATGCATGCTACAGTGCCAAACGAACTGTGACACTGGAGTATTATTTACCTAAGAAAACTATTTTTCTACGCAATTATTTTTCTATGCATCGTCTGCAAGGTAGACATGTTTTGGTGTGAGGAGGACACAAAAATATTTTTCATTTTGCATGGTTATTTCAAGTTTGCTGTAAATTTTGATTTCCGCAATCTTATTTTTGCTGCTTCCAAATCAGGCATTAGAATCAGGTATCTGCTGCTGAGCAAACATCAGTTGCTCTTCTGCAACTGATGTTGCGGAAGAGCTGTGGGATGAAGCAATGTCACAACTTTGGTTGTATTCTATTAACACTCAATACAAGGTGATAAAAGACAAAGTCATTTGTGGACCTGATTACTGCAAAGTAAACCCAATGTACCCTCAATTATCCCTAGTGTGATAAGTGTCTTTCTACTGAGTGGTCAATGGCACACCAGCTTTTATGCTGTCTGGTGTTAGCTACCTTTTAGACAGCACTTTTAGCACATTTTAAGATCATACTTCAGCAGCATCTCAAACCACTAAGGTCCTGGACGGATGCTTCCATTCTGTGTTCAGATGAGTGTGCACCTTGGAATGGTGGTACCAAAGAAACTCATTCTGCTCAACTAGAAATTTGTGACCTAATCAAGCTACAATGTGGGAATGTGTGACCCTTCCTTCCTTACATGTAGCACTAACCATCATTTCAGAGAACACTTTGAATACCTGTAACTCATTTTGTCCTTAATGTCATTAAAAGATTAAAAATGTTTAATCAGTCATCCTATGTTAGTGCTGTCATGAGATCATTATGAACTGCATTTCTTTTTAACCTTTTTTTTGTTGTCATTACTGTATCTCATGCCCCTTTTGTGATGGTATTTGTTTTCTTTTATTATGAAAGTGCCAAAGTTAAAAACCCCCAAAACAAAACAACAAAACAAGACTTACGGGGGCTCCTGTTCGACCTGTTACGCCTGGAAGTCCTGGAGCTCCTGCAGGGCCCTGGAGACGACAGTAAATTGATACTCAGTTTAAAAATCAAAGAATAATTGCTTCAAATAATTGCAATAACTGATTTGCAGTAGCGGGCATTTACAAATAATTGAGGAGAACAGAACAGAGAGCTTTAGCATTCACATCAGCAAACCCTTCCGTCAATCAGAGCCTCTGTTCTGTCTGCACATCTGCTCATGAGCACATGTATATAAAATGAGATATCAGCGTCAATATGAACACTAAGCCGGTGTGAGTTTCAATAATCCGCCACCTTGTGTGAAAAGTATAATATCAGTTTATTTGAGTGTTTCGGTCTGTGACAGTGTTGTAGGCATCTGAACCTGCTGAAGGCTGCACAGCTGACTAAACCTGGGAGTGGGGGTGAGGCTTTCTGCATGATGAATGCTATCAACCTATAGCATCAATTTATATATTAAATCTAAAAGTTAAAAAAAAAATGCAAATTGAGAATTTCTTACTGTACAAAGCTTAACTTTTTTTTTCAAATTATATTACTTAAGAAATCTTACACAAAATAAAATGCAAAAACAGGTGATTAGATTTCCAATAATTGAGATATTAATCATGATTAACATCAAACTAGGTTTTGCCTACAGTCTCTGTTACTGCTTTGTTTAAAGTGAGTAGTATCTAACGTGTTTGTATTAGTTTGTGCATTATGATTTTTTATTGGTCATAAACAGTCTAATCTACTTATAATTCTGGTTGTTCGCTAAATATCTTTTAGTTGTTGTTGTAGGATAAAATTGCCATCTTTTTAATAACACAGATGCACAAACACACATTACATGCCATGTTTAGAATAAAGTAGGTACTTTAAGAGAAAGAGACAGCACACAGACAGCAAACACTGAAAACTGCAGGGCCTCAAAAATTCCAATAAATAGTGTTGTGAAGACCTTACTGTTTAATATCATAGTTTCATATCATATCATAGTCAAATTGCAATTAAATGTATTAATGGAAAAAAAAAGACCGAACAAATCTAACTTAACCCTTATGAGAAAGAAAAATATCCCTTGAACCTAAAAGTTTGATGGCAAAATTTTCCATCACATACCTGAAACAACAGATCAGAGGGTTTTTGAAAGTAAGTCACTCCAAACCATTCAGTTTTTCATTTTAACTATTCAGATATACGTTTCCTGCTGTCCTGCTGCATAACCCAAAGCTGCTTGACTTTAAGGTCATGAACTGACGGCTGAACTTCTTTCTTTCTTGAAGATTATAATTCCACATTGGGACAGACTGGTTTGGAAAATTGTCATTTGGAAACTGCCTCTGCTTACTCAAGACATCTCTTTTTTTTAATTGCAAAACTAAAAAAACTTTGTCTTTCTTGTCGAAGAAAGACAAAGGAGCCAGAAGAAAATAAGTAGTGTTTTTTTCACAGCCTACAGTTGTCTGAAAATCTCAATACCACTGTCCTTTCCAAACAGCCTGATGACAAGTGGTTTAATTTGCTGGATTAAACATCATCCTTGCTTACCTCATCACCCTTGCCTCCAGAGGGGCCTGGGAAGCCTCTCTCTCCCTTTACACCCTGCAGGGTGAGCAGAACAAGAGAAGTGAATGTTTTTCACCAACCACAAAAAAAGCCTCAAACTAAAGGCTGACAGGGGTAAACTTCAAAATGTCTCTTCCAGCACACAACGTGAAATTGCTGAGCCTGTTTCACTGGTGCAAGGCTGTATCCATAGCAACAATTTCTGCAGAGAGCACCAAGTGATCCTAATAATATTAACAATAGAAAAACTCTGTAGGTTGCCAGCAATGACAACCATACATGCAAAACGTAAATATTTTATTTTAAAATGTATGCATATTTTATTAAGCAACATCAAATCACCACAATTAATTAAACATTTTTCTTCCATGGATTAAAAGCTGCATAATTAAAGGAAATTCTAACATACTGTATTAGTTTTTAAAACACTGATGTCACCTTTGGGCCTTCTTTTCCTGGATTACCCATCGGACCTCTTACACCTGGATCCCCCTGAGCAGAACACACATACTGAATGTTACTATAAGCACACCGCTCCGGTTTATGTTACTGTCAGCATAAGTATAATCCCTTTGCTGATATTAGTGTAATGTGACATTACTTTGACACTTTAGGATATACATTTTTAAGCTTCTCATTTCACAGTGTGTTAGCGTTTGGCACATTTATGTGTCTGCTATGCGTTACCCCAGTTTTCCAATGTAAACCGCCCTAGTTCTGAAGATACGTGTATATAACTGCTTTGGTTGCGCCCCCTCAACAACTGAATCTAGTTGTCAACTTCTTTTCCAGCTTCAGCAGTCTGCACAACTTCCAAGAATTTTGTTTGAAGGACCTCTGTTTTTAAATGTTTTATGAGGATGCAACATATTTTCGCCTCTGAAGAACATTTCTTGAAGATGGTAGGAACTTTTGGCTGTAAATCAGCCATACATTGATGGGTCACTCCTGTAAAAAACTAGAATTCTGTTGCTTATATTCGGGCTTCTATCAGCCTATTTTATGGCAGACATTCGGGACATATGCATCTGTTTCAATTACTGTTGATTGGCATCTCTAAATTCATGCATGTTGGATATTTTGTAAAATACAGGTAAAAACAGAACTGTGTTTAAATGAAATATCCCCCTTGTTAACAAGTCTTTGTTCTCCTTTCCCTTTTTCATAAAAATATCTGCTGTGAAATAGGCTCATTCTGATAAGAAACTCTTTTTTCAAATAATACATTAATAAGACACAAATCACTTTGAGCTCTTTCATTTGTGTAGATTTTTCTGTTTCTGAGTTATTTTCTTATTATTCAATCATTTTGTTGTATCAAAATTTTTTTTTTATGGCACCGAAGCCAAATCCAAGATTTGTTTAGATGTTGCAGTTTGAAAAAAAAGTACATTTGTTTGTTGTGTCAATTTGGAGTAAGCTTCAAAATATCTCAAAGCAATTTCCTTTGTTTATATTTTGCGAGGTTAATTCTAAAACTGCTCTAAAAGAAACATATAACTGATTCAATTAATTCAATTAATTACTAGTTATGTTATAACTAGTAATATGAGTTTGACCTTATTTAGTAAAGTTTTGTTTCTTTTCCTCCATCTTTGTCAAATGTTTTTATATTTTTAAAATCATATTAACTTCTGTAGTTGTTTTCATTCGGACTTCTTATTCTTTCCATGGTTTTATTTGAAACTGCTTTAATTTCAAGCAACTACTTGTTAACAGTTAGTGTGCATGAAAGATTACAGCTGAGACACAAGGAGCAGAATTTACTAAATTAAATTTAAGCAATAAAAAACTCAGATTTTTTCATTTTGAAAACAGTAAGCATACACTTAGTGCATATTTTTTATTAATCCTTTTACAAAACCTTCTCATTGAGCCTAATAACAAGGTTTTGCAGTTGCAAATATATCAACTTGTTTTTGGTTTCTATCATCTTGAGCCATATTTGGACAGTAAACTATTGCAATGCAGTCATGTCTAAAATATTTAAATGTCACTCTATACCAAGCCCCAAAGGCTGAATTAAATATGCAAAATAAATTAAAAATGTCTAGAACTGGATGTACCTTTTCTCCCACCAAGCCTTCCACTCCTTGCACTCCAGAGGAACCCTTCTCTCCCTTCTGCCCAGGCAGCCCAGGAACTCTTGTCTGGCAAAGACTGCAGGCGTTCTGCCAAGGCAGGTGAGGCGAGAAGCAAAACCAGCGGCACAGATAAGATTTCATCAAGCAGAGCTGGCACACTGCATTTTTACCTCATATTATGTGACATCAACCCAGTAGGACTAAGGACCTTGACTGACACGAAATGTTCCCTGAATGTCTCCTGAGCAGAATTAATGGGAACCAAGTAGTGCCTTCAAGAGTCTCACTTCATGTCAGTCATGGAGTGAGACTTTTGGGTTTGTGTAATTCCAGGAAACGGGTGCAAAGTTGGGCCGAATTAGTGAATAGAAAAAAAAGTTAAGAACACAAAAACTAAATGTATTTATTGTTTGTCAAAAATATGATTATGTTTCACCATGTAACATTAAATAAGTTCGTAAGCAATAAATGAATGATGTGACTGGACAAAAGGCTTAAAATCAGTTTTGCTCTGAAGAAAGAAATAATAATAATAATAATAATAATAATAATAATAATAATAATAATAATAATAATAATAATAATAATAATAATAAATCACAACATCAAAATGTTTGCAAAATAAACAAAGGTAAAAGCTGTAAGTGTCTAAAACTATGCAGAGGAAATACCTTAAGTAATGCACCCATGTCTCCAACAATAGGCAGGGCAGTCTGTCAGTAAAAGAAGAGAGGGTTTTGTCTGTCAGGGCAAATCTTTCATGGTATTTAATAATATGCTGCAGCTGTTTGGTTCAGCTGCATCTTGTAAATTGAACACACTCACACACACCTACACAAAAACATTACCAGATCCACCAGGCCATCATTTATTCCAAGATCAGTTTTTACACACACACACACACACACACGTTTATCAAACTGTTTTGTTCCAGTTTTTATTTGCAGCACTTGACAAAAACCTTAAATCATAAAGCTTCAGGATTCTAACATACTAAAAATATTGTCACTGTCAAAAACCTTAAATCATTATAAAGCCAAAAAGGAATGAGAAAGGTGTTATGAATCTTTAGCTTGCAGGAGATTTAGTATATTGAAATACTGTAATTACATAAAGGCTGCAGTTCCTACAGGGTAAAGGTGTGATGTATATTCATGCCACAAATTTTTCATATAGACTTTTTGGTGTGGCCAGTATATACACAGAAACATTACAGCATTGCTTTAAACCTGCACACCGTTTACGCACAAAACGTGAACGTTACGTAAATGTAAAGGTTACGTAAAGTTCCACCACGTAACCTTTAAAATGCAGCGCATGCTGCGACATGCCCAGAAATCCATCTGCTGGTCAAAGACAATATAAAAGTCATATATAATATGCTGAGTAATATTCTGCCACAGAGCTGCCAAGGAAATGGCTGCCAAGTAAAAGATAGTAAAGACAGCATCATTACAATCCATCTTCAATAAATTGATGGTAAGCATTATTTTTAAGAATGTTGGCTGTTTTAGAACAGAGCAGATGGTGCCCACTTGTCAGTGGAACCTGACATGGTTTTAGATGTAGAATAACGATCTGTTTAATCAAGTCAGCATTAACATTAATAATTACTGATGACATTAATTAACAAGCAGATCAGAGTCATATATGTAAATGTTGGACGATTTTAACAAGGTTTCTTGCTGAAAAATGGAACAATTTTTTATTTCTACCTCCACAAAATACATAGGTTCTTATTTGACTAAGTGTGTCACTGCTGCAGGTGTAATGTTCAGATGTTTGGAGCCGTGACATTGGGAAAGCCATTATTTATATACAGAGTATGGAGCATATGCAGCTTGCAGTGCACAACGCAAGGTTTCTGTGTTTTTTTTCTTGGAGTCAGTGATGTATCTTCACTGTTTCTGCAACAGAATGTGACAGGATATTTCTCTAAGCTGGGACAGCACTCTTTGCATCTCTGTCTTCCTCCTGGTTTTTGAGTGTGAATTGTTCAGCGAGTTTCTGGTGTTGTGTCACAGATTAAAGTCACAGATTCTCCAGGTGGTACGCCACACACTATCTCCATTTACAGGTTGTGCACTCTCTCAGGGAGGGTAATAGGTTTTTACTGATCTGCATTTTTTTTTAGTACAACATGCAGTTTTTACGCAGGAATATTTTTTTACTCAGTAACCGGCTTAAAATACAACTGAGTACAATCCCAAATGTACTCAAAAGTAAAAATAGATATTTTATATTATAGATGTTATATGTGCTCAAATACAATAACACAAGTAAATTTAATTCCTTATTTTCTAACACTGAAAATGGAATCTAAAATATTCAAATAACTTGCTGTGACATAGAAACCACTGTTTTTCATCCATTGCAGTGTTTAACCAAGGTAAGGGGCTGTGTATTTGCTGATGGAAAGCCATAAAAAATGCTACAGAAGTTGTTTTATATATACAACTATGCTATTTTACCTAAAGCAGGGGTCTCAACCTGCAGTCCTCAACGTCCAGACTTCTGCAACTTTTAGATGTGTCCCTTGTCTTACATACTTGAATTAAATGATAAGCATGCCTCACCAGTCACTACAGAGATCTGCTAATGTGCTAATATTGGAGGTGGGTGTGTTGAACCACAGAAATGTCTAAAGGTTGCAGAACACAAGCCCTTGAGGGCTGAAGTTTGAGACCACTGACCTAAAGCCTTGGTTTCGAACACATGCTGAAAGTGATATATCTGTACTTCTCACTGCTGCTCAGTGATCCTGAATTGGACAAAAGTGATATTCTTACTTACTGGTTCACCTGGAGGTCCAGCAGGGCCCGGTGGACCAGGTCTACCAGGGGAGCCCTTTAATTGAGACAAAGAATAGATTTAACCGTCCTACTGGGAGCAATATCATGCAGACGTGAAGGTCTATAACTTTTCACAGTCATCTCGGTTGGTGGTGATTTGTGGCCGGCAGCAGTGATATGACGCACTTGGACATCCACAGCAGGAAGCTGACAATTTTTTATGCAGCTGGTTATCTTTTATCTGCATACTTGTGGGACTGAATGAGAATAAAGTAATAGACTGTACCCACTAACCTCTCTTCCTGGAGTTCCAGCAGGGCCGGAAAAACCTGGTGGTCCACGGAGACCCTAAAGAAGACCTATAGTTAGTTTATAGATTTATATTAGCAGAATTAGTTCATTTTTATTTGTAGCACAAAAGATTCTCCTGAAATTGTTCACATCCTAATTTAACCGAACCTCAGTGAAAGACCTGAACATGCTGTTTCTGTGTTGCGAAAGTGATAATTTGCTACAGACCTCAGCTCCTGGCTTCCCTGGGGGTCCCGCGGGGCCCTACAAACACATCACACATCTTGTTAACACCATCCGCCCTCTACCACCCAGATCCAGTACAGTAATTGTGTTAGGCACCTTTTGCTCTATTGATTCTTTGTCTCCAAATATCCTGTGTTTCAAAACTGAACACACTCATTCACAGTCAAATTTGCGAAGTTCAAAATATGTATCGATGGATAGCTACACTTTGTAATGAATCACGAACGTGATGTGCCGGCCCCTTGAAATAATACCCAATGTTTTCACCTGAAGATGTATTTAATGACCACTTATCTTGAGACTCTTTTGTGTCTATGACAAGTTATCATGGTTTGAGCTAAATAATAAATGAAAGAATGATAGGTGAATCAATACAACACCATACTCACAATGATACTCTCTCCAGGTTCTCCCTTTTCTCCATGGTCTCCAGGCACTCCAGGCACACCTCTTTCACCCTGACACAAACAAAAGGTGTGATGAATTCGGAAGACGGGAGAGTTCCTGCGCTGCATAATAATTAACTATTAAACTCAGTGTGCCTTATCGCTTGTATCTGAAGAAAGACAGTGTATTATCCATTACCTTCAAACTCAGAATTCAGTTTTGTCTATGGAAATAACAACAGTAGTAATAACCAGAAGGAAAAACACCTAAAACAATCTTCAACTGAATTGAAGGTTGGTTGTAAAAACATAAACTGATTTTTTTTCTTTAAGAAGATGTCTATGGTAACTATTTTCATATCCAAAATGCTCTGTAAGACTACGCAAATCTAACAATCTGGAATTTAATTTTCTTTCTAAATGATCAATCAGCTTTTAATTTAAGCTTGGTTTTTCATGGTGTGAAAATTTAGTATATTGTGGCTTCCTCTCTTTTTGTTACACTTTTACACAACCTCATATATTTTTCTTTAACTTGAAGTAGATTGTACTTGTCAACACCAAAATACACCCATCGACATTGAAAAGGCAATACATGGACCAGTTTCAAAAGAGATTTAGACCAAATCCCTATGTGCCTTTTGACCAGCCAAGCAGCAAGATTTTACTTCTATTTCTTGGTTTTAACTTATTAGGCCAAACTCCACAGCTCATGTCTAAGTTGTTAAAGGCTTACTCTTCTATACGCGCCCTCCGGTCATCTAACAAGAGATTATTGGTAGTTTTCTAGCCCGAACTCGGTTAAAACCAAGAGGGGACGGGGGGGGCTGTTCTTTTTAAGCTGTCACATCTTGACTGTGAAATGAGCTTCTCCTTTTTTACATTGCATTGACTGGGCTGGCTGCTTTAAAATGCAACTAAAGCATCGTTTTTAATTATTGAATCAATCAACCAATCAGTCAATGAGTTATTCACTTCAACCATCTTCCTCCCCATAGTATGTACAATACATAAAGATAATTGACATGTCAATATCAAACAACTGCACTGTATATACAAATCTATAATATAAGCAGTTGTCCAAACAATTAATTCAGTTAAAATTTAGATAAGTTTTGTTCTTTTGCTCATTTAGTTTCACATATCATCTAGTCATGTCTGACTATAGTTCTAATGTTTTGGAATTTGGTTTGTAAGCACTGAAGTCTAATTGTTTGAGTTTTTCTCTCATTTATTGACCAAACATTGAAGAAAGAATAAACATGTTCACTGCTGAGATCATAACTGGTAACTTATTGGCATTACCGCCATAATCATCAGTTACTCTCCAATGATTAATATTGGAAAATAGTAAAATATATATATATATATTTTTAAGAACAGGATTTTTTGTACATTAACAAATTCCAATTCTTAAGATCCAAGTTAAAGGTCAGAAGGTTCTTATTATTTTTGCCTTGAGGCATATATCTGTAGCTTGCTCATGCTTTGAAAAAAAATAAAAAATAGATATGTTCTCTTTGGCTCTTACCTTCGGCCCACGAGACCCTCTGCTCAGGGACAGCCCATCACTCTGAAAAAACAACAGGAAGAATGTGTCAGACCTGGACCTCTGTCTGCAAATCTTGTTGTCAACTGAGCAGCCACTCTCCTCTCTTAGTATAAATTATAGAGCTTTAATTAAAACTGGATTCTTGAACTTGTACAACCTCTACAAACGACAGCGACCTGAACGCAGGAATGCATTATGAGATCATGTTCGGTGCTGTTTTATTACTTTCAATGGGAAGAGGTACAGCGATAATGCTACAACGCAGAGAACAAAACGTTGATTGGAACCAAGGCTAGTGTAAGCATTATTTACTGTGCCATCCAGATGAGACATTGATTTCTTTGGTCAGCATGTATTAGTGTTACAAGCCCTACATTGCACAATGTAAATTAGTTCTACCGAAGTTGGATTTGGACTAACACAGCAATTCTACAGTATTGAAAAGGGTGGGGTTTGGTATACACTTAAACTTGAAACAAAAAAGTTGGGGAAGTAAAGCATTTTTCTAAGAAAAGTACAGTTTAATGATTGCTTTTTTTAAAAAGAGAAAACTTCTAATAAATTTAATGCATCTGCACTTTAGTGAAACAAATAAAACATCTGTCATTGTTTCAAACAACAGAGTGATTGCTAATTTGAGATAATAAAGGCACAAAAAGCAAACAATAAGAAGTTAATTGTTATTTATTTGAAGACAAAACCAATTAAGTTACTTAAAGTACACATTAAAAAGGTCTAAATTCTTCTATATTTATTTTTGGTCCTGAAATGTTATATATGTGCTTCTCATAGAAATTACCTCTGTAAAACAGAGTCTGCTATAAATGAAAGCTATTTCTCATTACACTGACGGCCAATAAATCACCATAAACACAAATCTTTCAAAGAATGCATTTAGAAAATTTAGAAAACTGGAGCATTTTCAAGAGGTTTATATATTTCTCCCTGTTATTGCACTGCTTACAGTGGGGCTTATTGCTGAGACTCACATTTCTACAGACAAACAAACATGATTGTTTAAAGAGCATTGCCCGTGATTAAGGAGCGCGAGTGCTACTGAGCACGACTCAGGCACTTCTGTGAGTGTGAAGCTGTTTCCATAAAGGAAAGTGCTTAAACAGCTATTAGCAGCAAAAAGGAAGGAAAGGTGATTACACGGGTTGGAAACATCCAGAAATGGATTGCTTAATGGCCTTGCATCTCTCTAATATCACAGAGTGGTAAACTGTCCAACAGGAATGCTGGGGCAGCAAATGCACTCACTGGTGGCAGAACACGATTCCAGTACGAGGATTTCTACCCCAGTGCAATCCTCTGTCCCCGTACATCCAGGAATAAAGAGATTCTGGATTCAGTTGGATATCAGAAGCTCAGACAATTTAAAGTTGTTGTTAATGAATCAGAAGGTTTAATGTTCACCTTGTCAGCAAAATCAGAATGTAAAATTAAATGATTAGGTAACTCATATACTGTATGTATTAATTATATTTAAAAACAGTTTAATGTGGACATTTCCTCTGTTTAACAACTGAACTAAATCAATGTATATTGGCCTAACTGGTATGTGTATTGCATGACACCCACCATATATGCACCACCAGGTTCTCCTGGCTCCCCCTTAGGACCAGGAGGCCCATGTGGCCCAATCACTCCACCAGAGTCTCCCTGTGGGCAGGAAACCAGATGCTAGTTAATAAACAAAGTGGCAAATGGGTTGTCATCTACTCAGTGAAATGGAAAACACACACATAATTGACCTGCATATGCAGGCTTAAACAGAAGTTGAAATCTTTTCTACACAAGGTTTCACATGACCATTTTGTTACGACTGCAGTGGGTCTCTGCCCTTTTTCTTGTAGGGGTCTGAAGACAGGCCTTCTGCAGGTGTTATGTTTGGCCCTGATTGGTGCTCTGCTGCTGTAAAGCTGCCATGCATGCAGCAGAGAGGAGGCTTTTCCCTCTCCCTTCTCAGAACTCCATTTGGTTTGGTTTGTATCTTATGGTTGGGTTTTGTTAGGTTTGTTTTGCATTTGCTTATTTCTGGTTAGTTATGGGTTTTGCATTAATCTATTTTGGTTTCTCATTTCAGGTATTCATTTTAAGGTTTAATTTCTTTAGTATAATTTAATAAATTCAATTTTCATTTAATCAGAAAATCCTTGTGTGGTCTCCTTTAATGTTACCCCACCAAATGAGCCTGGTGGACGCAAGAATTTTTTCTATGATTTTAGGTTTCGTTTTGTACACATGAAATCTTTGTGGATTTTTAACATAGCTTATGCTTCTTTTTCAGCCTGAGATGTCACTAAACACATGTATAAATTTCATCAAGGAAAAAAGCTAATTAAAAAAATTATGTTTTCAAAGATTCTGCCAAAAAGGACAAGAAGTATTTCATTTATTCCTAAGATACCGTAACAAAGAAAAACGTCACATTGTGTTATTTGGTAAATCAAATTTGAGGTAACTATAAAAAACTAACTTGAGAACAAAACAGAAAATACAACAACACATAGTAAAAAATTCAATTAGTGTTTCATGAAGTGAGTTTTCTCAAATGTTGATGTAACCCAGGCTTTCCCTCTTTAACCCTGCAGCTGCTGGAAGACACCCGATGGGCTCTGCGTTGTGTTTGTGTGAGGGTGGGATGTGTTCCGTGCAGGAGAGGAATCAGACAGGCTTTCCCTCTTTAACCCTGCAGCTGCTGGAAGACACCCGATGGGCTCTGCGTTGTGTTTGTGTGAGGGTGGGATGTGTTCCGTGCAGGAGAGGAATCAGACAGGCGGCTCGTCGTTGTGGGGAGACTTTGGCGCGTTTATTTTGTTCACCTTACAGGCAGTAAACACACTGTCAGCATTCAATCGTTTTTTTCTTTTTTATAAAATAATCAAACATCACCAAAACAAAATGTAATTTATACTTAACAGGCAAACTGAACAAACAGAAATGGATCGGTATATTATTATACTGTATATGTTACACCGAGCTAGCAGAGCTGCTGCTTACCTTACAGGCAGTAAACACACTGTAAAGAGTACGGCAGTTCGCGCGCAGAAATCCCCTGCGCTACGGTGTCCCCGGCAGGACAAACATGTCGGAATTGTGGTAGTGCCAGCAATTACAGAAAACAACAGCACCCTCTTTTGGAACATTTATGCACTGCTTTACATCTACCCCTTCTTTATTTGATGGCGTCCCTGCCATAAAACTAAACAGAACATAAAAAGAATTAACTGAGAGAACCCTTAACAGTTGTAACATCAGCAATAAAATGTATTGCTCAAATTTATCTTGTATGATATGTATGTTTGTGTGCCGTTGAGTATTTTATGTTTGTCTGTGAGCTCTCTTTGCCTTTTCCCTCTGCCACAGCTTCCATCCTCTTTCTATCTTCTGCAGCGCATCTTCTGTTTTTGTGACCTGTGCTTCATATGACAGCTTTTTGGGAGGACGTCTAGTCCTGGGTGGGTTTTTTCTTGGAATCACACTGCTCTGCAGTGACTCTGGACTGCCATGGGGTTCATTTTCTCCTGCAGTATCCCCTTCCTCTTGGCTGGCTTGTTTGTCTTTTTGGTTAGTTTCTCCACGCTGCAGAGAGGGTCCAGTTTCCTCCATGCTGACTGCATCCGCATTCTGTTGCAGGTCTTCCTCTAAACTTGTCTCATTCAGATCTACATCTGACTCCTCCTCTTCAGCTGTCGGTTTGCCCACCTCTTCTACCGGGATAAACATGCACTGAGTGAGAAGGTTTCGGTGAACCACTCTTTCTGGGCCACCATCCTCCGGTTGTACCACGTATACTGGTATTTTAGGCTGTTTCTTCACCACCACATATGGACGTGGCTCCCACTTGTCTCCAAGCTTCTGCCGTCCTTCCACATGACATATTTTGACCAGCACCCGGTCCCCTGGGCTGAACACTTGATCCTTTGCTTTTTGATCATAGTACTTCTTTTGTTGTTCCTTGGCAATCCTAGAACTGTGATTAGCTTGTGCATACGCCTCCAGTAGGCAGTCATGGAGTGTCTGCACATAGTCACTGTACCCCGCTTGGCTATTAGAGGTTGAGGTCCCAAACACCAGATCCACTGGAAGTCTGGGATGTCTCCCAAACATTAAATAGTACGGAGTGTATCCAGTTGAGTCATGTTTTGTGCAGTTGTAAGCATGGGTCATGGCATCCACATATTCATGCCACCTGGGCTTTAGGTGAGGTGGCAGAGTTCCCAGCATATTCATTAGGGTCCGGTTGAACCTTTCAGTGGTCCCATTGCCCTGTGGGTGATATGGAGTGGTGTGAGTCTTAGTGATGCCAGTGATCTTGCATAGTTCTTTTACAATTGCACTCTCAAAATTGCGTCCTTGATCTGCATGGAGCTTTGCTGGAAAGCCGAACCGGCAGAAGAAATTCTTCCACAGAACCTTGGCCACAGTGCGTGCTTTTTGGTCTTTGGTGGGGTAGGCTTGAGCGTAACGAGAAAAGTGGTCTGTTACAACAAGAACATTTTCAATGCCCCCCTTTGACTTTTCCAGGCAGAGAAAGTCTACACACACAAGCTCCATGGGGGCATTGCTGTGGATGCTGACAAGAGGAGCTCCAATACTGCTTGTGGGGGTCTTCCTAAGACAACATCTTTCACACTGCTCACACCACGATTTGACTTCCAGGGACATATTTGGCCAGTAGAATCGCTCTCTTATCAGCTGTAGAGTTCTCTCAAAGCCTAAATGACCTGAATCATCATGCAGAGCAGTTTTAGCCACCACCCGCAGCTTCTCTGGCAAGATGAGTTGCTCGATGCGTCCTCTTTGCCCATCTGTGATGCATCTGTATAGGATGCCATTTCTGACCACCAACCTCCTCCACTCTTTTATGAGAAGGCTCCCATGTCTTCCCAGGCCGATCCTCCCGCTTCGAGGTGGTTTTTTGTTATTATTTTTGAAATACAGAACTTGGCCAATAATGGAATCATCTTTCTGTTCTGCACGGATTTGTTGAATTGTCATGGCTGGAAGTGCGTCTGTTCCCACGTCCAAATACAGCTGATTCACTGTTGGGAAAACACAGCTATCTGGCACCTTCGAAACTGCAGCGTTGTCGACTGTATGCTGGGGCTTTGGAACACACTGGGGCCCTGGAGGCTTCGATTCAGAGACCCTGACATGCTGAGGGCATGACTGTAAGATCTGTGTGACTTCTTGGTTGGACATGCGTGAAAGAGCATCAGCATTTGCGTTGTTCTGTCCCCTTCTGTACTGGATGTCAAACTCAAAGGACGATAGCTGGGACACCCATCTCTGCCCTGTGGCATCAAGCTTGGCTGTCGTCATCACATATTTGAGGGGGTTATTATCAGTCAAGACAGAGAAACAACGTCCATAAAGATGGTCATAGAACTTGTCTGTGACGGCCCACTTTAGGGCCAGAAATTCCAGCTTGTGTGCCGGATATCTGGTTTCAGGTGGGCTTAAGCCTCTGCTGGCATAGGCCATGACCCTCTCGACCCCATTCTGAACTTGAGCCAACACGGCACCCAGTCCCTCCCCAGAAGCATCAGTCTGCAGCACGAAAGGCAGGTTGTAGTCTGGGTAGCCTAGTATGGGTGCTGTCACTAGTCTATCCTTTAAACGCTGAAATGCCTCTTCGCACTCATCAGTCCACAGATAGGGTCGGTCAGAGTCAGTGTGTTTATGTGTCTTTCTCTTTTTCTTTCTGGGATCGCCAGAGGTGAGACGGTACAGGGGAGCAGCCAGTGTGGAGTAACCTTTCACATAGCGTCTGTAGTACCCTGCAAATCCCAAAAACTGCAGGACCTCTTTACGATTAGTGGGCGTTTTCCAGTTCTTAACCTTGCTGATCTTCTCTGGATCCGTCTTGATTCCCTCCGCAGACACAATGTGGCCCAGATACTGCACCTCCTTCTTCATCAGCTGACACTTTGAGGGTTTTAACTTCAAACCATGTTCTTTCAGTCGATCAAAAACCAGCTGGAGGCGTTCCAGATGCTCCTCAAATGTTTTGGAAAATATTATGAGGTCATCAAGATAAATGAGCAGGTGAGTGAAATTCAGGTCCCCAAAGCAGCATGTCATGAGCCTCTGAAATGTGGATGGGGCATTTTGGAGCCCGAATGGCATTCTGTTTGCCTCAAAAAGCCCCATGGGCGTGCTGAATGCAGTTTTGTGTTTATCATGCTCTGCCACTTCCACTTGCCAGTAGCCTGACGTAAGATCCAGTGTGGAGAAGTATTTAGCTTGCCCCAGTGCCTCCAATGCTTCTTCAATTCTTGGCAACGGAAATGCATCACGTGTGCTGCAGGAATTCAGTTTTCTGTAGTCAATACAAAGCCTTAATGACCCATCTTTCTTAGTAACAATCACCACTGGTGATGCATATGGGCTTTTGCTTGGCCGGATAACTTCTGCAGCTTCCATCTCTGTCAGGAGGTTCCTCACCTCTTGCCACTGAGAAGGGGGGATCTTACGATATGGAAGTCGAAATGGCTTTGAGTCCACCAGAGGAATCTCATGCTGCATAGTCTTTGTATGGCCGTAATCCATAGCATTCTGGGAGAAGACATCCCCATTTTTCTCCACTAGGTTCCTGAGGAGAGCACGCTGGTCTTCATTTTCCACTGCTGCTCCACCCAGGTCCACCTCAAAACTTGCCACTACTTGACCCAGGCTCAGACACAGCTCTTCTTTCATTTCACTTTGATGTTTGTCTCCTCCTGTGTCAGAAGATTCAACCACTTTGTCCACCAAGAAGGCTGTGGCAAGCTGAGTGTTGGGCTTAATAGTGATGTTTTTCCGGGACGCATTCATGACTCTGACTGGAGCATATCCCCTCTTTACATCTGTGAGAACTTTAGCCACTAGTAGGTCTTGGGGGAGCTGGTGTGGAGAAGGGCTTTCAATCAGTGCTGTATAGATTTTTTTCTGAGGGCCTGCCTTAATCCTACATTTCACATCCACCTCTTTACCACTAGGGATACAGATAGCCCGACCAGTGAAGACAGCGGGGCCAACCATGCCATGCATCTGATCTTCTTCTGTGTTTTCAACCTCCATCA
This sequence comes from Xiphophorus hellerii, assembly GCF_003331165.1. Taxonomy (NCBI): domain Eukaryota; kingdom Metazoa; phylum Chordata; class Actinopteri; order Cyprinodontiformes; family Poeciliidae; genus Xiphophorus; species Xiphophorus hellerii. Next base: position 12,605,284 of record NC_045693.1, read on the forward strand.
CAGCAGAATGCCATTCTGGATGGCTCTCTTTTATCCTGTGGAGGAACTCGACACCATAAACTGCTTGTAGGTGACTTCTAGATGCACGGATGACATTGGTTCCAATGAGCAGAGGCACTGAGGAGCGATATTCAGAATCAGGGACAACAAATGTGGGGACAGTCATACAGTCCTCTCCAAAGACCTTAAGTTTGATCTGCAAAACACCATAATAAGGCACATTTTGAGCTGCAGCACCTTCTATAGTTATTTTGGATGGCTGTAGATTCTGTTTTTGAAGGTCTGGGTGGTTGTGCCAGAAGCTATGGGTGATGCTCGTGATTTGAGATCCAGAGTCAATCAGAGCCCTGCATTTAATGCCATTTATCTCCACTTCTCCCTCATTTCTTGGGCCCACCAGAGGAGTTCCCTCTGCTCTATTAGCATTGCCTTTATCATCTCTGTGTGGGGCTTCCTGCTTGCCCATGGTTGCCCCTGCTACCATGGGCTTTAAGCGTTTAAACCCTGAGCTGGGGGAATGCTGATTTCCTCTGCCGAGGTTGACCACTGAGCAAGGCGAGTCCCAGTGGAGGTGGAATCAGGAAGTACTGCTCGGCAGAATCTAGCTATGTGCCCTCGGTTTCCACAGCGATGACATGTAACACTTGAACTGTGGCTCGTAGAATGTGCTGATGAGGGGGATGTGTTTGGGGGCAACTTGGAGGATTTTATACTTGATTCCAGTTTGGACAGCTTGGCCATTTGCTCTTCTTGGTTAAGAGCTAATTTTCTGACAGTCTCAGTCAGTTCAGAGAGCTCAGAAGTGCATTGTTTTCCTTCCAACCTCGCAGCTGAGCTTTCTGAGGTCATCTGCACCTGAGTAAATGTCTTCTTTATTTTATTTTGTGGCTGGAACTTCTTTGTTTCTCTTGCCATATTTCGTAACTCTGACTGCAGTTCTCTGAAACTCAGTAACATGGGCTTCATTGGAGCTATTCGTGCATATACCTGTTCGTCTATCAGCCCTCTTAAAAACTGGCGAGTCAGTTTACTATCTCGATCTGGAAAGGGCCTACCACCCCTCTGATGTTCTTCCACAGCCCGCAAGATTGCCTCCAGCGCTATGGCATACGAGCAGGCTGACTCGCATGACCTCTGGCTCCGCTCATAAAAGTCAGCTAAAGGATCTAACGAGCCTTGAGTATCACAGTATTCTGCCCTCAGTTCGTTAAATGCCTTCTCGGGGGTCTGGTCATTGGGTGGGAGGTTGAGAACCAGCTTTCTGGCCTCTCCATTGAGGTGTCGAACCACTGTGGAGAAGCGAAGATGTACAGGGAGGTCAATGGCATCCAACAGGTATTGCATATCACGGATCCAGTCTTCCACGAGCATCTTACTGTCTGCGTTACCAGTAAAGACTTGCACATTCTTTACTTGGTGAGTCTGCAGGAAACCACCATATATTGCTTGGGGGAGGCGTGGACTGATGGTAGTCCTCCCACAGTCATCTAACTGAGGGTCAGGATGGTATACATACGATGCCATGGTAGCAGGTGGGGGTCGAGGAATGTATTGGGCAGCTCCTGAGCGGTCATATGTGTTAAACCCCAATGCATGCGGCTGCATGTGCTGTGGTACACCGGCCTGCTCGTGACCAACGTGGTTGGGGGCTCCATATGAGGCAAACTGGGGTATATTTTGTGTTCGTGTTTCCCCCTGAGTGCAACCCTGATAAATAGGTGCAACAGATTGAGAGGGCTGGAATGTGGGTCTGGGCTGGGAGTGAGGCGTGGAATGTAGGTGGTCTGGGTAGGTGTGGGTGCTATGTCCCAAAAGCTGCCCGGTCTGGTTAACCCCTGGAGGTTGTGTGCTGGGCTGCTGTAGTAACTGAGGTGCATTTTGGAATGCACTAGAATAGCTTTGATGACCAACGTGGGCTGGTGCAGCTGGGGCAGTAGGAGGAGGAAGAGGAAGGAGAGACGGCTGCGGAGGGACAGGGTACTGGTCACTATAGAAGGACAAATGAGGAGGAGGAGTAAGCTGCCCTTCACGTGGCCATGGCTGCGGTTGTGTGTGACCTGGAATGGCACTGAGGTTATTTTGCTGGGACTCTGCGAGAGATCCTGAACTCAGGGGCTCAACTGAGTGATGATGCCACATATTTGCCCTTTCTTTCTTTATTATTATTTTACTCTTAAGTAGAATTATGGGCACAACAGATCTTGTGCCTGTGTCTCAGGAAGTTCACTATAGTGTTCTTTGCAGCAAATAAATTCAACACACTGCTCAGCACATCTTATAGACATTTAAAAGAGAATAAAAAAAATAAAAGTGCCACAACAATACATATGCATATTCGATACTAAGTCACAATGGCCCCCTTGAATGGCTTTTTTTTTTTTTTTTTTTTTACATTACTATCACAAAACAAATTAACACCACAACATTTTACTTGAATCTCTAAAGAATACACTGGAAATGTGATTCTGCCCAAGTGGAGGCACAGTCAACCGAAATAAAGCCTCTTTTTTTTTTTTTTTTTTTTTTTTTGATTACAACAGAATCCCTCCAACCTGTTGGTCTCCAAGAACCACAATCCGGGTCACGGCACCAAGATGTAACCCAGGCTTTCCCTCTTTAACCCTGCAGCTGCTGGAAGACACCCGATGGGCTCTGCGTTGTGTTTGTGTGAGGGTGGGATGTGTTCCGTGCAGGAGAGGAATCAGACAGGCGGCTCGTCGTTGTGGGGAGACTTTGGCGCGTTTATTTTGTTCACCTTACAGGCAGTAAACACACTGTCAGCATTCAATCGTTTTTTTCTTTTTTATAAAATAATCAAACATCACCAAAACAAAATGTAATTTATACTTAACAGGCAAACTGAACAAACAGAAATGGATCGGTATATTATTATACTGTATATGTTACACCGAGCTAGCAGAGCTGCTGCTTACCTTACAGGCAGTAAACACACTGTAAAGAGTACGGCAGTTCGCGCGCAGAAATCCCCTGCGCTACGGTGTCCCCGGCAGGACAAACATGTCGGAATTGTGGTAGTGCCAGCAATTACAGAAAACAACAGCACCCTCTTTTGGAACATTTATGCACTGCTTTACATTGACCTTTGTGTTTTTGTAGTGCTTTTGGTTTATAGTTTTGTTCCAGTCAGATTATAGTTCTGCAATTACAGATCAGCTGGTCATTTACGCCATACGAATTGATCCATTGAGATTATTTGGCAAGATTTTTATGACATGAAGCTCAGATTATGGAACCGAACGTATGCAGCATTCACCTGAGCTTTGCATCAGACAGTACTGAGCTCCATGTTGGGATCCTCACACAGGCTGTTGTAAACACATTCAGGATTTTAATACAAGCAAAGTGGAATGAAAAGTTGATTGGGAAGGAGCTTATTTTTATTTTGTTTTTGTCTTTGTGGTTTACCATTGTGTACTTTTGTTATTTTGATCTTTGCATATCCAGATTTGTGGGCAACACAAAGGAGCCACCTGTCATCTGCTTTAAATTGCTTTAGTAATAAAAACAGATCTCAGTTCAGAATAAGTCCCCAATGTCCAATGTCCCTAATGTTTGAGTTCTCAACTAACTTTGTCTTCTTTCTTTGTAGACCAAATTAAGGTTAAAAAAACATTTGATTGAAGACAAATGTCAAATTAATATGAATTCATTGTTTTGCAGCTTTAACCAAACCTCAAATGTTTAAAAAAAAAAAGGCAAAAAATAGGCTATCACTTATAACCTATTTAATAAGTAAACTAAATGCATATAGTAAACCATATTGTCCAAAATTAAAATGTTGACAAAAGTACTCCCATGAGCGATTTTGGTTTATTTCACCCTTAAGTATACCGAAGTGACTCCAGTGGACTGGAAACCTCGAGTACACCTTTTGAGGTTAAATTTAAACTACACACTTTTCCACTTTCCTACTTTGCTGCTTTCAGCTCTTCCGCTGAAAGAAATCCAGCATGAGAACATAAAGCCACAATGTAATTGAGGCTGGTGTGCAGGACGAGCAATCTGAAATGTGTCTGCACAAGTTGTCTAGCATGTTCAAGTTGTGATAAAAGATCTTTGGTTTATATTTGTCTTTGAGGTGAAAGCTTGATTTGATGTTTACCTACCTTTTCTCCTTTCAGGCCATCTCTCCCAGGCACCCCCGGCTCCCCTGGTAAGCCCTGTAAATAGTGGTAAAAAGAGACACATCTATCACCAGGCCTTCATCTCCCCACACACATTTATCTCCTCCTCCTCACTGCTTCAGCGGGCAGCTGTGCTCCAACAAAACTTCCCCTGGCCAGGATTTATGAAATGCCTCTTTCCCTCCCTGGTTTTGAATAAAGACAGATGCTCATTACCGAAGCAGGTGCAGAGAACAGATTGGGCTGCTGCCTCCGTCGCTGGCATAAAGCGCTTAGATTTGCCTCTTTCCACTACTTAATTCTTAAATTTGATTACTGATCGTCTATGTAAAAAAAATAAAACGAAATAAAAAATACTAATCTGGACTTTTTCTCCTGACCTGTTCTCGATCTCTGCCTGTTCAGGTTGATCTGTGTATCTCTCTCTTTTGCGTTGACAGGATGAGTTAGTAGAGTAAAGGATATGGCAAGGTGACAGATAAGGCACTGGGGGAAAAGAAAAGCTTGACATTAAGTGCTGCTGTTTAGTGCCAGACTACTTACGGAATCGCCTGGGAGTCCAGGGAGCCCAATGGATCCAGGTAGACCTTGTTTTCCCTGATAAAGTATAAGGCGAAAAACAACACTTTAGGCTATCTTTTGCATTTAACTAAATACGATCTGGCCCAGCATTTATGGCCCAGCTTAGTTGAGAAAATCCCTAATCAGAGGAGTTACATTGTATGTCTGGCAAGTAGGAGTTTCTACGTTTTATTTAATGTTAAAGATCATTTTTCAGTGTGTGAAATCTTTCCCATGTGGAATTTGCAAAACTAATGAGAGGTTCAAATCCAGACAAGTGAGTTCTATGTGTAGCTTGCATGTTTTCCCACTGCTGTCAGATGCATTCTTGGGTTTCCTCTGGGTACTCCGGTTTCCTGCTACAGTCCAAAACCATGTATTTTTTTAATGAATTAGAGATAAATGGAGATAGAGTCACAGTCCTGAGTAGCATTAAGGATGTTTGATGTAACTGGTAAAATTCAACTTAGTATTTTTGGAAAGTTTTCACTTTTTTGAACATTTTTTTAAACTAATAGTTTGAAAAGTGTGGTGTGCGTTTATATTCAGCCCCCTTAAAATACTGCAGAATTAACTTGTGCTGGAATAATAGCTGAGACAAACTCTAATCCTCAAAGGCTGGGGTCCTGCAACTTTTAGATCTCTATCTGCTTCTGCACACCTGGCCAGATTATAAGAGTCTGCAAAAAAAGTTTACAAATTTGCCATTGGGTTAAGTTCTAGACTTGGATTGGGCCATTACGACACATTATAACACACCTTCTTGTGTAGAAGAAAGTGTGTTCTTCTATGTGGAAGAAATATATTCTTCCACATATTTTATGTGTCCCCTCCAAGGCTTCCAGCAAAGTCCAAGATGTACTTCTTATGACTTTTTTTTCTGAGATGGCTTTCTTCTTGCCATTCTTTCATAAATGATAACCGTGTCTGAGTAGGTGTGCAACTGAGCCAGACTCTTTTTATATTTAGATGGATGGAAGAATCCTCTGAAGTATCCAAAAAGCCTTGCATATTGTTCTATATACGAACACACCTTTAAACTACTACAAACTTGAATGGTGTGTGTTCCTTGATTTTCATGATACTGTTTGTTATCTGATGCTGTCTATCAAACCCTTGAATCCTTTACAAACCAGCTGGATTTAAACACTATCCTATGTGATCTCTCATATGAAATCCCAAATGTCTTGAGGTTGTTGGTTGTAAGATGACATTTCCCAAGATTCATGGGTTGTTGAAATGTTTTTGCAAGGCATTGCTTTCATGAAGACATTTTCCCTTGACAAAACCACTCCTCAAAGAAATGTAACAATTCTTCACACAAAACATGAAAATTAAAACTACCTGCGTGTCACAGCAAAATCTTAGATCCAAGGCTTACCTCCAATCCTTGATCTCCCTTCAGTCCCGGAGGTCCCATGCTTCCCTGTTACATCACCACAAAGCAGGAATAAGATGGAAAAGGGGAAAAGGAAAATTTGAAAAGAAAAACAGACATATTGGCATTTGTGCTTTGTTGTTAGAAATCATGTGTTTATTTGTGACTCCTTTTTGAATCAAAAAGTATTAGAATTTTTTGTATATATAAACATTATTTCTTAAACCTTTCGGAAACATATTGAAGAGGAAATGAATGAAAAGTCTGATGACAGGTCAAAAACATACCTCATGGTCTCATCTGAGAACTTGTGTCAAAGGAAGAGTTTTCTCCACAGTAAAATGACTTTTAAGAGTCTATAAACCTAAAGTACTATAACCTTCTGGTATAGTCACTCAATCCCTGAGAAAGACTACAATGGTTCTTTACAGATATGAAGGTCTTTTGAGCCTTATTTTGTTGGCAGTGGATATTGATGTTCAGAATTTAGTGCCAGAGCGAAGTTCTCTATAAGTCACCTTTAGGCCCGGCAGTCCTTGAGCTCCTTTCCCGCCCTGCAGACAGGTAAAGAAACAGGAGGGCGTCCTTTGTCAGCACAGGCACAAACAACACAGTGAAGCAACTCATTCGTCTTCCTGATGATGGTGAGCTTTAAAAAGACTCCATGAGGACTTTCAAGAAGTAAATTTTTGTGTTACAAAGAAAAAAAGAGTGAAGTCTCTGTAGAGTGAATGTGAATAAAATCAAAAGTAGTTTTTTTTCTTGATTTACAACCTTTAACCTCATTTTAATCAAACAAACAAATGTTCACCATACTGCAGAACATCTTCCGTCTTTTGCACACTATATAGAATGCAATATAGCATAGAACATCGTCACCCTTCAGTAGAAAGCTCATCTATGTGCACCCCTAGTGAAGACGAGATAGGGAACACTTATCTTCACAAGTTCTCATCTTGTGAAGATGAAAACTCTCATCTTTGGGAGATCCTGAGTCCTGGATTCTTCCTTATGCTCCCGTCTGTTTTAATTCTCACAAAAGTTTTCTATTGGATTTAGTTCTGGGGACTGAGACGGCCACCAAAAAAGGTAGATTTTATCTCTGGTGAACTATTTCTGAGGCTGTTTTATAGCTTCAGAGAATATGTTTTATGTCATATCCAGTTTAAAGATCACATACCAACCCAGCTTTTACCATATGCTTTTTATCAAGACCTATCAGATTTCTATTTAAAATTGTCTTTATTTTACATGCAAAAAAGCTCAAACATCGTCTTATCTGACCAAAACAAATTATTCTGATTGAGGTCCATGCATATTAAAAAAATACATGGATATCTTTGGGACTGCAGGACAGAAAATGTTTTTTTTTTTTTTCTGGTATTATTCTCCATCAACCAGGTGGCATGTTGATAATCTAATGGTTGTCATGGAGACAAAATAACCTCAAGACCACCTCCCTTCTTTCCTGCAGTCCCCTAGTAGTGAGCTTTGAACACTGTTGTACTTGTTTTTCCATCCTGCTCATTGTGAATGAAGGCAAAATAAAAATATGGGTTCTTTCTCTGCCTCATGGCCGGCATGTGAAAGAAATGGGCCTCTGTGTCATGTTTATACCCCGGGGAATAAAAAAGTGTCCATTACAAATTAAATGTTTCTGCAATGTGTCACCAGCTTATAAAATAAAGTAGCACATTGGAAAAATATTTTAGTGGCAACAAATGCTCTATAGTGGGTTTGGTAAAACCAATTTGTTACCAGGAGTGTTAATGCTGTAAATGCAACCAAATCCTCTCTGCCAACACTAAACAGGCTATTTTGTCACTGACTTTTTCAGTGTAATGAAGTTTGAAGAAAGAAGCAATATGCTGGAGAACTATACTGGCATTTCTTTTTCATGGTGGTCAGCAGTGTGGTCACGCACTGCTGTAGTGTGGCATGTCAATTCCTCAACAAGGACTTTTCAATGTGATTGTGTAGATTAGTCTGGCACAAACAGAGGTTAGGATTGCAGGAAGGTCATTCCATCAACTTCACTCCCAAATTCTGGAGGTAGCCCTTGTCATGTATTGGCATCTTGGATGATAGAATTTGGTCTCCAAAGCCCCTTTTTCACTGACCGTCCGGGTTTCAAAAGCCGGGTTCGGAGTTTTTGCATAAGCACTTCCACCGTGGTCCTACCCCACTTTCTGGAACCCTGAGAGCCGAGATCCCAATCGGGCTGGCCAGTCAGGGCTGGTTTGAAGTCAGCTGTTGATTGGCATTGGCTGTGGGGGCGGATCTCTCAAGAGTGTTTTGGGTTTTCTTGAGGTCTGTTATCTGGCATCAAAAAATTAATGTCATAATCCATTTCAACCTGCAAGTTTTTAAATGATAACATGGCAACAAGGAACCAAAGTGTTCCTTCCTGAGAGGACGGCCTAGGTAACTTCAACAATAATTTAATTGATATGATGCCCACTTTTGAGGTGGCAATCTGCACCATGCAAAAACAACCAGCCTGGGTGTAATACAGGGCGCAGCTGAAGGGGGCCGGGCCAGGCCCAGCAGCGCAAACAGGCCTAAGCAGTAGCGATATGGGATTGCTACTGGTTGCAGAATCTTATCTGAATTTGGATAGCTTTGAGTCAAATCTTTTTTACTAGGGAGGACAATGTCAACACACCATCAAACTGCTTCCATCAAAAAGTATAAGGTGTTTGGTATTAGAAAAGAGGATTTGTACAGTTTTTCATGGAACAGATATCACCGACACGGTTGCATTAAGCAAATGAGTATTTTCCTTAAAAATGAAGCATCATTTCAGAGGAAATTATCAGACTTCCCAAGTGTGTGAATCACTGGCATTATTTCTAGAAGAAGAAAAAAAAGACTGAACAGAAATTTTCTTAATTTTTGTGTTTTTATTTAAACTGTAAGTACTGTTTTGGAAATACACAGTTTTTATACATTACGATTTACAAATTTAGTTGGTATTAAAGTAAATGAGATGTCTCATCACAGCACCTTCAATTTGATTGCATTTGCAATATCCTTAGTGACTTCTTTAGGATTCAGAATACATCCTAAAGAATGTAATAATTTGACTAAATCAAATTTCCAACTCTTAACTCTAAAAATGTTACGCTTTTGTTGTTAAGGCTTAGCAAACAAATTCCTGCTGTAATTCCTGTGTAATTCAGTTTCACAAGACTTACACTAACAGTATGTTAGGTAAGTGGCTTTATTTTTGCAGTAGATCAGTATAAATAAGGTCTTGTTCTTTATTCCCCAACCACATCTTTTTAGCTTTGTTCACCTCTGGACTGCTACCAATTTTTCTGTTCTATAAAAATGTTTGCTGTGCCCTGTTTTTTCTTTTTCTGTTGCTTCATGGCGTTCCTGTGTGGCCTTGATCATCTGAACTCTCTGGTCTTCTTCTGCCCTTTTTCTTTAACACCTGTTTGTTGTGTTTGCCTCTCTGTGTGTCTGTTTTTTGACCACTAACAGAAAAGGTATGGCTTTGGGTTATCTGTGTATTAGGTTTAGCGCATCTAGGTCCAAACTTTACAAAAAAATTGTGATTCCCCCTGTTTGCAAGAAGTCATTTAGTGTTCTTTTGCATCAATTAGTGTGCTCGATTCTTGCCTTTGTCTGACTCTGATTTCAAGGTGATGTTTTCAGAGTAATGCATTTGACACCTAGGTCTATGCAGCTATTTGATCAAAAAATAAGCTGGTGTGTGTTCTTTATGTTTCTTTTGCGAAAAGAAAAACATTTATTACTGGCAGTGAGGTTAATCTGTGTTTTCTTTGAACTTTTTTTTTTCTCAATTTTCTTGTGTGTTACATTTGATCTTGCTTCTTATTTCAGCATCCTCTATATCATTTTCTCTATCACATCAGAAGCTCTTGATTCCTAACTTTCTATCAGCTCTGAGCCACACGTGACATTTTCTGTACTTTAACAATGATTCCCTATCAAACACAGCACTTTTATAAACATACTCCAGTTGAAGTTCAGATGGGGCCCTTTAATATTGTTTACTTCAGAATGCGGTCACATATAAAAACCCTGAAGATAAAAAATGAACTACTGCCTAAATATTTATGATGTGGATTATATGGAGATGCCTTTTGATGTCTGGTCAAAAGCTGCATCAGAGGCTTTTATAATTTGCTGGCCTGAAGTGGATGCATCTACAATTCTTGGATCCAAACAATAACTCCAAGCCGCTTTATTCTGCAATTTACTTTGTGCTTTCGATTGAGCACAGGGGTGCAATAAAACCTTCCATCTGAACAGCAGGTGATCAATTGTTATTTCACAATCAAATGTCAATGACACTTTTGTTGACATTACATAAGGAATGTAAAGTATTATTCATGCTGTGGTGTAGGATGCAGTGCTTGAAAATTAGAGTTGAATCACAGTACAGCTTTCTTCTGCAAGCAATAACAAGGGAGAATAGTTACCTCATCTCCCTTCTCACCCTTCTGGGCTCTTTCATCCTTGAAAAACAAGAGAAAACACACCTCATCAAAAATATAACTGGGTAATGTATTTGGTGCAGCTTCAACAGAGAACATGAGACAATAAGAAGGCGTATTAAAACACACAAAATATGTACTGCATACACGTTTGCTTACAGTTCCAGAGAGCTGTCTTAACCCATGAGCTGTCATCACCTACAAGTAATAAAAGACACAATGTTCTGGAAATGGTCTTCAAAAATCTGGTAGTTACTGCCAATAAACAATAAGCAGGTCTACATAAACATGGGAAACGACTCTCTGGAGCTAACTCACTGATTCAGAGTTTAATTAGAAAATATAACATGTATAATTAGACCACTAGCTTGTATTTTTTTTTTATCATTACAAACCTTGTTTATTGTACAGCTCAACAATCCAAACAATTTGTTAAAAAAAAGACATTGTTGCAATTAATGGCACAATATTGCCATTGATAGCCATATGTACCCTAACTCTATGCAAGTATGGCTACTTCAGACTTTGCAAGACAATATAGATTGTAGAATATAAGTTGATCCATATCTAGCATATGTTGGTGATATCTTGCTGCTTTCATTAGATGTACATTTTGTGAAGCTTTTATTGTCTTTTTTAAGACACTTTATGTTCCATCTGTATCGTTCCGATTTTCCTGATTAAAGTGTGCCTTTGAACCCTATCTGATCATTTCTTTGATTACAAGCTCTATGAACTTGACATGAATGGTTCTCTTTAGCAGAAGCGTTCCAGGCAAGTGCTGATTCCCGGTGGCATAATCAGTTAGTCTTTACCTGCTTTTAGAAAACAAAGAGGCCCCTTTGTCCTCAGATATGTAACAAAGCCTGATTGCCATTAGTATTTGACAAAATTTCTTCAAAAGCTTTCTTGCAAGAACAGGGCTGTCCTGCAGAGGACCATTTCCTTTTAACATAAATTGGCATAATAGATTTGGCTTCACAGATTATAAAACACCAGTGTTCAGGGGTGGAGCAATAAAAAGAGGACTGTTTTCTTCCTTAAAGGGCATTGCTTGATGTGATGGCCGAGCATGCCTGTGAGTCGACTTCCCCTCCTTGTCACTAATAAACAGAGGCACGGAAGTTTTATGAAGGGAGGGTAATGATGTGAACCCTAGCTTCTGCTGCGTAAGGGAAATCAATGTGTAACTGCCAAAATTATCTGCCGTGGGAAGGAGCAGAGCACAGACAGAGACCGGTATACTAAAATATTCAAACAGACTCATTTATCAAGTGACTAATGCCTCCCTCTCCACTGCACATCTATAGAGGCAAACACCTCACTAAACAACAATGTTCATATGCTCAACCCTTTCATTTATAGCCAGGCAAAACCTGCTAACTAAACCCCAGGTGCTTTATAAAGCCTTCCAAACCCTCTCTCCCATTAAATGAACTGCCTTTTCTTTGGTAAGATCGAAACCAGTGAAACCAAAAGAGAGCAAGCGATATTTCTTCGATCTATAATTAACATGTCTCATTTCCATATGAATTGCTCGTTAACAAGCAGGGAAAATAAGAATATGAATGAGAGCGATCAAACTTTGTTTCCAAGCTCTTGTCCAAGCCCTTCAGTAGGTTCAATATACAGCTGTTCTTCAGAACAAAAAACATTAGCAGACAGTCATCAAAATGCCAAACCCTCACTTTGAGAAACAAAGGTTTCAAGAACATGCTTTTATTTGACCATTTAAAGCATTTTTCAACTGGTTTTTGTGATATTATTGCCACCTTACACGTCCTAATTGTTTCCTCCCACGATATTTTCCTTTTACTTTTAAATATCTAAGAAATTAGTTCTACTATTCAGCCACTTTGTGTTTCCTTTAGTACTTGCCAGAGCTTCACGTTGACATAAGTTTCTTCTAAAAATGTGTCCCTACTTTTTAACTGAAAGCTCCACTTACCCAAACCACATAATTTTCTATAATTTACAATTATTAACATAAAAAACAATCTGTGCCCAGTGACCCTAATTTATTCACACTATGAAGCCTTTCTAGTATCACGAAGGAGATTAAGCCATCATCTGGAGCCAGAGTTTCTTTTTTCTTTTTTTTTTCTTCAATGATTCTCTGCAATCAGCAAAGATCTTTCACAGGATGTTTGTTGGAAATGAGAAAATAATTACTTAAAAGCAGTGGTGGAGAAAGTACTCAAAAAATGTACTTAAGTAAAAGTACAAATACACAGGCAAAAATGTACTCAAGTAAAAGTCAAAGTACCACATTAACATTTTACTTAAGTAAAAGTAAAAAAGTACTGGCTTTTAAAAATACTTAAGTATTAAAAGTAAAAGTACTTGCTGAATACATAACCTAATCGCTAATATCATTAAGTGTGCCGATAGTATTTAATTTGAATACATCATAAATGTGCCATTTTAATAAACAATGTCACAGATTAAACATGTTCTTATTGTGTTTATTCTCTGTAAGAGTTTAGACTTAGATATGTGATTCTATGCATCATAATTTCAGGGATGGAAACATTTTATTTCCTGTCCTAACGTAGCATGAACTTCATTAGTGACATTTATTTAGAAAGAAATCCAACTGAAAGGGGATGGAACGAAGGTGTGGGGGGAAGACATGCAATCGAGGAGCCACGTAGCAGAGTTGTAGTCAAGACCACTGAACACGAGACCAAGACCAGCGCCCTGCGCTACATGACACAATAAAATGAAGTGCACCTATCAAAATTGGTTCTCAGATTGATCTGAAAGATCCACATTTCCATAAAAACACCTAGATATAAATACTTAGAGCTGAAATATATTTAACCAGTATCAATTACAACTCATTTCATTCTGTTTTGCTTTCATCGCTGTGCTACAATCCGCAGAGGTCGCCTGCCATCCCTATAAAAATAACGCCCTGGGCGGTTGCCCATATTGCCCATGTCAGAAACCACAACTGTCTGCATCATTAAATCATGAAACATAGCAATTAACTGTAATTGCTATGTTACAATTACAGTTGTAATTGTAACATTACAACAACACTATGAACACTGTCCAACGGCGCAACAAGCAGAAGGAGCACCATGACTGTTCTCATCCTCCCTCCCACTGCATGTTTGCCACCATGACAGGAGACAAAATCAATCAATGAGCATGCTCTGTGTTCATACGTTCAACTTTTACTTATTCGGCAATTAAATAAATGTGTGTGTGTGTATATATATATATATATATATATATATATATATATATATATATATATATATATATATATATATATATATATATATAGCTATATATAGCTATTGCAGTGTATACAAGAACAAAGAACGGCTCTCAGTGAGGCTTCAGTCCCATCAACCTTAGTAAAGATCCGTCCAGAAGAATCGGATCGTTCCTGAATCCACACAATAATTCAGCGCATGAGTGACAACTTTTTTTCATCGCAGATGATGTGTCTCAGTACAGCTAGCTTTGCTAGCATCACGTCCACAGATCTTACCTTTCTTTAAGCTTTCCTTCCAAGTGACGCTAAAAGTTGGACAAAGTCCCACCGTCTGTGAAAGCGAAGCGCTGCTGGTTTTACATGTCGTCATATCTTATGATTTATGCAGCTATTATCGATTAGTTAGACATCTTCTCCTGCTCAGAGGAAACCACTGCGCATGTCTGGAGCTCCGCGTGCTAGTAAAGGGGGAGGCGATGGGTGACAACAGACACTAAGTCACGTTATTGCTTGGATTTTACGGCGCCACCTTAAAGTCCCTGAACTTCATATTTTAACGGACAAAAAGAGAGCAGTGCGACTTGGATGTAACGAGTAACGCGACACTTTTGTAGAAATGTAGTGAAGTAGAAAGTACAGATACTTACTGTAAAATGTAGTGGAGTAAAAGTAGAAAGTACCCATTATTAAATCTACTTAAGTAAAGTACAGATACATGAAAATTGTACTTAAGTACAGTAACGAAGTACTTGTACTTCGTTACTTCCCACCACTGCTTAAAAGTAACAAAGAAGCTTTCTCTCAGTTAAATTGAACACAAAAAGCTCATCTGCCATAAAAAGAAAAGGTTTTCCATATCTGAAGCACTTATGTACTCTTTTCTGCTGTTCATACACAGCACACAAAGCAAATCAAAACATAACTACAGACAGAGTAAGTCCACAGCATCTTCAAGAGAGAGGAAATTGTTTACACCATCACATGGTAGCATGTTGGGGGTGTGGCAGCAGAGGTAAACACTGTTCTGCCTGGTGATTCCTTCTGCTTTGTCTCGAGATGGTATCAGGTCAACACTCGCTAATGCAGAGATGTGTTGGTCTGTTCTCACGCTGGTGTAAGGTTAGGCAATGTATCACTCTTACAATAAAACGTAAGTAAAATAGAAAGGAAAAAATAACTGTTGTGGAGTTTGATCACAAAGTTGTACTTACAGAACCAGGAGGACCAGGAGGACCAACATCACCCTGATAATAACAAGAGAAACAAATTGCCTGTTACTTCTCGCAAGGATTACAAGCAATAAAATTAGCAAAAATAAACGTGTGTAGCTCTGCATTGCAGATCTTTTGAAACAACACAGGAGATTTCCCCTCAATACCCCCAAACCCTTTCTTGATTTATTAACCAGTGTTTTGGAGTTCATGTAATGTTTTTTTTAGAATCTTGTAAGAAAGGTTACAGTTCTTAGCTCATGATATTTTTTGCAATGGATTTACAGGGAGCTCCAGGGAACCTTAAAGAGTTCTTAATTGTGACACTTGCTGGAGGGAGCCTCCAAATTCATAATTTACATCTCAGAAATGTTCTCCCTCCAACAAAACTAGAAAGCACCACATTTGTACTCTGTGCCATACTGAACAATTAACAAGCATGCGGGGAGGACATGCTGTGGTTTACCAAATATTCAAACTGCTGTTAAACTCGTAATTTTGATCACAAATGGGGGCTTTTGAAGTCTTTAAATCCCCGTCAGTGTGAAGATATAAGACATGCCGATATTCTGAGACAATATGTAAATCCTGAAATCTTAAGGGTTGTTCAGTAAACCAGTCAATTATTTAATTTGAAGCATTGCTTCAGGAGCCTGTCATTATTTCTTTGATTGAGACTGAAATGTTGTTGTGTACTAGACTACTTAGAATGTAAATCATTTAAAAGAGAGGACTAAAAACAGCAAGTTTCTCTTTCATTCCTTGAGTGCTAATCTACATGAAGAATATTTTCTTTTTCTCTTTGCACCACCAGCAGAACTATTCACAGCTTGCTTTTAAAGAAACTGTGAAATATACATAACCTCTTCAATGCCACAAGACATAGTGGTGGTGGGTGACATATTCCAGTTACATGCTGGTAATCAAAAGCAATGGTAAAAGACAGTAAAATAGCAGCTTGGGACCAACAAGACAGAGAAAAGTCTACTTTGAGGACAGAAAAAATTTGCACAAATTCAGCAGATTATGCTAAGTGGTCAGGATTGGAGTTCATGGCATCACAACTCATTTTTGCCTTTCAGTGGTTCAGGCAACTTTCATTTTTAGCTCGACATGAAACCAAGAAATTTACTGTTGACAGGAGTCAACTAATTTTATGTTTAACCAGGCCTGACCGTCTGATCAAAAACTTAAAACTCAATCTCTCTTCTTTCTTCTTTTGATCAGCAAAGGTGCCTTAGGTAAGTCTCACAGGTCATACTGGAAGTTATACAGAGTGAATAAGACTCAATTCACTATTTTCTAAATCAATAAAGTAAATAAAGCTGAAGTCAGACATCTATGGAGGCATGTTGACTGTTCAGACTGAAACAGCAAGGTGTTAAACGTCAGCAAATAACAGGGACTGGAACAAAGTTTCTCTGTTGTATCCTTTTGACTCCAATCATGGAGCATGCTACAGTATATCGTGCTAAGGTAAGGATGTACGTAAGTCTACAAAGAATATAACAAGTGATTTGTTTATTAGTAACATGGAATTGACATACTTTTAACTAATATAAAATGAAAAAAACAGGATAAAATGTAAACTCAATTAATTTTGAAATAGAGAACTCCTCTCAGGATGCTCTCGCTTTCTCTCTCTGTCTCCCTGTCTCTCTCCCTCACACACACCCACCCTCCCACACAGACGCCCACACGCCTGCAAAGACATATTTGCTAGTGATATAAACAATGAATGATTAATCACAAAAAACTGCTTAAGGATTCTTCATATCATATTCATATAATGATTTAAGGGCATATAGCATACTAATAAATGAAGACTTTTCCTCACAAATATCAAGCTGAACATCTTTGTTATTTGTTGAGAAGTGATGTAGAACAACATATATATCTCATGACATGGTACATATTAGCTTTTTAGGTATCCAAAAAAAGTTAGTAAACTACACGTAGTTTGTGTTGTGTAACAACAAAATACATGATAAAAATTAATTAAATTGAGTTGAATTGATAAATAACAGATTGTCTCATCATGCAAAATAGATTTTGGATTTCAAATTCAAGTAAGCTGCTTTATTGTGGGGCTTTTGTTGGGGTGGGTCATTTTTGACCCGTAGGACAAGGGGAGTAAACAGAATGTTAAGATCGCAAGGAGGTTAAAAAAGGTTTGACATGGACTCAGACAAACAAGGACAGATCGCACAAAGGTTAAAAAAGGCTTGACATGGACTCAGACAAACAAGGACAGAACCTAAGGTAACTAAAAATAAACCTAACTAGAAACACTATAAATTACTGAAAATAAGGAAAGCAATAAGACAATTCTTATTACACTAAGTATCTCAAATAATAATATCAAAAGGACCATGAAGGGCTAAACTAAAGTGAACTAAAACATGAAGCTAAATAAAATGAAAAGCAAAACCAACCCAAAACCCCAGAGTCCTGACAATATCAGAATTGGAAATATTTATTGGAGTTTTATGGAAGCATGTTAATTGTGCCATATACTTTGTGTTTGGGGTTGTTGCTCCTTAGGAATGTGAATTTCCATCCAATTCTCTAGTAATCATTTCTCAAGTTTCTCAGATTTTCCTCTAAAAGATTCCCTGTAGTCAGCCTCATCAATCTTCCCATAAGCTCTGACAAGCTTTCCTGTCCATCCTGAGGAAAAGCCAACCCACAGCATGATGATGCCACCACTATGGTGGGGTTAGTGTTTGCAGATTGATGTGTTCTGCCACACACTGTTTTCAGAATATAAATTACACAAGCGGGATTTGATTTATATTAATCTTTAGATGAATTCCGAAGGCAGCAGGGTTTTTATTTTTGGTATATTACAATAAAGAGTCAGAAATACAAATGCATACTTTTGACATAAAAAAAATTGCACAATATATTTTCCTTGAATTTCAATTATGCACTGCTTTGTCATGATCTATCACATAAATCCCAAAACAGTGCATTGAAGTTTGGAGTTTAAATGTGACAAAATGCAATAAAGTTAAAGATTTAGACTTCCTCAACCAACTTTCTGCGTTCGAGTCTTATTTCAAAATATTCAAAAAAATATATTTTTAGATGCTTTTAAAGCAAGGTTAAGTAGTTTGTTTTTTTTTTTAAGGTTGTCAGTTTCTAATTTAAAACACAAGTTGTACACTGATAAACAGGAACAAAGCGAGCCCAATTACACACACCCAGAGTTTACACAATCTGCCAGAAGAAGTAAATCACTTGAAACATGCTTACTGGAGCACAAGAGACAAACAAGTAATACACACCTGCAGATTCATTATTTGATGCAACACAATTTCAAAGACCTTCGAAAGGTATTCAGAGTCCAAGAACATAACTAGCACAAAGGAGACTGAATCAAGGTGTCAGTAAATCTGCTTGAACTTGCCTACACCCTTTCTGCACCCAAGCACAGTGAGTTTGAGGGAGCATAAACAGAGGGACTCATCATGCTTGACATTTGACATTGATGTGACTTACTTTTTGTCCTTTCGCACCGCCAGTCCCCTCGGCACCTGGGTGACCCTGTGGGAGGAGGCCTCGGTTAATGACTCTGTAACACGGCAGCATTGTAAATGTCACGGCAGGAAAATACATACGGGATCTCCTCTCTCTCCCTTTTCCCCAGGGACGCAACACTCCCCCTTCTCCCTCTGCATGTGAACAGAGCACAGCGCTGACAGTGACTGACAGCAGAAGTGGGGTAAAAAGACAGACAGATTCGAGACTGACGCTAAGGCATGGACAGTTGCTATGAATAAGTAATCAGAAAAACATACAGTCCTGTGTCATCTCATAATCCTACCACGGTGGAGTAAAAAAGAAACCCATTCTACACATATGGCTTCATGAGATTGTGGTGTTACATGAGTCTTGCAAGAAAATGACCATTTTTAAACTCCTGTTGCACTGCAGTATGTGTCTGTTTTCATAGGAAATCATTTCTTTGTCTGCCAACAGATGGCACTTTAACACAGCTGGTGCAGCGTCCTTAGAGCTTTTTGATTGGATTTCCTTTTCTCAGATATCTTGAGAAAACTGAAAGAAAAACTTAGAGTGAGACACATGGACTTGCACCATGGTCCAGGTGGTAATGAACACTTATGAGGCTGAAATCTTTATTTTGAGCAACATAAACCCAGGAGAATGTGAACATTTCACCTCACAGAATTGAATTTCTTCTTGAGACACTTTGTCACGAAAAATCACAAGCCACAAATGATTATTTTCAATCAACTTTTTTTCATCTCAGGTATGAGTAAATATGGAAAATAAGCAATCAAGTACAGCAGAGAAACTAAATCCTTTCTTCCACTAAAACAATTCTGTAAGCATAAACTGGAGTAAGATTTTCTAACGGGGAAAAAAAAACAAAAAAACGTTATTCCACAGTTTAGCAATTTCACTGTAACTACACTAATATGGAAAAGAGAATTCAACAAGTAAGTGTAGTTATCATTATTTTGTAAATTTCACACATTTCAGCAATAATGCAGTTCAAAGTGCTTTATGTCATAAAAACACAAAAATACAAAGTCATATAAACTTCAGCATCTTAACAGTAAACAATTGAGGAAACCAGAAACAAACATTACACTTTGATGAGTGCCATCACCAAAATTATTGATGCACATCAAATAAGTTGGTCAATGGGTCATTTATTATGGTTCAAAAACAACTATAAACAGGTGAGGTTTTTAGTCTTGATGTAAAGGAACTCAGTGATTCAGCTGTTTTGCAGTTTTCTGGAAGTTTGTTCCAGATTTTTGGTGCATAGAAGCTGAATGCTCCTTTAGCTTAGACACCTTGACTATTGTGTATTATTATGTATTCTTGTTTTATTTTAATGTATTCCAGCAGTGTGCAGCAACAAAAGGTGGAGGAGCAGCAATGTGCTACTCTGGTCACTCTTGTTTTCTTCAGCATCTTAACAGAAGTGCTTTAAACATGGGAACTGTACAGCATAACATAGATTATAATAGTTTAGAAACCCTAATTTGACAAACCATTGTGTCTCTTGATACCAGTAACCAGCTCATGCCTGCTATTCTGTGATTTCCAATCATACTTTAGCTTAAGCAGCAGGTAGATCAACAAACATTGCTGCTTTGTTTTACATGTGTGACTATTTACAGGGATAGTTTCAGATACTCTGGAGACATTATGAAGCATATGTTTAGAGATCTGAGGAGAGAGAAAGAATGACGTGTATATCCTCACTCCTTTGCAGTTCCTAGACAGATGATACCATAGAGCTTTGAGTTTCTCTTCCTCCATTCCTTCGACTTCTTACTATGACAACCACAGTAATACTGCACCACTCTTTTAATGAGATATAGTCACTGTTTCCTCATCCAAATTAGGAGCTGTTATTAAGTCAGTGGACTGCTGGCATATATGAACAGATGGACTGTCTTATTAATATTTCAGCCGAGGAGGAGGGACTAGGGACTATAAGAATTAATTGAATTCTGAAGAGCTTTAGCAACCACATGTATTATAATCAAAATACAACTTTACCACTTTGTTGTAGGTAGTTGA
The DNA here is from genome assembly GCF_003331165.1 of Xiphophorus hellerii. Taxonomy (NCBI): domain Eukaryota; kingdom Metazoa; phylum Chordata; class Actinopteri; order Cyprinodontiformes; family Poeciliidae; genus Xiphophorus; species Xiphophorus hellerii. Next base: position 12,625,842 of record NC_045693.1, read on the forward strand.
TGTAGTCATTAAGAATGCAAGCCCCATTTGTAATTGTAAATTAACTTTATATCAAATATTAAATCTGTGAATACTAATGTTTTTAACTGTTCTTTGAAAACATACTGGCTCAGCTCTTGTTTAGATGTTTCTCTTAAAGTTACTCACTGCATGAAAGCCTAAAAGTGGGATTTACTTTGACCTTGATTTTTGCATCTTTTATTTATTTATGTTTTTTGATTATTTGGTGTAAGTTCACGGAAAACAAATACATATACTGTATTTTTGCAGATTCAAACTGAAAGGTTTTACCTCTAAATTTATCAACCTTTTGGTTTTTGCATTTTATTTTCAAAACAAAGGGTCCAAAGCTTTCTATGATTACACAGGCAAACTAGACCTCTTATCGAACTACCAATATGGGAGGGATTTTAGCAGAAAGAGTAATTTTATCCATACAATTGAAAGATTGTTGATTTAGTATTAAGTACATGGTCAATGTGAACCATAAACTCACTTAAGTAGACTCTTAGTCTTGCTGTTATGTAAGTTTATGTTATTAACTTGTTTGTTGCTAAACAATACATTTGTAAGTTGCTATTCTGGGTATTTGCACGCCCAGCCTATTCAGTTTTTTGTTGCTCCAAAAAAGAACATTATATGCCAATTTGAAACCATTATGTATTCTTTGTAAAGAAAATAATCTTTCAACTATTTTCACATTTTCCACCTTTATTTTGAATCCCATCATTCAAAAAAAAAAAATCACAATTGTGTATAAATATTGCTCTATCTTGTTTCTTGAACTGTTTTGTCCATGCTACACTATACACTGAAAGTGATTTGCCACTCCAGAGGCAGTTTTCACTGAGTTATGACTGACACACAACATAAATCATATCTAATGGAAAGTTGGAATTACCCGGGAAGTCACCTGTTGTGAAAAAAACTTGTGCGCTGCATTCTGTCACAGACTCAAAGCTCCATACTTCTCTCGTTATCTCAGTTAGATCTACACAGAACATCATTCACAGTCAATTTACTAGCAGAGGACCACGTAACAAGTGAATAAACCTTTCAAATGAGATTAACTGCAGCGCGGTCAGTGTTTATGTAGATTACTGCTGTATTTACACAATGATAAAGCCCAGGGAACTGTTCCACCTGTGGCGGACTGTGGGTGATGTGTTGACTTTGAGCCACCCAGAGTCATCAAACTGCAATTAAGACTGTCAGCATCACTCTCTCTCTGTCAATGTCTGCAGTGTGCTGTCAGAGTCCATTTGAGACTGTCGGTGGGGGGGGCACACTTATGGAGATGTAATTCACAAAAACACTGACTTTTCCAGCACATCCTGCACAGCAGACCTCTTCTTCCAACTTTTCTTAGTAAAACATTCAGACTCTGCTGAGGGAGTGAGAGGAGCCTTAGTTCACACAGATGCTACACCAGCAGCAACAGCATGGTCTCACTTCAACCTATTTCATCCTGACTGAAAAATGTAAAAGAAAGGTCACTCAGGACTGCTGTTTATCAAGACGTGTTTCCTCTTCAAAGTTTTTAGTTTATCTTCTCTCACTTATCGTTTCGGCCTTTGTAAATGTCTTAATGTGACCGGCTTTACTGTTTTCATCATAACAAATTGAAATGTTTTTCTCTGGGACAGTGTTTTCATTGTTGTGTACCCAAAACATAAATTTATAATGTTATAGTGAAAATGCAACCACAATGTAGACTCATTCATAGCCAGGGAAGAGCTTGCATTTACATGCATCCTGTAAGAATTAAAAAACAATTCAGTGCTTGTTGCTCGGGACATTTTTGCTAACATGTGCAAAAGGTATTAAAGAAAATACGGAAACATTTTTCCTTCTTTATCATAAAATTAGATTTGATCTAATATTATCTGGGAAATTTTAGACTTCTGCAGGCATTGTCACCAGCAGATATTATTCAGTATCGCCTTTGTATTCATTTGAAGTAACTGAGTTACAGTAAGTTGTTTACACCCTTGTGAATTTTTAACAAACAGAATTACCACTTGTTAATGCTACAATGAGTTAGCTTTACACATATTGTATATATACTGTTTTTACATTTCATTTAAAGAAGACCAATAAAACTTTTATCTTACAGTTTTCTTTTTTTTGTCTTGCTGTTTTAGATGGGGCAAATGTAAAGAAATAATAAGCGATTTCTAAAACATCAAGCTTTTTTACTTCTATAGGTGACAGGGTACTGGGATGGAGAGTGTTAGATGTACAATAACTCTACAGTCACAACAACCAGGCTGAATAGTTAGTTTTGCCATGATGCCTTGCTTTTGTTTAATTTTCTCTTTTTAATGACAATCATCGTTGTCAGTGTTAGCCAGTTTACACTTTCCAGGAATGAGTGATGAATCCACACACCTGATGAGTAGGAGTGGTCAAGAGGTTGTCCACTACACAATGGCTTCCACTCTCAGAGTGATCACAAGTATTTGCCACTGGAGGCTTGGTGGGCAGCGGGTGGTTTGTAGGTGGATCGGTGAAGATAGCGTGTTGCAAGAAAATTTGTAAGGAGCCTGACAGAGGGGCACATCTGAGCGTTTTTGTGTTTATTATTTTTAAATCTTACAATCCATATCTCATGTGCTGCTGGTGAGCCAAATCACCCCTGGGCATCATGAAAATGATTGCAGACCTTTTTTTTTTGCAAAAGTACGGTATGTAATGGCCATCTGTCAGTTTGGAGTGTGAGCACTGAGTCATGCTGTGCTGTACTGCAGGAGGTACACAGGCTGGGAGCAGCTATTTAACTTGCAGCAGATATGCTTCGACTCACTGAGTGGTGCCATTTCTGACGAGGGAGATCTGTTCCTGACTATTAACCCAAAAAGGTGTCAGTCATGGACAAAAGAGATCCTTCTGCTATCCTTTTACATACATCTGGCTTGTCTGTGCTGGCTTAGAAGGGCAACAAATGTACAGCTTGTATGCAGCCATCAGCCATCACACCATTCAGGAAAGAAACAGGGTCCGTGTCCCAGAAATGAACATGTCTTGATAAGAAATATGCACCATATCAACATTATACAACAAAGACAAGAATGCAATGAGAACAAGGAACTTAATTTTTGTAGACTTGTCTTGTGTTCTGATGGGGCTACAATAGAGGTGTTTGGACACAGTGAGAATCATTGAATTTGGATAAGAAGTGGGAAGCTTGTAAGCGTTTGAAAACTATCCAGACTGTGAAGTACAGGTGTGACAACATCATGTTGTGTGGGTGACCCAGTGCACTTCACAAAATACATAGCACCATGAGGAAAGAACAGTATGGAAAAAAACAAAAACAAAAACAAAACGAAAAACAAAAACTAAGGTAACATCTCAAGACATCAGAAAGGACATTAAAGATCAGGCACAAATGGGTCTTCCAAATGGATAATGGTCCTAAGCACACAAGCAAATTGGCTATAAAGTGGTTTTCAGGAAGAAAAAGTCAATGTTTTTTAGTGGCTATCAAAAAGTGCTGCTCTAAATTCCACATAAAATGTATTGGCAGAGCAGAATGCCAGCAAATGTATAACCTGACTTGGACACAGCAGTTCTATCAGGAGGACAACTTTTCAATAAGCTACTGTGAGAAGTTTGTGAATATTTAACCAAAGTCATGCAGTTTAAAAGGAAATGCTATTCCACATATAAAGAAAATAAATGTATATGACTTTGAATAAAGTTGTTAAACTTTTCTCCCACTTATTAATTTACTATCTAGTAAAAAATATTATAGTAATCCTAATATACCTAAAACATCGAAAGTTAATGTCACACCATCAGAAAAATTGGTATCAGTCTTTTTATAGAGAGTAGGTGAATTTCCCACCTACACTGATTTTAGATGTATGTACACAACTTAATTTTTAGGACCCATCACATAATTTGCAAAATGTCCAGATATCATCATTAATAACAACTTTAAATGGAACAAGTTTGTTTTGTCATAACATTTTAGATATTACCTTGACACTTGCTCCCTCCACGGCTTCTGAAGGACCCTGTAGGAAAAAAAACCCCACAAAGGATAATTACATGAATGATCTAATGGATAGCAGAAAGTTGTTATTTTAAATTACAAATTTAGTTGGAAGTAATCCACTTTGCAGTTGATTTTCTGTGACATTATATTTTCTAACCTTTGCACTAGTATAAAGTCAAATAATAACACAACTGGACCTTGGTCATCTGCAGGTAAATTTGGATTGTGGCTTAGTCATGAACTTCTGACACACACCATGGTTGTTATATTATGCTAATTTGACATTGAAAGCTAACCACTGACCCCCTTTGAATGCCCTCAATGTCCTGCTGCCACTGGACAAAGCAGAGTGATGCCCCGTAGTGTGTTTTGAATACAAGATTTCACCCCTGAGATCAACCTCAGCAAAACAGGTGATGATAATAAAATGCCAATACCAGTGGATGGAAGTTAATCTGGCACATGCGGAGGGTCTTATGAGGACATTGCCATTTAGAAATGTCACACCTCTGTTCTGTCATTATAATCTCCCACAACTCTGTGTCCAAAAAGTATAAGATTTATTAAGTAAGTAGGTGACACTCTCAGTTATGTTTTAAAGATTTACTATTCAGTAGCTCAATTATACCCAAAACAACTCAACTGGAACATTGATAGTAAAATCAGAACAGAGTGTCTCTTTATTTCTCAATGAAATAAAGACAACCCCTAATAGTGTCCTGATAGTGCAATCAAGGCAGTCGTGCTTGAAAGTAATTGCACACTCAATGTATCTGAGCTACACAATAGCTAGACTTTCCTGTTTGTTCTGACATCAGCAGGTAAGAGTCTGACAAGCTGTCTCCTCTAATGCTCACTGTTGTTTGTGCCCTTTAGTCAGTGGGTTACCACACAAGCACACACACCCCCACACACGCCACAGCCCCCCCCCCCAACACACACACACACCCCGTCTGAGATTGGTTTAGACACCTGAGGAAAGGACCATAACTCAAAGACTCAATGGGTCTATGAGACACACTTGCACTACTCATCAATACAAACACATTCAAGTGTTACCTTAAAATACCTTTAGGGGTTTGTGCAAAGACTCGCCTGTGCAGTAACTTTTGAAACAGATCAATACTGTCCATGCATGGAAAGACTTAACACATGTTTTTAACCGTGCACAGAGAATTTGCACAAGTTTATTTTCATTTCTTTTGTCACTTTGCCATATTGCTGCAACACATTGAAGAAATGTTCATACCTCTTGAATGTGATGTTGCAACATCACAACCACAAGCTTTAATGTGAATTATTGGCATTCAATGTAACTGACCAACCTAAGTGTTAAATGTAAGTAAAATGATACAAGAGTATAAAATACACTTGCTTGTTTTTGTGTTAAGCCCCCTTCATACTGCTAAAATTTCAAATATTTCATAATATCATAATATCACTTACAAGTGAATTACAAGTAATTCACTTGTAAGTATTTTTAGATAATTATAAATCAATTTATTCTGTGAAGGTATCAGAGGTCTGTTACAGTGATCACTTACAGGTGGGCCTCTTGGTCCAGGCTCCCCCGGCTTTCCTCTCCGTCCCTGAGGAGGATAGAGAAAAGAAACAGAAAAAAACAGGATGAGTAAAGGATGAGTGGATGTACGACAACAGGTGCACAAGACATGGAAGCTGCCAGCAAATAAGGCTAGGCAGCAACTCCTGTCGCAGTCTCTAATTCACTTTTAATTAAGAACAAGAAAACAGCTTAATTGCTGCACCCCGTGTGGCCCACTACTCTTTGTTCTCTCGTTTGGTTTACTGCCTCCTTTCCAGCTGCGTGATTCCCTCAGTGTATCAATCAACCTGAGGAGCAAACAGGACAAGCCAAATAATGCTGCATATTATCACAAAGCAATGTTTGGAAGAAGTCATTTCTATCAGTTTTTTTGAGAACTTGGAAACCGTGAAATAGTAAGAATAATACAACAAAAAATTAGTGGTGTAAATCTAGCATTTTATTAAGATCAAATGCTTTCTGAAGTGAAGCCAAGTGAGTGGTTACATCAACAGATTGTGTGCATGTGCAAAGATACTGTAACTCTCCGTGTATTTCTACACAGCTCTGCAGGAGTAGAGAATAGTTGGATCAGACAGGAGAGGTTCCAGGAACTTTAGATGGCAAGAAGTTTGTAAAATTAACTGCAACCAGAATCAATCCACTAAACAAATGATTGGCAAAAGCCTGATGCACCACATAGGCCTTTACCGGGACTAAATGCCATTACCTCTTTCTAGTATGGGTTTCATCATCTGTGTTTCTCTGCTACTGTATGTGTTATTGCGAGTGACGCAAAAACACTTCTTTCCTCTGCAGAGTTAGCTGCAGTGTGGATCTGAGAAAAGCTAAGCTTTCTGACTGCTGAAAGAAAAGTTGAGAATCAAAAAGTGACGCCCCCGAATCTTTCCTCTGACACTCCATATGCACACTTTGATTAACTGGGTCAAACTTGACATGTACGATTGCCTGCAACAAAGACGAGGGAAGGAATTTCTCCTCAGCGAAAGCTACTTCTTTTAATCATCTGTTTGCATGTGTGCTCAAGTTCCTAGGCTGCATGTGTACTTTTATGTTTGTAGTCCAGAGATACCAGGATTATGGCAAAGGAAGAAAGCAAGGTGTAGTAATGCAAATATTAACCCTAATAACAACACAACACAGCCCATGTGTGACTTCTCTCTGAAATTACCTCCTTTCCTCTTTCTCCTGCTGTTTGATGTACCAACAAAGCCCTGACCACCATCTTTTGATCAGTGGTGTTAATGCACCTCTAATGCCTCAGTATGGAGGCTTTAATGTGAACACGAATGGGTGAAGTGCTTGTAGAAGTCAAATTGCCTTGATGTGTAGAAGCAGCATCTTTAAACCGTGTAATCTTTTTACTTCATATGGCTGCAATTATAAAACACCTGAGTAGCCCCTTTGAAGGCTTTGCTCTGTTTGTGGTGCAAAAGCTGTCAGAACGGGAAGCCAGTGTTCAGTCAGTAGGTGCTTATGCATGTGGGTGTAACATACGCATTAAGACAGAATTTTTTGTGTTCAAGGTCTTTTTCTCAAAAGATACGATAATGGCAAGACACTATTTGATTTTTCATCTTTCAGTGATAATTAACAGGTAGGCTCTGAGTCATTGCTATAGTTGAGAAAAGGAAGCAGAAAACAATGTGTTCTTGCTTCGTTCCCCACTGCTGCCCTTTCCTCCTCTGAACAAAAAAACAAAACCAGAGTAGGCAGATAAGTAATTTACCTGATGAATATTTCATGGACTATTATTCTAAGTAGGTCATGAATTATGCAATTTCCAGAATTATTTACCAACACTTGCCCTTAAAATCTCTTAACACCAAAGTACACACTGATTTTATGTTCATTTATTTACATACAATCACAAGAACAAGTGGTACTCCATTTCTCATCAAGAGGACTGAGATCAATAGCGAAGGTTCACCGTTATGAAACTTACTTACATTTGTGAGAACATTTGAATTTCTTTGGTTCTTAATGAGGAGTTTGGGGGTTGTTAGCTATTTCCTTGCATATCCCTCTTTAAAAAAGATTGACTTGTACACCTGGAAAGTGTTAAAAAGACAGAAATATTTTACAAAGAATTTATATTGGTTTACTTGACCATCAGTTAACTAAAGACAAATTAGAACTAACGCGTTGAACTACAGTAGATAATCCAAATCTTTGTACCACCTAACAACATTGTGGACTAGTTGTAAAATTGCTGTGGCTGCTTGTTGTGTTTAACTTATTTACAAATTTGCATTTGGCTGTTTCTTTCTATTTCAATATTTCAATATTTTTGGACTCATCTCAGAGAATAATTTTCAACATAATGCAATCTACTGGAGTAAGACTGACAAGGAGACCCCCAGGTAGCACTTTATCTCAAATAAATCTGAGCACACGGTGAGAAGAAAAAAATTGGGCTTCAAGCTGTCATTGCTATTTGCACTCAGTAGATTGTCCAAACTGAAACAACTGGCAGTGACGCAGAAGGATAGTTACCTTTAAGTAGACAAAACAGATCCAGACTTTTGAGATAGTCAAGAAAGGAACAACATAGGATTAGAAGATGCTCAGCGAAGCAGTTTGCCTCAAGAACCAATAGTGGCCAAAGGACATGCATGTAGGTTGTTCTTCCCCTATATAGAGGCGTTTCACTAGTTTTGTGTTTTTAAGAACTTGAAGAGCATAATTTGATTTACTTACATTATCTATTTGTACTTGTACCTTTAGTTATTGTACATATAATTAATCAAATGATCTTTAGTATTTTTTTATTCACTTACAATTTTTTATTAAATTCTGTTTAACAGACATCCTCATTCCAAAATATACACTTAGTTATTATTTACGTATCAGATGTTTACTAATATACTCCTTATCTTAACTCAAAATATTATTTAATTACTTACCTATTTATGTATATTCTTACTCATAACTTATCACATATTTTATCATTCATGTAAAACCGCTTGTCAATTTACTACTTATTTGTATATTTATTTACTTGCTTACCTATTACTATTTTTATGATGACTAGAAAGTCTCAAGAAAGGTGAAAAGTGCTGCAGTCACTAGGCAACAAGGATGAAAAATAAAATAAAAAATGAAATTTGATTTTCATTACAATGATCGAAAGATTCAAAACAGACAGTGTGATAGTTCTGAAATAAAGAAATGAGTCAGAATGAAATTAATCAGAAATTAGATTTTTCCATTTGTGTAAAATTTCAAAGTAAAAATATCCATGGGGTTGTAGTAAACTTGACAAAAAGGTAAAGCACGCATTACCACAGGGAAGAAGTTTCCGTCTATGAGTCATTTTATGGCAAAGACAACTTCAACTTTATTTCATTATGTGCTTTTTGTTCAGTTATTAATCACTCCTTCTGTGAATGTGATTGTTTTTTTAAATTCTGATTTCCTTCTTCTCTCCTGTCTGCTGTTTTTCTTGTTACCTCACCTACCTTCCCCTGTTTTCTGTCATTTAGCCTTTTTCTTTCTTCACCCAACCTCCAGTGTCTGTTGAATCACCCTGACAATCTCTGTTGCCATGCAACGCTCAGTGTCCTATAAATTTGACAACATCCTAGTGCTTGATTATTATTTGAGCGCTGCAGTGTGAAACCCTCCTTCAGGTCACTGCAGTAGATTAGATGGAGGTTGAGATGGAGAAAAGCAAGGAAGGACATGATTGCTGAAGAGATGGAAGAGAGTTGGAGAAAGGTGGAGGGAGTGTGGAAGAGGGAAAAGTGGAAGAGTCAGAGTTTCAGAAGTAGCTGTCTACGTAAATCAAAATTAAATCACACATTCTCACAAAGTACTTATCTGTTCCACTATAAAAACCTGCAAACCAAAGTGAAAATGCAGATCACAAGAATTAATTCAATTACAGTGCAAGCTAAAGCTACAGTTGGCACAGATCCGAGCAGAAAGTAAAGCAGCCTCATGTAGACTGACAGGGAGTTTGAACTTCCAGTGTAATCCACACGGATCCGAGTCTTTGGCTCCAGCTCAGCGGTGAATTGAAAAGTATAAAGGAGACGGCAGCCACGGGGCTCTGCTCAGTCCTGCAACACAAGCCTCAATCTGAGTGCAAAGTCAACAGCAATGGTGACACACAGCAGAGGCACTCCTTTATGGTGACTTCCCAATCCTTATCCCAAATGTCAACATGTTCCCTGAGACTTTCCATATCGTACAATCCATGCTGGGTGCAGTACAACATAACAGAGGACGGAATTCTCATGTGAAGCACTGAGACGGATGCATCACTAAAACCCATTTAATTCTGATAAATTACCTTATCAACTGGGGTGAGCACAAGAACTAAAGGAGTCACAGAGAAATGATCACTACAGGACCATATTCACCCCTAACGCATACCAGAAAACCCAAAAATTATTCTACACTTGCAATGATTTTCCTAAATGTTGCTTTGAGAGATCTATTTGAGTCCCATCAAAATGTTATGCTGAACTTTTTGTGTCCTCCAGAAAGCCAAATTACTGACACTAAAACAAAAATTGGACTTTGTGTTCTGGGAGATATGCTCTTTTCCCGACTGAAAAACCTATATGCCACCCTATTTTTCTGAGTGAACCGAGTCCTGCCTGCCTTCAGGGACATATTTTAAAGCCACCTGAGCCTTTTTGTGGAACTCCTGTGCTGGGTTTATAAAAATAACTGCTTACTTCATAAGCAGCTGCTGTATTTCTTTGATAAAAAATACAGTATATGTAACAATTAAAGTGGTAAACTTTTCACATTATTTTGGACTTCAATATAATGACTAAGAAATATGTTTTGATATAACAAAAACAGATATAATGTTACAGAGAGACAAATAAGTCATAACTCCTTGTGCTACAAAAGACACTGAACTTCAAATATAGACATGTAGAAATGTGAATTTATTTTTTAACACTCAAAAATAGGCACAAACACAGAGACCGGCTGCCACTGCACAGCCTGTCCAAATGTTTACTCCCTGTTTAAAATGTTTGCTAGCTGCAAAACTATAAGAGGCTGAAAATCTAAAACATACATTACAGATGCTTCAAATCTTCTTTGGTCTCTGGTCAGAGCCACTGTTCCCAGTGAAAACTTGGGACCATTTGCTACAGTTTTACACACGAACAACCAATTCAAGACAGCGTCCTAACCAGTAATAGCTGACTAGAAACAGAATGATTTAAGGAAAAACAGAGACAAAAACTATTATTTTCATTTCAGGCAATGTCAGTGTTGATGTTACCAGTCACATCATACAAAAATGTGCAAAATGTGTTCAGTTCTTAACCAGGACTAGGGCTTTTATCAAGTTTTTAACAAGTTTTGAACTGGTCTTTAACAAATCCCATAAACAATCTCATTGGCTCTCTTCTGCCAGAGCACGAGCTTGGTGCCACATCAGTGTGTGAATCTAATGTCTCATCAAGTGAATTATATACAGTTTAAATTTTCTAGAGGATGGCAGTGCAGTATACTAACTACATTAAACACAAAATTTATTACAGTATACCCTCAAAAAATGCTTTAATATCATATTTTTCGTTGACTACTGCTGTTTTAAATAAAATTGCTGTCAGCCTGTTTCTGCATAATATACACAAGCTGTAAATAGTAAAGCACTGCGCAGATAACACTATCTGAATATGTTAAAAGACTGGCAGTGAGTAAAAATGGCTTCTGAAATAGTATTTGTTTTAAGAGTTAACTGCAATGACCTACTTAAAATTTAAGAAGGTTAACATTAAAACAAACATTGGGAAGATTAAAGAAAGTGTGAGTGTGGTGCTAATTAATGTTGACAATCAATATTTTTGCAGCTTTTTTTCTTAAGTAAGGCAGATCAAAAACTAAACTCTAGCTTTAAAAGAATAGTGGTCACAAGATATTGACTGATTGATTGTCTCCATAAGACTACTTTCAGCTCCTGAAAAAAGCTAATTTTTGGAGTTAAGAAATAAAATTTAAAAAAACTGTTCATCACAGCCAGAGCTGGAGTATTGATCGAAACACAAGCAAGTATTAGCATCAGTTAGCAACCAGTAGCATTTAGTGGAGAGAAAAAATATATCTCTTTAAATATTTAAACATCTACAGTTCAAATTTTCTACAGTTTAAACAACCCAATACAGAATATTTTGCTAACTCAGTTTTGGTTCAAATAATATATTTTTTTATTATTTGTTTTGTATGAGAAATAATCGGACTGAAAAAATATTGACATTATTCACAACATGTCTGATAAGACAAGAGTCTTATCAGACTCAATTAAGTAATTGAGCATAACAACACACACTCAATAAAATATACATTGCCTGTATAAAATATTGCCCATGTGAATGTTTAAACCTAGCACTAGTTTGCATGAACAGTAACAGTGTAGCAAGCAAAAGGCTATTGTTATGACAAGTAAACTCATTTAGTGTGAACTCAAGTCACACAAATTCCTGAAATTAAGATTACTTTTCAGCATAACTTTACTATGTTACTATTTTCTATTTCTTCTTGTACAAGGTGTTCACTAACATCTGACTAGTTGGTTGTGCATTTAAAACTGACTGTTAAAAAGAATAAGCTGTGCTGGGTAAAAAATGTTTTGGCTCAATGTATGTTTGAATTTACCCAGCCTCCGTTCCATAATAAAATACCAACCATTTGGGTTAAATAATAATCCAGCAGTGTTTTTTGTGTGTACATTGTAATCAGTCTAGGCATTAATGATAATACATTAATAATCAGTTAGTGAAAGGACTAAGTTTACACAGTCCAGCATAGTGTGTATTGTCAAAATGTTCACCAAAGCCATTTTTTAAAATTTATCAGTGCTTCTGAGGTAAATATAGATCATACCAATTACTTGAAATGGCACAAAATGCACTACACAGAGCACGACTGCACCTGTTTGTTATTAAAGACACAATTAGGGGCATACAGTGCAAATTTCCAACTTCTGAGTATGCTCCCTAAATGCCATCTTAGGACACTGCACAATCTTAGAAAAAGCCTGGGCACTGGAGCTTGCAGAGATCCCTCACACTTGGTAAAAGCCGCAATAAAATAGGATTTGTTCCAGTTGTTTACTGAGGGTTAAGAGGAGCGGCCGGGGCAGGAAGAGAACGGCAAAGCCGACAGCTGCCTGGCAGGGTCTCAAATGCAGCTTAGCATTTTTCACCATTCTGACTGGCACACAATGCGCTCTTTAACTCCCAGCCATCTAAATATTCAAGGAAGTATAAAGAGATGCCTGACACTGCAGCCGACTTAAGACACAGCTCAGCTGGCCAAGATTGCACCTATAGTCCCTTGGCTGAAGCTTTCCATGAAGGCTCCCCCTCACAGAGACTCAATCACGGACCCTGTACAACAAAATAGTTATTTGCACAAGAGCCACTAGATGGCAAACTGGTTTCATCACAAATCTTGTGCATGGGAGGGTATGAAGCCAGTGATGAGACTGTAGGCTCTCTTTGAGAGAGGATGGATGTCCTCAATGCATGAATGTATGATGTGTGTTGGGTAACATCCCTAATTAGGCAGTCTGGCAATTAAAGACTGAATACTGTAAAGGAGATTTTTTTGAGGGCCTACAAAGATAAGAAGAAGAAAACAAACACAAGACAAGAAGCTGTATGAAAGTGAGAAAATAATTTCCATTCAGCATTACATGTCTTTTCAGCCATCACAAAATAGCAGGGGACAGAGGTGATAGTACAAGGGTAAACAGCGACAAAATGCAGCATAGTGCTGGTTAAAATAATCATTACAGAGCATTTTCAGCAAACCTCCTGCTAATAACTAGTACACAGTGTGCAAACACCGAAGCCAAAGGCAAACACAGGAAGCGCAGACAGTAGATGTCTGTAGGAACTGAGCCACACAGGTCCTAAGGGAGCCTGAATACAGCTCTTTACAACAGCCACGTTTCTACCACATCCTCAGCCATGAGTTTTAAGAGCTCATTGACTTTAACGTCTCCTAAGGAGTGGAAAGAAGGCTGCTTTACTGTATGAATTTGCATCTTTATGTGGCGAGGAAGTGATGATAAATCTATATTTAACTATGAGCTCAATACCCACCCATCAGCTGAATGTCTGCACAGCGTTTCATAGTGTTTCAGTGCAAGCTGGTTGCCTATTGCATTGACTCCTCACTGGGTCAGCGAGGCTTTTTCAATGTTCACATTCCCAAACGGATGCTGTTATTAGTCTTGGCTGTTTCACAGTTTTACAATCTCATCTGGACTTTTGGCCATACTATTCATACACACCAGATTGCTCCCATCCTGTGTTTACAAATACAGAGTGTTTTATGTCCACAATATCTAACAACTGAAGAGAAAATGCGCTTTGAATAAACCCTGATTCATATTACAAACCAAATATTTAAGGTCAGGGATCCACAGGGTGCTCGCTCTATGTATTCTGTGGTCCACAGCAAGTCTCACGCTTCATATAACCAAGCAAAACAGATTACAAAAAGGTCCAATACAGTACCATATGTATGATATCAGGTCAGTACCAATGCATTGCTCCCTTACATTCCATTAAAGTGGACACAGATGGATGTATTTAAATTGGTTGCAGGGCAGGATGACAGTGTGAAAAATCAGAATATGGATGGCAGGCTGTAACAGGGCTGTTAAGTGATGCAGCCTCCCACTACCACGCCTCTGTGCTCTGCAGTGTTCAGGGCTACTTCTCCCCCCAATCCAGCTTCCTATTCCCATGCAACACTCAGCTTTTCGTGTCTTCCGCTCTCCCTTGACCGACTTGGGGGAAAACGACTGACACAGACTGAGCTTACTTGGGGTTCGCTCCAATCAAAGCATCAAGGATCAAAAATGTCTGTTTGAAGGTATTCACATTTTAAAACCATGAATTCTCTTTAGAGTGACTGAAAGTATTGCTTGTGCTTTCCTAACAGCTTGAAGCCATTGAGGTTCTACAGTTTGAATGAGTAAAATTGTGCCTAGTCACCTCCTGCATGTTGACATATTTCATTAAATCGGTTTTGCTTACCAGACCGTGTTTGACACATGACTCTCTGATAGATCTGAACTTGGCAGCTTTAAAGCTGTTTAGAAAAAAATGGTAAACATAAAACATGTGGGGTTCCCAGACATGTTGTTAATTATATTCTGCATTTTATATAGAAGAATTCTATTTGTTATTGTTTAAGGACTTGCTCAAGTGCAACTTTCCCCTTTTTATTACTTGGTATTATGTGCTTCTTTAGCTATTTATGTTTTATGTTTTATTATTTTCTCACCAGTTCATTAATCGTTTCTCATTTTCTTACTGTCTCTCTTACTCTCCCTCCATCAGTTGCTTCCTTCTTTCCTTCTTTTCTTCCTTCCTTCCATGTATGCTTATTTACCTAATTGCGCATTACTTACTCATGTACTACCAATTTATGTTTTATCTATTTGAGGTTTAGAATTTACAGGTGTGACCCAAAATTAGGCCGGGTCAGGCCCAATGTTATTTAACGCTATTTAACGTTATTTACTTGATGTGGGCTCAAGTCAGGCTTCTGTGCCATGTTTAATAAGCCTGTAATCCATCTTGCACAGAGAAAATTGGACAAGAATGCATGATATAAAGTCGTATTAATCTACCTACTAAGTAGGCGGGGGTAGGCAGCTTACCCTGTTGAGGAAAGAAAAAAAAGTAAGGTGCAGAAGTTAATTAGACTAAGCACAGCACACTGCACAATAAATACGCAAGCGGTCCCGCCCTGCTCTGCTCCTATCAATCTCACATCCCAGATGATTTGCACTTGACTCACCCTGCGGTTACAACAAGCGACAAAATGGTCTAAGAACAAAAGCAGTAAAATCTTAATTAAAATGATATGTTGGGTTTATTTTGGACTCATGCCTCTAATTAAAATGAATTAATCTGGTCAGATCGGGTCTGGACAAAATGTCTACGAGTTCGGGCCAGGTTGGATCTACACCCCAGCTTTCCTATCTACTTATCTATTCCAATTTACTTACGAGTTATTATACATGCATATTACTTACATCCCACTTACTTACAATAACTTGCATGTTATTACAGATATTTCTTCCTTGGAATATATATTTAACCACTTCTTGAGTATTCTTTGTGCATTTTCCAACAGCTTAGGGTAACTTAGTTCTTATTGATTAAAACTTTGGCCATTTCTTACATATCAGCACATTTCAAAATCTGTTTTGTTTACCCTATCATGTTTGACATGGAATTCTGACAAATCCATACATTGCGTGCTTATGTGGTAAAATTATCTCATGAAAAATGACTGTAGATGTGTGAGTGAGGGGCTGTGTTTGAGCTAGCTACAACAGGTCTATGTAATACTCAAAGGGTGTGTTGACCTACATTACCCCTTGTTGAGCATCAGTTTTTCACACCTAAACTAACACACATCAACTTAGTCACACACAAACATAAATACACAGAAAATATAGAAAAGCCACAAACCAAGGTGCAATCAAAGTGGCCCAATTAAAGTCTTGCCTTCTGTATTCATCCCTGTAATTAATTGGCCAATTAATGCATGTTTATTCTGGACACTCATAGATGTAGCAAAATTCTGTCTCACTGGGAGGGACGAGAGTCAGACAGATAAATCAAAGCTTTGTGCATCTGTCCTTGCATGTGCCAAACGCTTTCCCCTGTAACCCTCTGCTCTCCCAACAGGGCCCAAATGAGAGACCTTTTCATAGCCAATCAGGTCAAATCTTTGTTTCATCCTCTCTCCCAATGCACTTGACATTGACAAGATTAATTGCCTTGTGCTCTGGGCAAACGTGTTACCTCGTAGTGTAATACAGGTGTCAAAAGCATGCCTCTCTGATTTTCCTCAATGTGAATGTGTGTAGAAAGGGGGAGAATAACCTATTCTACTTTGTTCTGCAAAGGGTTAATGAGTCTTCTGCTGGCTTGTAAAATCACAAAGGGTGTAAAATCCTGCCATAAAGTCTCAGCTGTGAGCCCTGCTGACCTGTAAATTCTTCTCTCTGTGTTTCTCTGTCATTGAGCTTCTGCAGGTCAGGCCAAAACTGTAACTACACATCTACATCATGCAGCTGCCTTTAAACACTGCTTTAAAAAGCATGCTGTTTGTATAGTAATGGGTTGTTACACATCTATTTCTATAGAAAAATAAGAGTAAAGCATATAGTGCTATGAAAAGGTTTTGCCCTCTTACAGATTTTTTAGTTTGTGCCTTTTTGCAACAGCTAAATGTTGTGGATAATAAAAATCATTATAACCCATAGAATACCTGAGTAATTTACCGCATGTGGAAATGTAGTTACAACTTTTTAAATTAATGTATAAATTAACTGTAATTGACATTTATTTTTGGTTTGTTGTCATTGTCAACTTCCAGCTAGGTTATTGCCAGAATTAAGATTGATCGATCCATCCATCAATCAATCCGTCCGTCCGTCCATCCATCTGTTCATCCATCTAACCCTAACACTAACCCTAAGTATCTGTTATCTGTTATAATTGACTGGGCAAAAGTGATACCCATGTAAAATTTCCCAGGTTAAAACCACTGCTGACTAATGAAAACACAAATACTTTCTTCACCAATATCCACCTCACCTTCATACCAAGTTCATACCAAAAAGTATGAGCCATCTCACCTTCACACCAAAACATTGTAGTGGTAGTGTGTTGGTTTGGGGCTGCTATACCCCTGAAAGAGCATGTTTTGCAGTTTGCTGCATTAAGCTCAGGTGAATTTTGGTAAGGCAGAAGGTCAGTGACCCAAGTTCACCTCTTTGTGGTGAATGAAAGCAAAATGAAGGTTTTAGAGTGGCCTAGTCAGGACTCAAAGCTAATTGAAATGCTGTTTGTTGACCTTGAACAAGCCATGCTCCAACACCTTCCGTTGTGGCTGTGTTAAAAAAACTGCTAAGAAGAGTAGGGTCCTCCTCACCAAAGGAAAAAAAACAACTAATTTCTCGGTTATTCCACAAACATAATAGCAGCTGTTGCAATAACAGTTTGAATGCACTATAAAACCAATAATGTGGTAATGTTTGTGTGAGTGTATCTGATTTGTATGTAATATGACATAAAAAGTGTTATTTTTATTGTAAATGTGAATCCTAGTTTACCTTCTTGTGTTTATAAAGTGTAAGTATATATAAAAAAAACAAACAAACAAAAAACATGTAGATCATCATTACACAGCATCCTTAATTAGACAAGCAGGGAAAAAAAAGACTGGATCTGGCTCCAATCAAGGTGCTGTTATTTTATGCATTTACCAAAATCAACAGCAGCCTCCCATGGCGAACTTCTGGCAGGAAGGCTGGTATTCTCACCAGGGACTCGTTACTTAATAATCTTGCACTGCAGGTGCTCTGATAGAGGTCAACAGCCTGCAACGACGACGGTTCAGATCTGCTTCCACCTATAGAGTAAGAAGTCACTGCCAAATGTTCCATTGCTCCCGGACTACAGCCATTACTCCCACCCCATCACTGCCAAAGCCCTCGCTCGTCTCCAAAGATGCGTAGATCATCGAAATTAATCTCAGTCAAGTGCATTAGATATGATATGAATGTCATCCATACTGTGCTGCCTCAATTATCTCAAAGCATTTGCTACATCCTGCAGAGGAGAGGCATCTACATTATAGTTAGAGCATGCATGTGATTTGCAGAGAGTGGCATACTCTTTCAAATTAGGTTAAATGACAACATGTATTAACTGTACAATGAGGATACGTAGCATTAGGTAAAGTTAGATGATTGTTATTGTATCACATCTGACACTAATGCCTTGACCATAGAGAAACCAGAGAAAGCCAACTAGGAAAGCACCCATATGATAATGGTGCCAAGTTAAACTTTCATTTTCTTTTGTTTGATACAAAAGAAAAATAAATCTCTTAAGTTTACAAAGACATAGTGCTTTGGAGGCCATACTTACTTTAATTTGTATCTACAGGGCAAACAACTTTTGAAATGTCTCATTAAAAGAGTGAAAGTGGTGAATACAGGGGGGCGGGGGTGGAAACCAGGGCTGAGGTTAGGACATATAGAAAGCTGTCTCTGTCATTCACTTCAGAGCACACATGAAAAATGTAAACATCTCAATTTCCTCCAAAAGATGGAAATTACCTCTCTCTTCTGTCAAGAAGTAGACCAGTCCAGTCACCAAGCAGGCATGAGACAGGCTATCTTCCCTACTGTTTTGACAGATCAAATCGATGCAACTTCAAAGAGCCTCAACAGCTGCTGTTGACATTACTCAAATTCTAAGATTTTTCAGACACAAGGGAATAACAAAGTGTTTCTGATCAACTGTTTGTGATGTAAATTAATGAGGAATATTTCTAGGAAATCATTTTAAAATAGTGGCAGCACATGTATGTCAATTGATTACAAGTGAAGTTCGAAAATACACAGTTGTTTTCTATTAAAACTGACTGAAAGAAGCATCTTTAAACCACCTCCCATGAGGTGTCAAACTCTATGTGTTTGACACATAGAGTCAAACACATATGTCTCTATGTGTTTGACTGGTCTAGATTACTAGATTTACTGAAGCATTTGTGTTGAAGTAACCAGTAAGACAACATGAGGTAGAGCCAGTTGAAGTTAAGAGCACATTCTGTGACTGTTCAATACCTCCTGCTGGCCTAAGGGCCTCAGAGTACTTGAATTCATGCAGGAATTTTTTAACAAAAGTACTCATTGAATGGAACCCCCACAAAAGTTGAGTTATCATAACTCTTACACCACAAGGTATTTTCCCTTTTTTCAATAGATACAATGCCAGACAATGTTTAAAATGTATTTCTAGAATATATTACCACAGATTTGAATAACTGCATTCCCTCCATCCTCCAAAGGTTAAACTCCCATTTTGTCTTTGTTGCATGTGAACAAAACAACAAACTTTCCTTGACTCTGAGCATATAATAAATGCTTAACTGGAAGTGGGCCCCGATATGAAATTCTGCTTAGGGTCCCATACAACCTTGGATTGGCTGTTAAATTGGCAGTTAAATTCACACGTATTTCTCGTTCAGTGCAATGTTTGTACTCATTGCCACTATATCTCTGTGAAAAAAAGCATTGCCTTAAAAACCCTTTTCACAGTTAGTCATATATAATTTCAAAGGGAACAATAGACATGAAAGCACATAGTGACTTGGAAGTGAGTAATTGCTGTGGTGGACACTATAATTAGTAACCATGGTGGCTCTAATGCAGGAAGACAGAAAAGGAGAACTGATTCCACACAGAATAAATCACCTGTTAGTAAAATCAAAACCTGTCATTTCTCACAGTCCGTCTCTGTAATGTTTCTCCGATAACCATCAATAATCTGGTGGGATTCTTTCATTACTATCATTGATGTGGCACATTTTTGTAGGAAACGTTTCCTCCCACAGTTCAACTGACCTTTAGTGGCTTCTTCCTCTGTGTTTTGTATTACCTAGCTAGCAACATATTCTAGGCCTTTTAACCTTTTTTATTCTGTGAAACAAACACGAGGTAGTCAGACACAGCTGGACAGCCGTAATAATGGAAAATGTCACGACTTACTCAATAAAAACTCTGCAGCAAAGAATGTGAATTATTCACAGCAGACTGAACACACCTCATAACCTCACAAAAGTAACCTCCATGGTGCTCCATGAGCAGCCACTAGCCAAAAACCCAGCTACTTTTTACCAACTGTGTTAAGCTGTACGTCCTTTAAAGATAAAGTAAAAAAAATGGTTTGTTAAATCTAATTATATTAGGGAATAAATAGATGAAAAGGAAAAGGCCTTAGCTTCATCATTAATTTGAAGAATTATGTCTATAAGCAGAACAGAAGCTTCTTCCTTCTTGTCTGTTTTTTTTTTTTATTGTCTCTACCCCGCAGTCTAATAAGAGGCTGTGCAGCTCATCTGTCAACTGTGTACATTGTCCAAAGCATAATTCTATGGCACCTTAACAAAGAAGAGACCATTTCGAGAGGGGTTTCAGACTTTCAGTCATGTCTATAGCACTCTGCAAGTTCAGTCAGTTCTTGGGTTTTAACACATAAATATGTGATTCTCAAAATATGGAATCATTTTTGTATAGAGAATGAAAGCAAAAGTTAACATACACCAAGACCACATATTATTTTTAGCCATTTTGATTTCAAAATATGTCTGAATTAGGATAGGAATTTCATGAAATCCATTTTAAAACAAGCAATATTATCTCAATCTCGTTGTAATCTGTTGATGACAATGACAAATAAATCTTATCTTATCTATATTATATAATTTGATAATTTATAGATTTGGTTGAACAAATCTGGGTTTTTGTTTGAACAGTCTTAAGTCTCGGTGTAGTCTTTACATTGACAATCACTGTGAAACAGCATTAAAAGAGAAGCTATGGCTTTTGGTCATCCTTCCTGCCTGCTGGTGTGATGTGACCTGGTTAGATGTGCCTCATCTCTTTGAAAAACCTGAATTGAGCATAGTCTGCTGCTTTAACACTCATCATTAATAATTACAACCTACTCATTTTAAAGCAAAGCACCTAGTTTGTGAAAGGGCAGAATGACTTTTCATGTGTGTTTTGTCATTAAAATATTCAAAAGGGGAACATGTCAGCAAATACCTCACATTGCATTGAACCTCAGCTTAGAGAGATGTGAATTTGCTGACTTCTTAAGCCATAGGTCAGAAGGTCCTTTAGAGAAATAGGATAATATTTTGAATGCTTTAGGTAAAGTGTTATTAGAACATTATTGCAGCTTACTAAAATCCAGCAAATAAAGCTTAATGTTAAAGTTCCAAGATATGCTCTGATAATTTGAATTTTCAAAGTGATTCATAATCCAGAAGGAACCTGCTAACGTTCTTAGGTATGATCCCAGTGACTGTACTGAACCCACTCACTGCTTTATGCCAGCTACAGAAGCAGTGTATGCTGGGAAGTCTTGGCACAACATGAATAAGCCAAGCCCGTAGAGGCGTTCCCATGTACTTCAGCATTAAGGAAGCAGTGTGTGCACTGTGTAGGTTTTCAGTCCTATTTTGAGCGAGTAAAATTATGTAATTTGTCACTTTTGTAATGCTCCCTGGCACAAAATGCACATTACTTTTGTATGTGTACAGAACTTCAACATGCTCACACTGTTGTGATGCAGACAGGCACTTCTCTGCCATTCACCCTGAATGAGCATACCTAATACTTGGCTTTCCAAGTGACTAAACAAAAACTGTTTAGCATGCTTGTCTTTCACCTCCACCATCAGTATGGAGCAGAGCCAGCGTACAATGACAACACTGAGCTTAGAACATCATTACTGATTGTGATGAATATTTCAGCTCACCATAGACAGCACAGGGGACATATCATTTTTACCAACGATCCCCGTCTTCCCTTTTGATTGGCTATAATGGGCCTCTGAATCCCAGAGTCCTACTCTTGGCCTACCATTCTGTGTCAATGCTGCCCAGATTAGACAGAACCAAGCACATTCACATTATCACTAATGGAAATGTGCAATGTGGGAACACATTCCCATTAATTACTTGTCATGGTTGTCACCCTGACAAACTTGACCAGACATCGATCAAGGTAATAAGACAAGATCAAGATTCTGTGGATATTAGTTACAGGGTTGCAGATGGGTTTGGGTGATTACCCTTGATATTCTCTGTTGCATATGTTGCTTTAAGCTTTGGAGAAGGATCCGAGAAAATGGCATCATTCCTCTTCTCCCCACTACAATGTCCTCCACATCTCCTTGAAGTAAATCTAGCTGGCTTAGAGTGGTCGTATTTTGCTCAACAATAAATTAAAGCGGACAGTTTGAGAGATGGTCAGGCTTGAATCTAAGACTTTGTGAAAGCTTTTCACTCCCGGCTATTCCATGAAGGATATAGAGCAGTCCTTCTGCATCAAGTCTTTCTGCATCAGTTGTATAGCAGCTGTAGCTCTTTGCAAAACCAATAAGATGCAGGCATGGCCAAGAATTGCTAATTGGGTGAGAGGCTCTGATAATGATACGTGCCCCCTCCTTCCTAAAATAGGTTGTCAGACTGCAGAAACACACAGTGGTCAACAAACTGGACTCCATGTGACTCTTGGAGCTAAGAATAAGCAGAAACCTTAGTACATTAACAGTCACGACGAAGTCAGCCAACCATCAAAGATGAGGTATTAATAGATCAGAACTGTGTCTTCAGCAGCAACAACAGAACAAAATCTGGAATTGACTCTTAAATGCCTTGTAGCTATTTACCTATCAACTCTTCAAAGAAATGTGTATGGTAAAATAAAAAGGGAAACCAAGAGGGTACAACATTAGTAAGAGTAGCATTCTTTCTTCTTTCATGCAGTTATGTTTTGAATTTCATCATCACAATGTATTTCAGAACATCCTGCCGCTAAAGCTCAGTTTCTGTATATCCCAGCCTCATCTCAGGCAGGGTTATGTGTTAAAAAGCAATATGACTAATGATGTGGAGACAATAGCATCAAAACATCTGCGCTCACTTATTTTCTATGGGAATAACTTCAGCTACAACAGATTCAGTAACTTCATTCAATGAAATGATCCATTGAGGAAAAAAGCACAGCTGATCATTCAACACAATGTTAAGAGACATTTTCTGATTAAGAAGGGCAAAATTCATGACAAACACGTATCTACATGCTTTGAGTCGGCTGCCATCGAATTCATGAAGTTCGTTTTATATTTGCTTGATATAAAATGAATATCTCCCTGACCTACTTGTGGTTGCGCTAAAGCTCTCATGTGGATTTTATATTTTGCAGCAATATTTTCTTCTGTTTTATAACCATTCTATGTAGGACAACCAAAACTACAGAGCTCATATTTTAGTATTATTTTAGAAAGACATTTTCCACCCCATCCCCAAATTCTTGTCTGCTGTTAGGTCAAATAAAATTATTCTACATGCCACCATAATTTCATGTTCACTCTATTAATATTAAATCCCTCTGAATAGACTAATAGACTTGTTCAAATTTGATTAATTTGTAATGATGTCTGTTTCACAAACTTGCAGAGCTATTTTCAAAATGCCCAAAAGTTATTAAAGACATGGTTTGTGGTCAGAATTATGATGCTACGTATGCTATATATGAAGAGATTGTTATAAGCCAATAACAGCCCAGAGTCCTTGAAAGTCCCTGGGAAATAAATCAAAAGTAACCGTTAACAGGATAATGGGTGCATTTCTGTAAGAGCTCGGACTCACTGTGAATACTTGCTTGATGGTATCATTAAATAAAACAGATAAACTTAGAAGCAACCATTAAAGTCTTTTACTGACACAAATGATCCAGAATGATTGCAGAGAAGCCACACAGTTGAGCTAAAAAGTATTCATGCCTATGGTACATTTAAATTCAAACTAATCTTTTAATTTAACCAACATTTTATTTTCACTAGAAATGATATCAGAGTTTTGGAGTGCCCCAGTCAAAGTCCTGACTTAAATCTGGTTGAGAATCTGTAGAGGGAATAAATAATTTGGGTGAAGACTTGGAGCTCATAGTTTATGGCTGCATTGACAATGAAAATTTTCTACTGATTATTGCGAAGGGCATAAATAATTTTAGACATGCCATGTTTTAATGTAAGGAATCAGAAACAAACTTTGTGGTTGTTTCTTTGTGCAAATGGTTTGGTCCTAAACTGTATGTAATGTGTGCAGTGTAACCATGATGACCAAGCTTTTATTCATGCCATAATCTAACTCAGAGGAGACAAGAAAAAATTATTTACTCACACCATCTGCACTTACCTTCACACCGTAGACTGGATAAAGATTGTTTATAAGACTTAAGGCTCAGAGTTTGAGTCTGAGTAGAGTTGTAAATCTTTAGAGAGAGACTCTAAGCCAAGTCTGAAGTCTTTGTAGCTTAAATGCAACTCAAATCTAAGTCGTGAACTTGAGGCACCGTGTCATTTAGACATCATTTAGCAATCCAGACACATTTATTCTCCAGCACGTTTACTGCATTAAGAAGTGACAAATAAATAAACATGACATTATATAGCCATTGAATCAGTCACGGACATTGTGTCTATTCCAAATCGAGCTTTCAGAAACTTAATACTACACAACAGAGCTACCCACTGGGACGTCACCACGTGTGCTGCCAGTCATACTGTGAGTGTGTGCATGACCCTTTGACCATGGATCCCATTCATTAATTGTCATACAGCATGCCCTCACGGACTCTTCCCTGTTTTTTTAGGCCCACTGCCATGAAGGGTCACATACAACAACAGCCACTCAGTAGCTGTTCCTGCAGGCTAAGACCTCCTAGTCATTGCAAGATCAAGTCAGGCCACACAACTGGTTAACTGTCGCTGTTTACTCACCCTCTTGCCCTCTTTGCCTGGCTGACCCGGCTCTCCAGCTGATCCCTAGGGGAAGGACATGTATTATAGAGAATTAGATGCTATATTTAGCAATCTACAGAGACTTTGTTTTGCATCTCGTGAAGTCTGTCACGAGCTGATGTCTGCAATGCAAGTTGTCAGCAGACCAATGGAGTTTATTTGTAACATTAAGATTCAAGTTAACTCAACGGATAACAAAATAATTAGTTTGGTTAAAATTAAGTGCATAGGTAGGAAGGAGTATGTAAAGTTGCAGTTTCAATACTTGAATAGCTTCTAGGTGACTTCTCCAATATCTCCTTAATAGGCAATTTGCAGCCTCAGTTGATCAGGGCTTCATTCCATTACTCTATAAAGTATCCAGATAAAAAAAAAAACTATTAGCAACCTAATCAAGGTGTATTCTGAGTTTATGTTCTTGTTGCAGAGTGCATATGGTGATTCAATAGTTTCTTGTCCAACCTAATAGATAACTGGAAGAGAAAACATGCCAGGAGAACTTTGTTCAGCAAGAAAAACAATCATTTGTTGGCATGTTTTTTTAAAGTGTGGATCTCGATTTTACCTTTTCTCCTTTATCTCCTCGAGGGCCCTGAAAGAGTTAAATTAAAACTTGTTATTTACAAGAAAACAAAGCATGATCTCAAAACTATTTGAAAACAACTAAGAAAAAATGCATTGCAAAAGTATTCATGACACTAAAAATTCTCCACATCTTGTCATGTTACAATGATGCACACTAACAAATTCTTTTGGACTGTATGTGGTTCATACAATGGTGTATGAACCCATTGTATGTGGTTCATACACCCACTGAATATGTGTGTTTGCACACAGTGGGCTAAAGTAAAGAAAGAAATTAATACTTTTCAAAATCTTAATAGAAATAAGTATTACACCAAAATCAAAATACAAATCTTATTCCTATTACTCTGAAATTTCTAAATTAAACACCTGACAGTAATTTGTTTTTAGTAATACAAGACAAAACAACACTCCAACTCAGTTGGGGTGAGAAAATGTAGGAAAGTTCAAAGTTGGGTTAGATATAGAACAATATCCACTATTTTGAACATCACAATAATCACTGTTCACTCCATCCTCTGAAAATGGCAACAAAAAACAGGATATTGTAAAACCATCAGACCCATTTTAGTTTATCATCTATTCCCCAGTCAAATTTATGATAAAATTTCAGTAAAATGTTATTTCAGAAGACACCAAAGTTAAACCTTTTTGCCTCCATGCAAAAAAAAAAAAATCTGATTCTGGTGGAAAACTAACACTTTGCATGATTCTAAATATACCATCTTCATTGAGAAATATGTTGGTGGCAGCATTATGCTGAGGGGATAATTTTCTTGAGCAAGGACAAGGAAGCTGGTCAAATTTGGAGCTAAATTTAAAAAAATCCAAGAGGAAAATTTGTCAGACGCTACAAAAGACAAAAACTGGAGCAGGAGTTCAGTTTTATGCGGAACAGCAACCCTGAACATGCAATCAGAGCTACAATGGAATGGCGTAAATCTTAGCATTTTCTATACATGGAAAAGTTTAAATGGTATGAATATTTTTGCAAGACACTGCGTAAAACCTTGAGGCAGTAATTTCTAGCCCAAAATTTAAGCAAATATTAACAATTAAAATTATTAACAATTATGCTTTTATTCAGATAAAAATATCGACATGTATTACATACAAATAATATGAAGGGTAATGAGGTCATTTTCCTTGACCAGGTTGATATGAAAAGAGCCAAGTCTATAACAGTCTCTCCTCACACCTTGCTGGGTATGAGCTTGGGAGAGAATGCAGAGTCATCAACCCCCCAGGCTGCAGAGTAAATACAAGACCATGAACTTCATGTGTCCACTTTCCAATTTCTGCTAGACAATTCTTCATTCTTTCAGTGGGCAAAAGTCACACACACACAGCTGATTTTCCAAATACACCCTTATGAAACGTTTCATGTGAGTCAGTTGCTTTTGCAAAGTAATGAGGGAGAAAGAAATAAACAGCACAAGATGGCAGACAACCCAAAAGATTTTGCTGATTCATCTATGAAAAAAAGACAGCTGTGACCTGTGATGCTTTAAATTAAATATGCCTCAGTCTTTCAGCAGTTGTTTTGTTAATAAATCATCATATTCTCCTCTAGTCAGATCGTGCTCTCGGTTTGACCTCAAGCAACAAGCAGTACAATACAACTGCTCTAACAGCAAGTCAGCATTTTAATAGCCTACCTTCAACATTTTCTGCATACGCTCACCAACTCATTTACTGCCGTAATGTGAGAAAGTTAGCTAAAACTGCATTTGCCTGTCAGGGAATGCTTGTTACTTTGCTTGTTAAATAAAATTAGCATGAGAGTGTAGCTAATGAATGGTGGCAGAGGTCTGTGGAAATCGTAAGCATTTTGGCGACATAAAAGGAGCAAGTCAGCAGCAGAGGGACTGTGTTTTTTTTCATATATCCCTGCAGTGTTGATTTAAACTGATAGGCTCATCCCCTCATGATGTGCACATAATTAACTACCCACCCACAGAACACCTTTTAATCTGCAGCAGCCTTCAACTCTCTGATCTGAATCCATTGAGAGCATTTACTTTTTGCATCTGTGTCGACACATTTGCTAAAAGTGTTGATGGGAACATAGGGATACATATCAACTGTCTTGCAAAAGTTTTCATACTGCCTCATAATCTCAGATTTCAAACGAAAGTCACATTACATCCACAAACTTCAATGCATCTTGGAATTTTATGTTACAGACCAATACAAAGTGATGCAACTAAGAATTTTTCAATTTGTTTTAAATAAGAATCTGTGTGCCAGTATGCATATTTAGTTCCCTGATACCTCCAAAGAAAACCAGTTGCCTTCAGAAGTCACATCATTAGTAAATAGACAGTTAGGTGTTTAGAGCAATGTTAAAGAATACTCTCTAATTCCAAAAAAAATATTAAAAACTAACAAGCTGGAAAACTGCTCAGACTCTCACCAGTTCAGAACTAAATCCAACTGGCAAACCTTGAAAATGTTTTTCAGAGACACTTTCAGTTCAACCTAACTGTGTCTGAATTATGTTACAATAAACACCAACAAAGGTAACTAAAAATTGAGAGGTGGATACAATACATGCCTGAATCTCAGATTTTTTATTTGCAAAAATATTTGAAAATCACTTATCCTTTTTGTTTCTCCACTTCACAAATATGCAGTTACTTATGTTTATATATCACATGAAATCCTATTAAAACAAACTGAAGTTGACGGTTGTAATATGACAGAATGTGGAAAAGTTCAAGGGGTATGAACAACCAATGTCAGTGTATGTTCATTGAACTATGTCAACTGTTAAATTTTACATGACCAGAGTAACAACACAAGTCAGTCTAATTACAAGGGTGAAAAATACAGTAGGTGTGCAGAAGCAGGCACCAGCCCAGAGAGAGCACGCTTTACCCATGTAAGAAACAGCCAGTGACTACCTGTCACTCTCCACCTCTCACTCAGGGCTTTGGAGCTGAACTCTTCCCGCCTGGCTGCTCATCCCTATCCTTTCTGGCCCAAGTGAGAAGGCCTTCTGAGCCCCTTTTCCTATCTGCTCCTTGTTTGAACCCTTCCAAGGCACCGGTAATGTGACACAGAGCCACCTCAGCTGACGCCTCACTTCCCATCACCAGATATTTTAACTCCATAACCAGTTCCTGATCTGCCAAAGTGCCGTGATGTTTACAAAGCTCTGTCTAACCATTTCAGGTCATACTTTTGTGTGTCCATTACAACCTCATAAATTGTGTTGAATGACCTTACATACACAAAGCAGCATAATGAGATGTAAATGAAACAGTGTGAAATTACAGGCAGCCCTGGGTTTTCAGCCAGGCCTTCGTCCCCCTGTGTAGGAAGATCATAGCATGAGTTTGCAGCATCTTCATCACATGCCGCTAAATCCATACTGTTCATTTTTAACTATTTGACATCCAACCTATTGGCCATCCATCATGTTTGTGACAAAACCTGAAGGTCAGTTAAAATGAGATCGACTATGCATAGAGGTAATTTTTCAACACATGCTCCAGTGCAGTAGAGGACCATTAACTGGTATTTACAGTATGTCACGAAATGAAGCATGTCTGATGACTGTCGCACTGTCAGACAACTGGCAGGTGGTTTGGAGCTATTAAATGTGGCGGGCCCTAAAATAAATACAAGCATGCTATATCATGTAAAAGCTCTGAAGCATTAACAGCAGACAGGTATGATAACATTGTTTGGTGACTGCAGAGCAGGTTGTCAACAAAACGTACCATGAAAAAGAAGGAGATGCCTTTTTGACACCAGGATAAATTAATATAAGCAATGTAAACACATTTTGGATTTCTAGATTGTTGTGCCTTTTTTCTTTTTCTGTCTTTTAGATAAATCCACTTTATTGCTGTCCAGTAAGCAGCGTTACTACAAAATCTTAGACTTCACAAATGGCAATATCCTGCTTTCTGTGTTCTGAAAGAAAGGGGGAAGTTAAAAGGGAGTGGGCAGCATTTACTTCATATCAATTTTTCTGTCTAAATGAATGTCACAGCTAAAATATGCCTGGTATAAGATATTCAGAAGACTCATTACTTTATGCTTCCAAAGCTACCTCCCTCTGTCAGTTTCAATACAAACAGAGGCCCCCTTCATGCCACTTCCCCACAACCTTCCATCCAGAAAATAGGATAAAATAGCCTGTGATTCTCTGTTGTCTTCACAGGGACCTCATTATAACTTCAAGGCTGGCAGGCAGTGCAATGCACCTACAATTATGTGGTGCATTGTATGAAAAGACAACAACACTACTGTATAAAAAATAAAACAAGGGGAGAGAATAAAAGAGCAGGATATACCAACTAATTACAGAAGAAGCATCCCGTCTCATACCTGGAAAATAATTTCAGAACAGAAAGGGAGAGGAAAAAATAAAAATAAAAAATTCCCCCCTTTCTACATTTGTACAACAGTTAATCAAATGCATGCCACTGATGTCAGAGAACTGACAATGAGGAAGCTGTATTTTTACATCAGACTACCAGCTTGTTTTGAACACATGGATTATAAAACCACTTTCAGCTTCTGTGCAGGACTTTCCTGTGTGCCACCTGCCTTTTTACACAATTTTAAAGACAAATGTAAACTGTATTCTTACTCGTGAGCCGATCTGCAGAGATCAAAATAAAAGCCAATATTGTGTAGCTCGTACTTAGCTGGAAGCTTGGAAATGAGAAGGTAAAAGGATTTAGTTATAGATGCCCTTCACACAGAAGGATACAAAACCATATTTAGAATTCAGTAACATAAAACAAGTCGAAATATTTATTTCTCTGTTGTCTGGAACATTGAAAGCTACTACCACTTTACTGACTATAACAAGAGCATTCAGCGTCATGAAATAGTATTCAACCACAAACTAAAATTTTCGGAGGGGGGTTTTGAGTGTGCTCAATAACATGTTCAGAATTGAGAATACTGTTTAATAATCTTAGAGTAATTTTAACTGCTCCACCTCTTAATTACAGATTTCTTTGTTATGTTCTTTGCTTTTGGTGTCACTGAACAGTTGTCTTTATTCTGAGAATAAACTATGCAAAGCTGAGATCCATAGTAAGGGGGAATTGGTTGAAGTTAATTTCATTTAGGGGTATCAGAGTAATAGGGCTGAATGTGTACTAAACACTTGTCAGTTTAACAAGGAAAAAAGTTCAAAAAGAATAATTTTTTCACCTCAAAATATCACTGAAAATATATATTGAAGTTTGTGGTTTTAATTTAATTTAAAGAAGTTCAAGCGGTATAAATGATTTCACAGGGAACTGCATCGCTGGTAATGCTTAAAGTATTATTCCATAAATTGGGCAAACGCATATTGAATGCACATTTCAAAAATCAAAGTGATTCCCTCAACTCTACACTTTTAAACAGTGATAAATAAACCACAAACCCTAGATATCAAGGCCAGTCTGTTCAACAGATTTCCTCACTTGAGTTTCATTTGGACCAGCCAGAACAAAAACTCTTAAGACACCCTTCAGCTTCTGAAAATTTACAACACATTGTTGTATTCTCTACTTGTAGTTCTGAAGTTGTTTTGTTTTTAATGCGGCAGAAAACATCCTGTGTTGTTGTATGTCACCATGTTGCCACAGAGCGTACAATCACATGCGAGTATAACATTCTCAGTGACTCAAAAGATCAGATAATGTCAATCACATGCCACCCAGTTCCGCAGTGTGATTCACAATCTGCTGGCTACGGCGTGTCTACCCCCCGTTCCGTTTCCCTGTCTCCCCATGCTGCACTTTGGTTTAGCAAGGACACTGCTTGTCATTGCCTTTGAACCTTGAAGCAGGGAACCTCAGGGTGGGACTGAACTATGCAGGCTCAGGGAGCAGTCAAGCCTCCCGGTGGTGAAATGTGAAAGTAGAAGGACAGCTCAGATGAAGAGTTATAGCTGATGAATGAGGCCTGACACATATTGACAGGCTAAATTTGCAGCAAGCCTTGTTAGGTGTGACACATTTGGGCCATTGGCACCAACACTTTAAAATAAGTTAGGGCGGGAGTAGGAAAGATGGAGAGTGTGAGCAGCCTGTAAAATGACTTAGAAATTCAATAATTTGTCATGGTTAAATTTAGAGTCAGATGGGCTATTAATAGTGAATTATATATCTGCAGAGGATGATTACCTACTCTTATCACATTAAGTCTTGCTACCAGAGACGTGACTAATTCATTGCCGGTTCTCAGCAAGCCTTGTCTGAACCACTGCTACTCAGAAAACAGAAGCCATGATTACAATGGTGCGACTGCATGTATGGTAGTGGTGGCGATACAATAACATGGCTACTATTTGTGGATATTGAAAAGGTTATGCCATGATTTGATCAGACTGTGAGCTAATGTGCTCCCTTAGCCCCCAGACTGTCAGGAACAAGGTGACTGTCAAATCATTCACACACAGGAACTGAGCAGAATATTTCTCCATTAGGATTTTATTGTTATTACGAGAACTGGGGCAGAAGTTAAAGATTAAGGAGAGAAAAAAAAAGAACTTTTTACTCTTTACTTTTTGAATAGGCTTTATATTATTGTAAAATGAAAAAAACAACAAAAAAAACAATGTTGACAATGTTGAAATGTAACAATGTAATACATTCACCAGTTTTGTTATAAAAATAACATCCACAAATCAATGCTTCCACACCTAATAACTGGAATTATTGAAATAGAAAATAATGTACCTAATAAAAATGTGTCTACTCTCAACAGGATACAAGCACAAAGACATCTTATGCTTTATAAATATAGTTGATCTAATCCTTTCCACTTTTTTGCAGCAGCATTTTAAAAGAAATATTACCAATATGATGAAACACATTTTCATCGTCATCACAAACTTACAATGTTTTCCACAGATGCAGGAGCTGTGCTCAGTTGCACAATTTATTGTAAAAAAACAGTTGTTTTTGGTTTTTACGTGCTATGCAAAGATTATTACCAGCATTCATTTGGCCACCTTCAACAAAACTTTCTTTTGTTTGTTTGTTGAATTAGATTCACCCCTTCTAATTTTTTGAGGCGTCCGGGTTTTAAAAGCCCTGAGTTCTTGCTTCTTACATTTATTTGGAGATATGTTTAACTTTAATTTATAGTTTATTGTGTCCAATTTGATTGCCAGTGACAACTTTTATTGCTCCACACATGCTATAAGCTTTATGACCACTGTTTGTCTCTGTAAAGCCTTGTAGCGCTGTCAGTGTTGCTGCTCTGGAAAGACTTTGTTCAGTAGCCATTCAGCTTTTATGTGACAAGGAGAGGAGAAATGCATGAAGAAAGGAAAAGCTCTTATTATTACTTTTGTTAATTTTTAATTAGCGCGTTGACTAGTTGACACTCATGAGCAATAAACATCACAAAATAGACATTTTATCTTTTTTTGACACAATATGTACAAAAAAATAAAATTTGCATGCTGTGAAGAAACAGCAAGTAACATAGCATTTGTTTTGAAAAGTATTGTACCTAAAGAATTTTACTTTTGACAAGTACACTTTTAACATTCCAGGTTTTTCTTTTTGTAATTTGTTAGGATGTAAAGTTATGAATAAATAGGAAAAAAAAATCATCATGACCATAGACAATTGTCAAATTTCCTTTTATCTTGCAAACTAATTTGATCAGCAAAGAAAAACCTCATGTCATATGATTATAATGTATGCATCATGATGTGATTACCTCTTAGAAACTGTTTGAACTAAAAAATAATAAAGTGAGATATATTATTTGAGGATCAGATATGCATTGTAAGCCCATGTTGAAAATTGTTGACATCTACACATTTGCAGAGGGACATTAAGGAGGAAAAAGTTGATGAAGAAAAGGCTGGAGTCTGGCTGTGTGGCAGTTGTTCCTGCAGCACGAGGTCAGAACACTGTGGGGAGCTGTGCACACTCGTCTGCTAATTACACACTGCTCTGTGTCTCGTCAGTCCTGAAACTGTGGGGCCACTGGACAATCTGGCAACTCCCCAGCAGAAGACAACTAACACAAGCAAACAAAGAGACAGGGGAAGGAAGGAGGAACACATGCAGCCTAATTATGTTTACTTAGAACTTTTACCAGGCAGAGCATCTGCGGGTCAGAGAAGTTGTCTCATAAGAAGTAAAAAAATTTCTAATTCCAATCACTGCAGAGAAGTTTGCCATTTCCAGCTAGAGCTACCAAACCCGATAGAAGTTATTCAACAGGAAAACTGAAGATACACTAAATATTTGTATTAGCTTGAGGCAAAATTTTGCTCTTGTGGGCAATGAATCTTTAAAGCTATGTGAAACAAGATCTGTACGTAACACAGATATCTTGAGTGCTGGCCTACAAATGCCAGGGAGGTTACAGCAGGAAATGCCTTTTGTGACTTTCCATCCACTCAGCGATACGCCACCATCTTCAGCGTGGTGGAAGACTACCCTTACTGACACTGAGTCTTAAAAACGAAAACAAATTAGCATGTCCATTACACTCCGAATAAATAAAACACTGCTCCATAGTGTGGGGATATCGTAGTACACTGTCAGAGATCCTCTTGTGCAGAGGATATCATGTTCTATCAGTGTTGCTCAACTCCGCTTTCTTTGACACTTCACTCTACAGTCGAACATCATGTATCCACTTGAATTACCCACAAGATAACACAG
Source organism: Xiphophorus hellerii (assembly GCF_003331165.1). Classification (NCBI taxonomy): domain Eukaryota; kingdom Metazoa; phylum Chordata; class Actinopteri; order Cyprinodontiformes; family Poeciliidae; genus Xiphophorus; species Xiphophorus hellerii. The sequence continues at coordinate 12,660,042 of NC_045693.1, forward strand.
AGTACACTCCCCCTTTCCCATAGGAGGTGTATCTGCAAAGCGATACTACATCACATGCACATACTCAGAATTCTGGTTTCTCAGGTGTCAACAGGAGCTTTAAATAACACATTAGCTTTAAAAATGGAATATGAGCTAATTGCAGTAAAAGGCCGGTTTGGGTATCAGAATTTGCCGCATGAGTACTCAGCAGTAAAGGGATGATCACTTTAGGTGGCGAACATACATTTATTCACATTGTTTTTATTGCTCTTTTTCTCATACATTCAGTTATTTTCCAAATAAACAGATTGCAATCAGGCCTTTTAAAATATAATATCAAAGGTTTTCTATTGAAGACTGAACCAGTTTCAACCTATTGGATCTGTAGTGGATGAAACACCAGAGATAAGAAATTATTTTAGAATGAATAAATGTTTAAAACCTTGAATGTGAAAACAGCCTCTGTCATAATGAGAGTTTTTGTCTTCATGAGAATATTTTTTGAAGAAAATAATAAAGTCTATTTTTATTCTTGGCTTTCTTATGTGACGTATTTCACTTTATTTTGAGTCAGCTTCTGATTGGTTTACCAGCACATTGTTATAACGCCTTCCTTGAAGGAGCTGGCTAACAGCGAACTGCTAGATTTCTCAAACTCAATTAGAAAGAAGAACATTTTGTAGTTTAATTAAATATCTTTTGTCTAATTGTTGTCTAATTTTCCTGCAAAGGTTTTTTCTTCTACACCTTGAACGTATATCCACCGTCCCTTTGCAACTCTCTTCATGAAATGTTCTTTTTGTGTCCAACCCAGCTCGAAATCCAAAGAAAAAAACGACTGAGAAACTCACCAAAACCAACCTGAACCAATAGCCTCCAGTCTGAGTAACCTGCCAGTCAGAACAACAGTCTGTGAGTTTTCACTGTTATCTGAACCAAAGTTCTTGCCTCTGCAGTCTTTATTCAGTTCTTCTACCAGATCAGAAGTGGTTCCTCAATCTTCAAATGGTCCTGCCTTTTAGGTTGCCCTTCAATTACCATGAGACATGAGAACTCAGAGTGGTAGTTATTCAGTAGAATTGATGGTTTAGTTTTCTAGGCATAAACTTTCCTTGTTTAGCCTGTGAAAAAAAAGCTTGCAGTATTTAAATTTTTACATCGCTTTTATTTCTCTTTCTGCATTAAACCATAAGTAAGAACCTTAGTCTGTTCATTTTTTCTGATTTGATTTTATAATTTATATATCTTGAACTGAGAAATATAGACAAATATACTTGATTCTTTAAATATATAATTGTTAAATGAGAATAAATTCTTCATAATGTATTTGAAATAGATTATGGAGCACATTTATTTATTTAACTTAATTTAGTTTAGTATGAACACTAAAAATCAAATTACAAAATTCCACCCATGTTCATTGAGTATATACTGAGAAATGAAATAATATCTAACTGTTTATTAATTTACACAATGTGTTTATATGTCTATGACCATATGGACCACTTCTATCATATAACATAATCTTCATTGTATTTTTGCTGCAAAAAAATGTCTTTGGGAATTTTAAGTCTCTAAGAGTAGATTACTGTAAGTTATTACCAGATGAGAAAAAGAATCCATATTGCAGTCTTATTTAGTCTTATGAAGCTCAACTTTGTGGAGACACAGGGGACAGTGGTTTTAACCCATTAATCATTTGATTTTCAAAGCTCACTGATAAACCACAGGGAGCGGCTACATCCTGTCTTTTATTTTAGTGTCTCGCCTTCATATTGGTCTAAATCATATACGAGTGTTGGGTCAAGAAATCAAATAAATCACAACAAGAACACAGCTGCAGGAAAGACTAATAACGAACAGTCCACCACATATTGATTTATGTTGTAATTTCTTTCGTAGGGAGACTTTCTGCAGGTTTCTTGAAAAAGGATGATCACAAGGAAAAGAAAAAATATATATACTACATGGATTGTGATTAATGGGAAAACTTGTGTTTGGGCTCAGCCTCAAAACAAAGGTGATGTTAGAAATGAACAACTCAACTGCAATCAATATTCTTAAATTAGAGCAAGTATGTGATATCTTTGTAAACAAAAAGCACTGTTGTAAAATCTTTTTTGTTGAGAGTTGAAGAACCACAACCAAAATGCATTATTATCCATGTTACCTTGTGTTAACATTTAGGAGTTAAATTTAAGAATTTTGAGAGAGAAGACCACAAACAAGAGAGGTAGAAAAAACTGGAGAGAGCACAACATTTGTTCAGTGTTCACCGCAAGTGTAAATTATGCAGACTGGAAACACATCTGTTCATTCTTACAAAGTTACGGTAATTGATGGTGAATCCGAATAAATTGTATTTTTTATACTAAAAAATATAACATCACTAAAGACTTTTTTTTTTCATTTATCCAATAGACTTCTTACACCTAAATATCACAATAACTAAGAGGTCAAGTAAAATAAATATTAATTATTTTTTATCATATGCATTAAAAAATAAATAACCAGATAAATTTTTTTTCTGCTAAACTTTATACGCTAGAAGGAGTACAATTCTCCAAATGAGACAACACTTGGACTTTTGATGAAAATACTATTGACAGCTCTGAAGGTGCTCCTGAATTTAACTGATTTACTTTCATGGATTTCACTGAAGAATCTGTAATTAAATATGGCAGCACAGCAGTGCGGTCCTCATAAGTTAAAGTGCCTTCAGAAATGCATGTATTGTTTTTTTTTTATTTTGTGTGTCTTTGTGTTTCCCTGTGATTTACTGGCACCCTGTCCAGTCAGCACAATATATCAGATTACAGTCATCTTCATAAGATCAGTGTGAGCAATACTGTAGATACAAAGAGCTACTTGGATGCAACATCTGGAAGTATTTTAGATCTGAAGGCCTCTTAATGCCTAAACGGAATGCATTGGGATAATACATTTAACCTACTAGATGGACTCTAACAGCCTCTAATGTTCACACTTGATATACATTTTTACTGGCTGAAATACTAATGATCACAAGGTGTGGTTGGAACATTGTGCAATGGTACAGATAAAAAAAGAATCAGGGAAATGTTTATAAATCATAATCAATATTGTAACTACAATTTTAAGCAAGAGTATTGCAATTACTTTCTTGATATAATGCAGCCTTGGATGTTACCATAAAGATTAAAGTTTGAAATTAAGCTTAAAGTTTAAGAATCACTAAATGGAAGGATAAATTTGACATTTAACTTGAGTGCATTTTCCAACTAAGAAGGCTTAAATAAAGATGTCAGCATATCACTTCGTATCACTTGTCAGATGAATAAAATACAACCACTATTTCACTCTGGGTTCAGCTAGTGTTGCTTTTGCAAAGGTCGCCAGTTCTAAACACATTTTAGAAACTCTTTTTCTTCCATTATACGTATCTGAAACGATGGACAAACCCACCTGCCAGAGGCAAAGTTGCCTTGGGCACAGGAAAATGACTACCAGGAGAGTAGAGATAGTGAGTCATGTGTACAAGACTAAAGCAAAGACAACCAGCTAAGGGATGTTTGTAGCTCAAAAACAATTACTGCTCCAGGCAAACTTATTTGAGTTCCTGGAACTGTTGCTCATGACAGGATACTTGGCGAAAATGGGATTGTCAATTTCAATGTTTATAGCTGAATACTGATCGAGTATTTTCTGGTTTGCATCCACAGAGAGCAGAAGGAAGCAGGGCAACCTTAAAAATACAAAAAAAAAAGAAAGAAAAAATATCAGCAGACTTATCAGCCTCACATTAGGGAAATTATTAACCTCTTGAAGACGCCTGTGTCTTTGAAGGATCCAAGTAAATTGCAAAAAATTATTTTGTGAGTTTTTCTTGTTAACTTACAAACTGTTTCAGTCTCACTGCAGTGAACATGATTTCAGCTGTTTTCATTTTATGTACTGCTATCAAGTCAAGGGGAGCCCTGGCTGAAGAGCTCTGTGGTTTTCCAACTGATCATTGAAGGCATCTCTTCCAATCAGTAAATACTGTGTATGATCCAAGGCACGGCACGCATTTACAACCTCCATTATAGTTGGTGTGATGTTGTGACTACAAATCAGTCAGTCTTTGATGTGCATGGAGTTAATTTCTAGTTAGGTGGTCTTGAGATTCCTCTGTAAATAAACCTGATTATGTCATTCATATGCAAATGGTCACATGACGTCAACTGTCTTTTCAACATGTCAGGGGGTACTTATGCTCGAACAAAAGGGCCCATGCTGGTTGTCGGGGTACAAACCAATGCTTGAATTTAGACACTGCCAATTCAGGGTTTGTTTTTTTTCCCCCACCTTAATTGGTTTACTGCTCAATTCGTTTCTTTTATCTCAGGTTTGCAACAAGAAGCTGGTACAAGTGGTCAGGGCTGGAAGTCATGCAGTCAAAAAAGCACACAACTACGTGCCTCAGAGCTGCATAATACACCTTATTTATCTACCATTAAAAGTTGCATTTCCTTGAGAGTAAAGGGGAGAAAGCCCACACTGAGCAGAATTGCACAGGAAGGCAATAGCCAGGCTTGAGCTGGTGTGAATGCACCGTAAAGCACAGTGTCAACTACGACATCTGACTTTTATTTTAGAAATTAGGAATTTGAGTCTGTAAATGTATGTAAATTTGTCCTGAAAATTATAAGAACCTCTATAGTTTTAGGTCTACTTGATTGCTTACTTAACTACAGATCATTTTTGGGGTGCGGTGGTGGCGCAGGGGTAAAGAGCGGCCCATGTATGGAGCCCTTAATCCTCGACGCAGCCATCACAGGTTCAATTCCTGGCCTGAAGACTTTTGATGCATGTCTTTTCTCACAACCCACTTTCCTGTCGGACAACTATCAAATAATGGCCACTACAGTCAACAAAAACAGAGGAACATAATCTACCCAAATTTTATCACTTTTTGTGACAACCCAGGTTGAGTGTGACAACGACGCATAGTGATTACAATACTCCCATTTAAAGGTGCAACAAGCACATATAAACAAAAAAGATCTTGACTCAGATTATGAGTGGAGATCGCTGATGAAGCTAACCTTAAAAATAGCATCGATAGAAGCATATTTGCATTTGTAAGCTTCTACTGGCTTTTGAGTGTGAATGTGGAGCAATGTATCAAATCTTTCAGGCCCTACCATGCTGACTTGTGCCACCAGCCAAAACAATATTCAAGAGAAAGTACACATCCCCATGACAACACAATTCCCTGACTGCAGCAACCTCCCCAAGCAGGACAAAGAGCTCTGACCTCTTCCATTCCCCTACTCACAGAATCTGGGTTTTTTGCCAACATTCTGCTACCCTTGCTCCAGTGGGTCAGAAAGGTTTATGTAGCACAAAAATAATCTACACAATACTGGGCATGTGTTTTAGAACTGGGGTTGATGGATGCACGTTCACTTCTGTTTTTATTTTCTTTTTTTTCCCCTCTGTGATAGACTACAGCTCTATAGCTGACTTCCAGTGTTGCTTTTTGTTAACTAAAATGTAACATGGTTATGATAAACATTTCTTTATGGAACTACTCTGACCATCTGTACCTCTTCCTTTGGAGTTTCAATAAATGGAAACACTTGTTGTTGGGAGTGTTTCCACTCCCAACAACAAGTTGGGAGTGGAAACTCCCAACTTGTTGTTGGGAGTTTCCATGGGAGGGCCCATGGGAGGGCCCACCACCCGTGGGAGGGGCCAAAGGGGTCGGGTGCAGTGTGGGATGGGTGGCAGCAGAGGGAGGGGACCCTGGCGGTCCGATCCTCGGTTGCAGAAACTGGCTCTTGGGACGTGGAATGTCACCTCTCTGGTGGGGAAGGAGCCGGAGCTAGTGCGTGGGGTCGAGAGGTTCCGGCTAGAAATAGTCGGTCTCACCTCGACGCACGGCTCTGGTTCTGGAACCAGTCTCCTTGAGAGGGGCTGGACATACTTCCACTCTGGAGTTGCCCAAGGTGAGAGGCGTCGGGCAGGAGTGGGCATACTTGTTGCTCCCCATCTCGGCGCCTGTACGTTGGGGTTTACCCCGGTGAACGAGAGGGTAGCATCCCTCCGCCTACGGGTGGGGGGACGGGTTCTGACTGTCGTTTGTGCTTACGGGCCGAACGACAGTTCAGATTACCCACCCTTTTTGGAGTCCTTAGAGGGGGTACTGGAGAGTGCTCCTCCTGGGGACTCCCTTGTTCTGCTGGGGGACTTCAACGCTCACGTGGGCAATGACAGTGAGACCTGGAGGGGCGTGGTTGGGAGGAACGGCCCGCCCGACCTGAACTCGAGCGGTGTTCTGTTGCTGGACTTCTGTGCTCGCCATGGATTGTCCATAACGAACACCATGTTCAAGCATAAGGGTGTCCATATGTGCACTTGGCACCAGGACACCCTAGGCCGCAGTTCGATGATCGACTTTGTCATCGTTTCATCGGATCTGCGGCCGTATGTCTTGGACACTCGGGTGAAGAGAGGTGCGGAGCTGTCCACTGACCACTACCTGGTGGTGAGTTGGCTCCGGTGGTGGGGGCGAAAGCCGGTCAGACCTGGCAGGCCCAAACGTGTTGTGAGGGTCTGCTGGGAACGTCTGGCGGAATCCCCTGTGAGACGGAGCTTTAACTCCCATCTCCGGCAAAACTTCGAACACGTCCCGGGGGAGGTGGGGGACATGGAGTCTGAGTGGACCGTGTTCCGTGCCTCCATTGTCGAGGCGGCCGATCGGAGCTGTGGCCGCAAGGTTGTCGGTGCCTGTCGCGGCGGCAACCCTCGAACCCGCTGGTGGACACCTTCGGTGAGGGATGCCGTCAGGCTGAAGAAGGAGTCCTATCGGGCCTTTTTGGCCTGTGGGACTCCGGAAGCAGCTGATGGGTACCGGCGGGCGAAGCGGCATGCGGCTCGGGCGGTTGCTGAGGCAAAAACCCGGGCGTGGGAGGAGTTTGGAGAGGCCATGGAGAAAGACTTCCGTACGGCTTCGAGGCGATTCTGGTCCACCATCCGGCGTCTCAGGGGGGGGAAGCGGTGCAGCACCAACACTGTTTATAGTGGGGATGGTGTGCTGCTGACCTCTACTCGGGACGTTGTGGGCCGGTGGGCAGAGTACTTCGAAGACCTCCTCAATCCCACCAACATGCCTTCCACTGAGGAAGCGGAGCCTGGGGACTCTGGGTTGGGCTCTCCAATCTCTGGGGACGAGGTCGCCGAGGTGGTTAAAAAGCTCCTCGGTGGCAGGGCCCCGGGGGTGGATGAGATCCGCCCGGAGTTCCTTAAGGCTCTGGATGTTGTAGGGTTGTGTTGGTTGACGCGACTCTGCAATGTCGCATGGACATCGGGGGCAGTTCCCCTGGATTGGCAGACTGGGGTGGTGGTCCCCCTGTTCAAAAAGGGGGACCGGAGGGTGTGCTCCAATTATAGAGGGGTCACACTCTTAAGCCTCCCTGGCAAGGTCTATTCAGGGGTCCTGGAGAGGAGGGTCCGTCGGATAGTCGAACCTCGGATTCAGGAAGAGCAGTGTGGTTTTCGTCCTGGTCGTGGAACGCTGGACCAGCTCTACACCCTCGGCAGGGTCCTGGAGGGTGCATGGGAGTTCGCCCAACCAGTCTACATGTGTTTTGTGGACCTGGAGAAGGCGTTCGACCGTGTCCCTCGGGGAGCCCTGTGGGGGGTTCTCCGGGAGTATGGGGTACCGGGCCCTTTGATACGGGCTGTCAGGTCCCTGTATGACCGGTGTCAGAGTCTGGTCCGCATTGCCGGCAGTAAGTCGGGCTCGTTTCCGGTGAGAGTTGGATTCCGCCAGGGCTGCCCTTTGTCACCGATTCTGTTCATCACTTTCATGGACAGAATTTCTAGGCGCAGCCAAGGTGTTGAGGGGATCCGATTTGGTGGCCTTAGGATCTCATCTCTGCTTTTTGCAGACGATGTGGTCCTTTTGGCTTCATCAGATCGTGATCTGCAGCTCTCGCTGGAGCGGTTCGCAGCCGAGTGTGACGCGGCCGGGATGAGGATCAGTGCCTCCAAATCCGAGGCCATGGTCTTGAGCCGGAAAAGGGTAGAGTGCCTTCTCCGGGTCAGGGGGGGTGTCCTGCCCCAAGTGGAGGAGTTTAAGTATCTCGGGATCTTGTTCACGAATGGGGGAAGAAGGGAGCGGGAGATCGACAGGCGGATTGGCGCAGCGTCTGCTGTCAAGCGGGCGCTGTACCGGTCCGTCGTGGTGAAGAGAGAGCTGAGCCAAAAAGCGAAGCTCTCGATTTACCGGTCGATCTACGTTCCCACCCTCATCTATGGTCATGAGCTTTGGGTCATGACCGAAAGAACGAGATCGCGGATACAAGCGGCCGAAATGGGTTTTCTCCGTAGGGTGGCTGGGCTCTCCCTTAGAGATAGGGTGAGAAGCTCAGTCATCCGGGAGGGACTCAGAGTAGAGCCGCTGCTCCTTCACATCGAGAGGAGCCAGTTGAGGTGGCTCGGGCATCTGGTCAGGATGCCTCCTAGACGCCTCCCTGGTGAGGTGTTCCGGGCACGTCCCACCGGGAGGAGGCCCCGGGGAAGACCCAGGACACGCTGGAGGGACTATGTCTCTCGGCTGGCCTGGGAACGCCTCGGGATTCCCCCGGAGGAGCTAGAAGAAGTGGCTGGGGAGAGGGAAGTCTGGGCCTCCCTTCTGAAGCTGCTACCCCCGCGACCCGACCTCGGATAAGCGGAAGAAGATGGATGGATGGATGGATGGATGGACTTGTTGTTGTTTTTTTCAGCATAAGACACTTAAGAGGAACATATTTAAAAACTAAATAATTATAAACATTTACCATAATTATCATTTCTGATGACTAGTGCATTCCCATTTTTTTAATGCCCTTGACTTTATGAATAAAAAATGAAAAACAAGATATTAGACAATGTTGTGCCATTCACACAGTACTTCCTAAAACTCCAGAAATACAACATTCCATACTTATTCAACCAAACTACCCGACCTTCATTGTTTTAAAAAGGATTCACTTTCACATTTATGAAATTTCTAAGTAAAGAACAATTTAAGTCTTTAGCATTGATTTTCTTACACAAAGATTTCCCAAATTGATGAAGGTCATATGACTCAGCAACCTAACAACAATATTGTTACATCTCTAAATGCAGCAACACAACCCCATCACGTTTTACAGGTGATTGATCCATGTTGGTATAAAGCATACAGGCTGAACTTGTATAGGTTTTTCAAGTGATACAGCACATTCACAATACTTTTACACTATGGTCACATTTACCAGCTGCACTCACAAATGCACAGACACGTAACCAATAGGAGAAGTGGACGGCAACTTGCCTTGCCCAGTGGCACTCTGACACTTGGCAGAGATCGAACCCTTCCTCGAGGCCATCATTTATTTATGTTTTGACTTTCACATTTATGAAATATAAAATATGTTTTTGTAAAAATATATAAATAAATAAGCAGCAATAAAAACAAAAAATGACCAACATCTCCAATCACTTTCATCCTATGAACACCACCAGGAGTTAGCGCCTGCTTATGGTTATTTACAAGGATCTGCCACAAAGATTTAAAATATTTTCTTAAAAATATAAACCAGAAACCTTATCCCTGATTTATTTAAATGAATCAAACCTTTGCACTTTCTATACGTGTAAATCTCCAGCAATACATGTCGGTTTCTGTAAATATATTGAAACTTAAGAAAAGGTTCACAAATATTTAAGCACCACTATACATTAGTTTAATCAATGCAGCCAGATCTGAGTGCATGCAATAAAGAATGACCTTAACATGGTACAGAATGATCTCATGGTAATTTGAAAAATTAGTTCAGTCCATTGGTATGCCAGTCTATGGCTGCATTCTGTACATATCAATTAATTATAGTACAAGGACAGTGTAGTCCAGAACACTCTTACTACTTGAGATATAACAGAAAAGCCACACAGAAAACTCAGCTTTGTTTATACCTCCAGGACATGGCACACAAAAAATGAAAAGCCTTAAAGAATTGATTGCCTGACAAAATAAAGTGGAGCTTGTTGATGTGCTGTGTATGGACTATATGTCTGCTGGAGATAGCAGTACTCACCCTCTCTCGATCGATTGCCTTTTGACCTTCTGATCCAAGTTCCCCCTGCAATGACAAGATTGAAAGTGTATAAGACTCAAAATGGCCTCTTGAAATTTTCACTTAAATATTTTTTGGGATTTTCTACATATCAGTTTCCTTACAGTGTGGTTCAGCTCACATATAACTGCAGAACTGCAGCTTTAGTAAAGTTTGTAACATATGTGAGATTATATGCAGCTTGTGAATAAGCTGCTTGAGCTTTACTAGCTGACTGCTTTCCACACACTCTGCCAGAAATGTGTGAGATGTTTTGGATCTTGTTGACTTTTTATTAGTGTGCAACTCATACATATACTAGGATGACCTCGGCCATCCCATAGCTCAAGCAGGCTGCGCTGTTTGAGTGTCCAGGCCAACTGGCTCTTTGCATTTATTGTATTAACAGATGGGGGGCAATTTTGCTCTCAAACATTTTCCCAAATAGTGTAAAAATGTTTGTCTCAGTCAAATATACTTCATAACACCACCATTAACAATTCACATGTCTAGAATAAATTAGTTTGACTATCTTTTCTTATCTTCTATATCCCATGTATCAAGGTTTGTGAGAAAATAAGTCACTGTGGTATAAGCTCAATGTCTTCAGTGCAAAAATATCCTGGATTAAGCCGCCTCCCATACTCAAGAATAATCCCATTGGCTGACATTTCAAAAGCCCCTTTCCAAAGGTTCTACACAATTGGTATACATGTGGATAGTATCAAATACAGGGATCTGCAACTTTTACAATCAAATGAGAAATTTTTGCTAAAATAAAACATGTACAAAGTCACAAATGTTACATAACCTTTAAAAAAAGAAAAGACAATTTACAGTACTATAGAAAATTTGATGTGATTTTAAAGAACCACTCAGTTATTTTTTCAGGTTTGAAAATGAAGAAAAAGTACATCTTTTGCAAAAAGAGGATGGATACATTTTCTTCTGTAGGATGTTGACATTTGTGGAAAATGATAACCTAATGACAAGAAAATTTGTTCTTAAAAATATTATTAACACTCTGTTGTTTTGTTGTGTTAATTCACTGCAATTATTCCACAAAAGAATGTAAACATTGCTAAAATCTGCATTCTTTTAAAATCATATGTACATTTACAAACATTTGTTTGTATTTTTTTCTTAATTTTCAGACAAAGTTATTAGAAGCGATTGGGGAAGGACTAATTGTACGGTAGGTCTACTTGTATTCATAACTATTTATTGCTTGCGAAGGAAATTAAATGTTACAAATCATATTAATTTAAATTCTTCAAAGAGTTATTGTAGATTGCAATGGATGTTGGCAGCAAAGATCTCTTGTTGCGGTCTGTATTACAGTGAATTTGAAGAAACCTCTGACTGAAGACATTGTTCTCCCACGACAGTCTCATGAAGTGGAAGGTCAGGGTTATCCATAATTGTCTTGATGTTATGAAGAATTCTTCTTTGCATTGTCATCTCCAGAGGTTGTACAGCTTTCTCCAGAACAGAACCAGTACAGAAACAGCCTTCTTTATCAGGTTGTTGAACCTTTTTAAGTACCTGGCTCTGATGCTGCTACCCCAACAGAATGATGGCAAAAGAGATGACGTTCTGAACAACAGACTTATAGAAGACCTCCAGCATCTTGCTGCAAGCCTTGGATGATCTCAGCTTCCTCAAGAAGTACAGTCTACTACTCTGTCCCTTCTTATACACAGCTTCACTGTTGCGTCTCCAGTCCAGTCTGATAGAAATAGGGTTTGGTCTAATCTTGTTTCTCCTGAAATCTACGATAATCTCCTTTGTTTTGTTTGCATTTAAGATGATATGATTGTTCCCACACCATGCCACAAAGTGGTCCACCAGCTCTCTGTACTCAGCCTCTTGTCCATGCCCGATACACCCGACAACTGCAGAGTGATCTGAGTGTTTCTGTAGATGACAGGAGTCGGACTTGTGCTGGAATTCTGAATTGTACAGAATGAAAAGACACCCAATCTAGTAAAATGTAATACTTATCTAAAAATATCAATATTCTATATGTTGTTATAATTTATTTTCTTCTAACCCAGAAACACAACCCATGCTTTCTTGTTCCATGTTATAAAAAGGCTGCAGGGCAGTTTCAGTTTCAATGAGAGATTACAAACGTTGGAGGTACAGCAAGCGGTTGTTCCTGACTATCAGAGGGGAACTGTAGAAGATTAAGACAGCCATCTCTGATGCAAGTCTTGATAAAACAGTAGATTACTGGAAGAACAATTAAGTCTACAAAAATATGGCTTCTACTACTAAGACATTTTTTTTGTATATATATATATTTATTCAGAATGTATGTCCATGCAAAATCTACATCCAAAGTACAATATTATTCTTTTTTTGGAGCGATCCATTGATGGATTTAGAACCAGGTTATAGTCGCCGCCCAATATACATGGAGCTTCAATAGCAGCCAGTTTTAGAATTAAATCATTAAAAAATTCTGGGTTGTCTAAAGTTGGGCCATATAAGGATACAAGTATTACCCTGTTTGTATTTATTACACAATCTACCAGAATGAATCTGCCGAATCTATCATTCTCCATATAATTTAACCTAAATCTGAGGTTTTTATTGATAAGTAAGGCTACACCTCTAGCTTTAGATGAAAAAGAAGAATAAAATACATGACCAACCCAATCCCTGCGGCGATGTCTGTGCTTTGTTTCTTAAAGTATGTTAGAACTTTCTTCCTTTTAATGGGGTTGTTAATCCCTCTAACATTCAACGAAATACAGTTTAGTAGTCCTGTCTTATTCATTATAAGCAATATGAAAAAATATTCTGGTTAAGTGACAACACAAAATGCACATAACTTGGACAAAATAAAGAAATCTCTGGCCCTTTGCTATAAGTTTACAGCTTTCAATATTCACAGAATGAACCCCACAGAGAGAGTGCCCCACAAATCCCAAGAAAAATTAAATAATAAAGGAAACCCGCACTTTAAACCCACAGTAAACAAAAAAACAAACAAACTGTGGAATAAACTCCGCTTCTAAACATTTGTGGTATCCTCAGCAGAGAACATTTTTTTCTAAAAAATAAGGATATGTTTGCTCCAGCAGAAACCACTCAAGAACTACTGTATATTAACTATATTTAACAAAATCTACTTAACGCACCTGTGGTGTTAGCAGGCACCGGTGCGCCCGATAATACATCTTCCCTACGTGAGAGGACTCTCTCTCAAGCCGAAGAAAAACTTCCAAAAACAGCTACATTTCAGCACTAATTAGTCTGGTTCGAGTAGTAAGTATTTGTTCACTGTTTCGGGAATACATTCTATATATGGAGCAATGTAGTCGTTAGTATAAAGCCATCACCGCTGAGGTCTACCTGGAGCTCACCGACACACGTCTGCCTGCAGAGGCTGCATCACGTGACTCCTACTACGAAGACATTTTAATTATATATATATATATATATATATATATATATATATATATATATATATATATATATATATATATATATATATATATATATATATATATATATATATATATTATAACTGGCAACTCTAACAATAATTGTATAAATAGTATGGAGAAAAATTTTAATATATTGTGACATATACTTTACCATTTTCAGTTGATCAAAGCTTCCAGGGATATTAAATGAGTAATTCAGTGACCTTCTGTTTCATTTTACTGTAAATATGATGTGACACACAGGGACATTTCTCTTAGGCACTTGCCACTGAGTTTTATCTTGCCTCCCCATCACCACAGTGAGAATGATGACAAGATAGGTAAACAAAACAAAACAAAACAAAACAAAAAAAAACTTCTCAATGCTCACTGAGAAAAAAACACTTTATGTTTATTGGATCTCAACAGAAACTATCCACATTCATACTAGAGCTGTGGTGGAAAATCAAATACACAAAACACAAATGTGTCAGCTTAGCTAACCTGTATAGGGACATTAATCAGAATGGTATAGTTTGGTCGGATGAAACAAGATGGTTTTTGACAGCAAACACTCCAGGTGGGTCTGGCATGACACAACGAAGGACATGTGGAAATCTACCTCATGCCCGTTGTTAAGTGTGGTGGAAAATGTGCGATGCTGAGGTTATACTGTTCCACACTGAAAGGCCTTGAGAGCTAGGAGATGTTAAATAAAATGTTAGTGACCTGTGAAAGATGAAAATGGATAGCCTTTGGGTCTTTCTGCAAAATGACAATCCAAGATGTATGACTAAGTCAACCTAGAAAGGGCTCACCAAATGTGTAATTAACCTTCTTCTATCACTGTCTCAGTGCAAAGATCTAAGTCCTGAAGAAAAGTTGTGGAGGACCAGAATAGGAAAAAGAAAACAGAAGAGAGGACACAGGACTCTTGCTGATATAGAGAAGAATGACCAATGATTCATCATCTATGGTTCCACCTGTTGAAATGATTTTTAAGACGATGTGCTGTTTTATGGGCAAAATAGTGCGAGGGGGCAATAATTGTAGTCTTAGTGACCTAAAAAAAAATATTAATTTGAGAAATCTTTGCCACTCAGCAAATGTACATAGAAGCAAGGATGACTTTATTTTTACACATCTTTAGCAGTGGTGCCAACAATCATGGGGTGTGCTGTATATGTAAGTCGTTTGTTGTTCACACAGCAGCAGAAGGCTTCATCAACTGGGTATGCTTAGAGCTGTTCACACAGATCCTAACCCCCTTTGCACAAACAGCTCAAACATCTAGTAGACGTTAGTGCTGCAGTGACAAGGACACAAGTCCTTTCTGGCCCCCACCCAGGACGAATGCCAAGTATGTCCAACACGGCGGACAGCCAAGCCCGAAATGCCAGTGCTAGGAACTGAAACATGCATCTCTGCAGCAGTATGTAGTCCACCCTCCGACAAACAGGCACCCATGTTTTGGATTAGTGAGTTTATAGCATCACTGTCCCCTACATAACTTCAATTTATTTCAGTAATGTCAAAAACTTGCTTCAGTTACAGCAACAGTATCTAACTCCATCAACTCAAAAACAAAAAAAGGAATACCCCAAAGTTATGTCAAGTGCTTCTTGGCAGCCTGACCTCCCTGTGTCACACTGTGATGAAAACAGTATGGACAAAGGTTAGAGTAAGGTCTCTCATTCACACATTAGTGAATAGCATTATGGAGGCTTGTCATTGCGTTGGTGCTCTTGCTACTACAGCTGTCACACAAGTTCTTGCTGACACTATGGCCCAGCAGCTGCAGATTAGTATACTGTTTCTTAACAACTACAAAATGCTAATCCCAATCGCTGTAAGAGTCATTGTATTATACCAACAACTGTGATGATAACTGTATTAACTTGAAAACAGAGAAACATGCACTCAGTACTGGATTTGGATATGTTCATAGGCAATGTGAAACAAGAGTTGAGGTATTGACATAAATTTTAATGGAAAGGATTTTGTGCCTTGTAAAGATATTCAAACCTATGGACAACATTTTATTTCAAATTCATTTTGTTCATATTTGGTCTAATCTAATCAGAGCACCTTCTTCTACATCCCTACATGGCTTGTGAAAAAAACACAAATGAACCTCTTTTAAAATTTGCACTCTTCATGCCAAAGTTTATTGCTTTTGTCTGTTCAAATGATAGACTAAGAAGTATAAAACAAGCATTTTGGGATATTATTTCATAGCCTAAATCTGCTTAAAATGTTTTTACCTGCTTAAAGCTTACGTGTCTCTAACCGGTCTGGTGTGATCCTTGGTCTTGTTTGTTACTAAAGTCTTGTGAAAAATGACTGGCATTTGTCAGTCATTTGACTAATCCTAGTGTACAGCTATTGTACACAGGGATTCAATTAGACACAGGTGTTTTTCTAAATAAGAGATTTCCAAAGAATCTGTATATCATAAATTTTTTCATTTTCAATTGACAACCAAAATTAAAGAAAAAAAAACAAACTGAGAAATTGATATTTTTTTTGTTGTTTGTTTCCAATCAAATAAAAAAAGTGTTTGTTTTTCATATTTTCAATTTTAGTTTTGGATCAAAAATACAAAATGGAAAAACAGACTGTAGGACAGAATTTTATTTTCATAATTAATAAATGCTCGTGACAAGCAAATTTGTCCTGCATGTAAAAGTGCAGGTTATTTTTAAACACAATAGCATAGCTGGAAACACACACCAATTTGATTATAGACTTATTCAACACCGGTAAGACATGCAGAAATTTGCATTGGAAACTAAACTGCTTGGAAAGGAGTGACATAATATTTAAAAAGAAAAAGACATTTTCGAGACATGACACTAGAGAGGGTTTTGGTTTTGGTTGATATACAAAGTAAATGTATATTCAAATTTTCACAATTTTATTAGCAAACATTGCCATTAAATTTGTAATTCTCTGACAGGACCATCAAATGGCCAAAGGTTCATGACAGACAGAGGTCGGGCTGGAAGTATCCTAATAGAGCAGGTGTATTTGGTCCTGCACCTGTTTTTCCATTTCGTAATTTGGTCAGAAATTAAAATTCAAAATATGAAAAATAAGTGTTAAAAACTAATAAAAAAAAAACAATAACTTTTTTATATTTTGAGAATGAAAAAGAGTGAATGAAGAATGGAAAGAACGAATGACACATGGACTATGAAAAAAGTTGGGAGCACTGTATTTTATTTTAGGGCACCAGAGTAAAGGAAACTGAATACAAACATGTGATGCACTTTTCAGATTTATCTTTGTAAAAGCATTTGAAAACTGCTTCCAGCCAAATTAATATTTTTGCTGGGCACTGTAACTGATAAATAGGCAGATGCTGCACATTTCTTTGGACAAGAAAAAAAG
Source organism: Xiphophorus hellerii (assembly GCF_003331165.1). Classification (NCBI taxonomy): domain Eukaryota; kingdom Metazoa; phylum Chordata; class Actinopteri; order Cyprinodontiformes; family Poeciliidae; genus Xiphophorus; species Xiphophorus hellerii. Next base: position 12,676,960 of record NC_045693.1, read on the forward strand.
AAATCTAAAGGTGCCAATTCTAGGTTAAAATGTAGCCCACCACAGAAGCTGAGCTGCTATATTTTTATAATAGTTTGACCATTATTGTTACTTTTATTAAGAACAACAAAGTCAGTGTAACTTTTGCATTTATGAAGGTGACTCATATCACTTGTGAAGATATGAATAATGATACGGTTTGGTTTTAACATGAATTATAAGAATTCCCATTTGCTAATGTCACTCACTGACAAAAAGATAAACCCAGTGTGAGGAAAGCATATTCTGCATTGTTCCGTCAGTTATTCAAATTTCCTTTTAGGCCTCTGACACAAAACCTGTTCTCAGGAAAACCTAATAACATTTTAACAAAGATGAGCATAATAGAAACAATAAGAGGTTTTGGAAGCTTCTCAAAATGTATGGTCAGCAACATACTGCTCAGACTAAAACTCCTACAGCAATTCAATTTACAGGTGCAATGTATGTTCATTGAATTCAAGAGTATAAATGAAAATAGAAATCACGAGAGCATCAGACTTATGGACTGTGCAAAATAAATTAAATGTATTGTAAAAGTGGAAAAAACTTTTTTTTTCTTTGCATGTACATGCAGGAGCTGTAAATCTAGCAATAACAGGGTTTATGTGCGAGGCCAAAGAAAATGGATTTCCTTTCAAGTAAGCTGCATTCTTATAACCCACTACTTATCTGTTTAATTTCCTGGGGGATTCTGGATTAATCATAGCACTTTAATCCCCTTGCACTGCATAAGAATCCTCCATCAAACTCACTGTAATGCGGGATAGTACTTTCCATTGGAGTAGCACAGTTGAAGTAATCCCCTCACACTTTCCCAAGAAATTTTCCCCGTATAGGTCATGATGATTGCCCAGCAGCTCTCATTAAGGGTTTTTTAAATGCCTCAAATTGTCCAGATGCCTTTGATTAATCTCTACAAAGTCAAGTTAAATTGTTACAGAGTATACTAACACTATTTTGAATCTCCCACCGAATTAGATGCTTCTGTTGCTAATTGAAAGTATTATGAGCTCACCTTATTAATCTGTTTTTTGTTAACTTCCTTTATTTTTCAAGAGTGAAGATCCATGTAATAATCTCTGTTGGAGATTCAGAAATCAGTATGACTTAACAGAATTGTGCTGCTCTCATAATATAGCTGTGTAGTAACGACAGGAAAGGTCAGAGTGAGTAAAAGAAAAGAAGCGGCCACATCCTGCTCACACAAAGCCGGATGTTTTGGGATATCGTGATATTCAACGGATGGTTTAAAAGAAATGACATCTGTGCTAATGGAGGTTTTCATAACAGCAGTGGTTGCAGAGAAACAAATGCAAATTTAACAAGATGTAAAAAGCATTTTTACCCCATAATCGGTGGCGTTCTGCTGTTTGCAACTATCATCTGCTCGCTCCAAACGATGATCATATTCCAACTGTGCTAAGTACTTATAGTGCAATATATGGTTTCCTATCATATCACATAAAATCCCTATCTATTCAATTAAATCAAACCACCCTTTCAATGTGTTTGGCGAATGTACCATCAAAACTATTTACATCACTTTATTAAACCCATCAAACTCAGTTTGTTTAGACTCATTAAAACTTCAAATCAGGTGCATTAAATTATCTCAAAGCACCGCTCTGCGCTAATGCCTTGAGAGGCACTCTAGCTGCTGTGCCTTTTAAAGTGTTGATTTGAATTGTAATTTAAATATGGCCCATCCAAACAGTCATTATGTCAGCGTTAACCTCAAGCTACTGTCTTTTTCCACATTTTAAATGTGCCTCTTGTGTGCATCTATTAAACTCAATCACTTCTACTACATGGGAGAAATATTAGCTAGCAAATTTATTGTAAACAAAGAGTAAATTGGAGCGAATTAACCTATCATTACTCAAAGTAGGAGAATACTCCTACTAGAATAGTAGGAGAAACAAAATAATAACAATAATAAAAAACAGAGATCATAATTAAACAGAAAATTGTTAGTTATGTTGTAGAATCAATGTCTTCAGATTGACCAGATTGCACTGTGACATTATGATTTTGTGCAAATAGATTTACTGAAGTGTTTACAACATACAGTACGTAAGAGAGGTTGAATGATAAACAATAAAAATGGATGTCATAATCTAAATTAAACATCACATAATTTAAGACCTTTGCTAAATTCAGCCCACTTATAGAAATGACCCTCTGTGTCGCAATCCACAGATGTTTGTGTTTTGATCGTTTCCTTGTTCTGTAATGTTCTGTAGGCATTATCTTAGCCAGTTCAATATCGTTACAAGGGTGTTCCCATTTTTGTACTTTTGAATTTACTGTACTTATCTTACGTTATTGTCTGACCTCTTCCTTATCTATTTGTTAGACATAGGAATCTTGTTCAGCTCCATTTGGTATTCCTCCCTCAGTTTCCCTGCTGTCATTCTGCCACATATGTTCCACATAGACGCCGACTAGTTTATCTGATTCTTTTGTCATTTTACCTCCCAAACTTCAGCATGTAAGTTCCTGGTTTTTCAGAGTTTCTTGGGTGGATTTTTCCTTTCCACTGCCAGTAACTCTTCCCATGTTCCATATCCTGTTAACTGTTTCAAGACTTGTGACTTTTCTTTCTTCTTATTATTATTATACCCGCTACATACCTTTCTCAAGTGGCTGTCATTTTGTCCTTGCTTCAACAGCACACTCTGATAAACATACTGCATTCAGAAGAACATGTCATTAAATTAAACTAGTGTGAAAACAAGAAAGAGTAAGAAAAAAATGAATACTTTTTTTTTCTTTACTTGCTAACATTTTTACAGCAGGGCCCATAGTGTTAAATGCATTGTCCCTGAGCATGTTTTTCTTAACTTGATCAATTCTGTGTTCAAGTCTGTAATGGGATTTGCTGTCAATTTTGTTGTCCGGTCAGTAAACAAATGGTGCTAAGTATTGATTTTAAATAAAGACCTGAAATTTGATTTCAGGTGTGAGAAACTGACTCATGGCCAGTGAGCACACACAATCAATGACAATATTAATACTAAAGGATTGACCTTTATTCATGAATAGCCTGCTTCATATCCATATCAAACCATTTATACAAAGAAAACAGATTTGATAAAATGTCATTTTAAATATTATTTTGTCCTTAAAGTCTAAAAAAGTATTGGAAGATTCAGCATTTGTAGAAAATGAGAAAGTAATAGAGGTCAAACTTGTTGAAAAAATATTTATTTTGACATTCTTATTTTATTACTTCGGAAAAACAGGCGAATAGTCATAACCATCAAAATGTGACACTTGAGTAAACTCTAACAAAAAATGTTTCAACGGTGCACACTGTGGCTCCCTCCAAAAAACTTAATGTTAGGCTACAGAATTATAGCCTAACATTAGGCTACAATTCTAAAAGGGACAATATATTTGAGTTGTTGCTAAGTAAAGTGCATCGTAAATATTTTTATTTGCATCTGATTTTAGAACAATCCTCTAAAATAACTGTAGCTTAGCATTCTTTCATCAGTGTATCCATTTTATTGGCCAACAAGTTGGTCCTGCTAGTTAAAGGATGACTGTACAAAACCTTGGTGCATAATGTTTAAAAAGGTTCTTTTGGGATTTTTTACTAACCTTACATCAGGGGGTGTATGTTTATCCATTGTTTCCAATCTATCACTTATTTGTATGTAACTATATCCAGGGACGGTTTTCCACCTGAAGTTTCTTTTTAAGTGAAGATGCCAACTGTACTGTTTTAAATAAAGCAAGTAAGGGAAAAAAAACCCATAAAAAATGATCTTTTAACCAGTATTTTCATTTTTCTATCCTTTGTCACATAGTTTCTAATGGTTGATTTTAGCCATAAATTTAAGCTAATTTTGTTATCAAATACTGTATGTGGATGTGTTCTTTATCTGCCTGACATGATACCTTCTCCCTGATAAAGTTTGGCCCAAAGGCTATCACATAACAGTTAGTAATTAATTACCAACACTGCAATAGCTTATCTTTCAATTAACAATGAGCAGCCCGTTATAACTTATGGAAAATTTTATTTAACACATTTAGATATTTTTCATAGAATAACTAAAATAGTTTCAAGATGGGTTATATGGCATGTTTGGAGAACATGGTGAGCATAACAACATATACTGGGTATAAGTGACGCATTGTTTGTTTGAGGTGATTGAGTCTTCAATTAAAGGAGAAACTTTTGCTTCACAGACAAAAAGTTCTAGTAACAATCCTACATATTTTAATACCACAACTACACAATGTTAATTAGGAGAGTGACCCTAAAAGCCCTCTGGTCTTATCACACACAGTACTGCCACCTGTTCTGCTATGAATTCCATTCATAGTTAAATGCATTCTCCTTTCCAGCATTCTTTAACCTTGCACGAACAGTCAAAAGGGGAATTAATCGGCCAAACAATGGGATTCGTCTGGGGAAAAATAACACCGTTTGTCTGGGGATTCAATGGTTTGTTCTTTTTTTTTTTTCCATGTCCTCCAGCTGACATAACACCAACAATTTTCAGTAAGTGGGCATTTACAATTTACAATTCAACATGTCTATTGAGTTGTCATGAAAAAGGGGCATTCTCTTTTCAAACTATACCTGTTTTCTACCGATTGTACAAATCTATGATTTCCCAATTCACACTCCTTGGGTGAGTTGGGAGAAATTTCACCTTGTGGAGGTAATTGTATGGTAGCCCCACTGAAAGACCTTGACAGAAGAACATGAAACTTTGCCAGACACTACAGCACTGACATTTGCTCTCTGTGGGAGAGATGGATCCTTTCTTTTCCTGAACACTTAAGGATAAATTTGTCCTACAGAAAATTGCTGTCTACCCTGACATTCAGACCGTGCAGAGTTCCTGGAAAACTAGCAGCACTGGCTAAATAAATTAATTCAGAAAGAAATATGGCAAAACAAAACAGATGAGAATGTATCTGAAAGCAAAAGCAATGTCATTTATGGCAGAGTCAAAACTGTTTCTTCCATTTTAGGTCACCAACTAGCTGACCTAAAATGGAAGAACACTTCAAACTTCAACATTTATTTAACACTGATTCAAATGTTATCCTTACCTTGTCTCCTTTTTCCCTGTTTTGTTTTAACAGCCCAAGCATGCCTGGAACACCAGCATCTTCCTGTGAACACAAATTAGTAAGATATTTCAGAAGATGCATTTGTATTAGGGAAAATTTAAAAGTAAACTGTTCTCTGATTTAAAGTTGACTGGGATTACTTATTCAAATTCAGAAAAAAACATATTGACTCTTAACTTAAAAATACCTAACTCGTTACTGCCATTAAACATCTCTAATTGCAATTACATTCTTCCCTGGTATATTTTGTGCAAACACTCACAGTCATCCCAGTGGTTATTGACTCCCAGCTCAAGCTATTTGTCTTAGGTGAGTCATTGTTTTTCAGCCTTGGGTTCCTCCATGAAAGATTCCAATTGCTAAATAGTCTTGGGGCAAAGAGAAATCCTTTCTTCATGTTAACCTTAACTATGTTTATCAATGTGTCCCGCTTCGATGATCTCCTAAGATCTGTCACTAAACCTCCATTTAACATATTGCTGGAAAAGACTTGTGTGATTTTTTTTTTGTAAAGTAGACAATTAATTCCTTAAAAATTTTTAAAAATGTAGAAGTGTTGCCTTTAGGATACGCTCTAATTTTCTCCAGATTTGGAAGTCTATATTCTGTGATAGGCTATTTTCATGTCATAAAAGTATTTTTTTATTATTATTTCTAAATTCCTTTAAAAACTTAAGGTAAGGCTGATTGTGATTAATTTATGTTTCATACTGTCAAAGTATTTAGTTTTTCTGGATGTGATATTTTTACTTTACAGTTGTGAAAAGTTAAATATGGAACTGAACATAAGCAGTATTAAGAACACAATTTTAATTTTAAAAGTAGATTAATATTTGCAGTAAAATAATATTTTTCCCACTTTGACAAAAGCACTGGACCCTGTATATCCACCATGTGTAGAAGAATTGCACCAGTGTTTAATAGATTGCAGCTGCTTTTGGTTGGCTTTCAGAGAAAAATAATTTCAGGAATGATTACTTGATATATCAAATCAGAACTGGCACACTTACAGTAACCATTAACCTGTAGTCAATTTGAGGCTCCTGTTGGGAGGAATTGATTGTACCTTCTCTCCTGGACAGTGACATGTGTCAATTGATTGTGAGGTCGGCTGAGACGGCATCAGAGGACTCTGGGCTGTAACCAGAGGAGGGGAGGTCCCAATAAATGTCTTGTTGACTCCACACTGGATCGATACAGAAATTTCACCAATTAGACATTTTATTTTGAGTTTGTTTCACAGCAAAAAAATACTATATATATATATATATATATAGACCTAGATAAACCTAGATAAAATCTGAATGTGTGAACCTCTGTGATCAGTCACAATTCCTTAAGAGTAACTTTACACTAGGTTGACTGTATCTTCATGAACACCTCGTTTGAGGTTAACGATGTGTTAACATTAATAACATTAGTTATTAATGTTAGTCACTATAACATTAATGACTAATGCTATAGTCATTAATAACTATAACATTAGCTCTCATTCATTTAATTGTGATGGGAGAGTTATCTTATTCCGTTTCAGGGAGGGTATCATTTTCAAACAAATATATTTAATTCTTATACTTTAATTATCTTATTCCACTGTGTAAGAAAATCTGTTGAATCACAAATTTAATGTCAACTGATAAACCACAAAAAAATGTCTTCCTCTGAGGATTTGTTTTGAATTACAGAAACGTAGAACTAACCATTTCTATAATTTGCTACACTTTTTTCTAGTTACACTTTTTTTTTTAAAATTGCTAACTTAATTTCAAATTAAAGTTGCAGTAGGTAACTTTTATAAAAAAAAATGCTTTTCATAAATTTGTTAAAGCTGTCACAGTCCTGACAGCATAATTTTGGACAGATAATCTGTCAAAACATCAAGCTCATCTGCCTTCTCCCTGAGGTCCTACTAATATCTGCAGACGTACACTTTCTGACCGCTCAGTCAGAAACAACTAATAAGGTCTTAGAACTGTCTCAGATTACACTGTCAGGACAAAGTGACAGTTTAAGCAAATTTATAAAAAGTATATTTTTGTAAAAGTTACCTACTGCAGCTTTAAAACATGAATAAAAAACAATACAATCTTTCTCTAGTTTGAAATACAGTCATCAACACAATCCAATGACATCATATTTTCAGACAAACATTTTAATATTTTACCATTTCTTTCAACAAACTGGAACATAAATGTTTATTTCAAACTACCCAAGCATAAATCCTTTATTTTTGCTATGACTCAGCAGTTTTGTTGTGAGAATAAGTTGTGAAAAATGAAAACAGTTTACCTTTGGCTCAAGCAGCTCACAGCAGTTTTCCATTTCAGCCATGTAAGGGTCACAGTAGATCAGAATTTGCCTCAACTCAATCTATAAAGAAGAGTTCAAGTTAATGCAAGATTACTGTCATTATCACTCTCTGTTTCTTTGGTTGCAACATTACAAATTGTCACTGGTTTGCTCTTTTAGATTAACAGTATTGAGTGGAATCTTCATCACAGCAAACAGCTTAAAAATTCTAGATCTAAATAACAAGACTTCCTTAAGTGCTTTACCTTCTGCTACACATTTACTGATTATGTAATTCATGAATTACCTGGGGTAAAAAGTCAGCTGTTAATCCTACTTAAGCCAAAGTCTATTCAAAGGCATGAGTGATCAAATGGCAAAGCTGACCTTAGTGTTTTTTTTTAGCTGCCTGGTCAAGCTACTAGAGGAGGCTTACAACTATGAATCAATAGAAGATTTACACCAATCAGAAAGGCATGTCCCAGAAGGATAATTTAAAATGTTTGAGTGCATTTTAATTGGTTGTCCAGGCTTGATTAAATTAGAGAAAAGTACCAAAACTTTCAGGACAAAACACTGTTTAATCTTTATACTATCCCTCATAATTATTGGCCTCCTTGATAAAAGATCTGTTAATACCCTCAGGATAAATTAATCTTTTATTGTAGCTTCATTTTCTCACACTGTGTAACTTGAAGCTGTTCTCTACCAATGTGTTTTGGTGTTTTTGTGTTTCACCTAATTGACAGAACAAAGATTTTTATTCAGTGCTGTATGACACAGCTTGACTTGAATTGTGGCTCTCACTGTAGACAAAGTAGCTATTTTCCTCAAAACATTTCTTGACATATGTAGATCAACACGTCTGCCTTACTTAAAGCACATGTTATTTGGTCTTTCTCATTTAATAAAATGACTAAGAAAAAGTATCACAACTGTTCACCAGACAAACAGCAAGTTCTAGGGTACTAATTTAAAATGTGATCCGTTTAAATATACATTTAATATAAAAATATGAAATATGTAAAAAAATCGTAAGTTACATGCTTAAATTACTTCTAACGCATAGACTGCTTAATTGTAGCACCCACAGTAAAAAAAATAACATCTATAATTTATCGCACTCGGATTAATATTTTAATTTTAAATATTTTTTTTTTAATAAATTGAAGGCCACATGTGTAATAATTCAATAAAAACATTCTGCTAAGTAATGCAACACTTAAGATATACAGTATATACTGTATATATATATACAGTGTATATATATATGGGCTGTGGACATTTTAGCAACTGTGCCAATAAATATGGTTCTACATATATATATATATATATATATATATATATATATATATATATATATATATATATATATATATACAGTACAGACCAAAAGTTTGGACACACCTTTTAATTCAATGAGTTTCCTTTATTTTCATGACTATTGATATTGTAGATTCACACTGAAGACATCAAAACTATGTATAACACATGTGGAAATATGCACTAAACAAAAAAGTGTAAAACAACTGTAAATACCCCTTATATTCTAGTTTTTTCAAAGTAGCAACCTTTTGCTGTGATTACTACTTTGCACACACTCTGCATTTTCTTGATGAGCTTCAAGAGGTAGTCGCCTGAAATGGTTTTCACTTCATAGGTGTGCCCTGTCAGGTTAATAAGTGGGATTTCTTGCCTTATAAATAGTCATGAAAATAAAGAAAACCCATTGAATTAGAAAGGTGTGTCCAAACTTTTGGTCTGTACTGTATATATATATATATATATATATATATATTTTTTTTTTTTTTTTTTTTTAAATATGTTAAGACTTAAAGATAGGCACCAGCACCACTCCCGACACCGCTAGGGACAAGGGTGTACAGAAAATGGGTGGATGGATGTTAAGACTTAATTCATAGAAGCCAATTATAAGAATTATCAAAATAATGTATTAGATACTCAAGTACTGACATGCTGACATTATTTAAGCTGAATTTGTGAAGTGATAAACTCCCTTTATTTTTTTTATCATTTTCTATCATTTTAGCAACTGTGCCAATAAATATGGTGCTAGATGTGAATTTATTCCAGAACAAAAATATTTATTTTAAAAATGAGTCATGGGAACATACATCCACAGGCCTTCCATCTTCCACTCGTGTACTGATGAGAGTGCGCCCGTTGAGATCGATACTGTCCCTTTCATCAGTCATTTTCTTTTCAGCCAGCGTGCAATCGACATAAATGGATACTGTGTCGCTGTGAACAGAAATGCCGAGCTTGTGCCATTGGCGATCAAAGAGGGCATGCAGGTCACGACTCTTAAACGTGTAGCGGAAAGAGTATTTCAGCAGACCCTCGGAAGAAAACTCCACTGCTTTCTTATCACCATCAACCACCACAGACACCTGAGGAGTTAAGAAAAGTTTAATAAGAGATTGCTCATCAAAAAATTATAATAGTATTTTGATTAATATGTACATTATTCTGATCTACAGAGCTGATCAGAAGTTTACATACATTCAACATAGGCATGAATGTCAAATTAATTGGGGGACTTTAAAGTAAAATTTATGCTCATTGGGAAATTCTTCAATTCCACACAGGGTGCATACAATCTCAAATATACTGTATAAAATACACATACGTCAACTCTTTTAGGGCCAGCAACAAGTCTGGCAGGGTATTTGACCCATATTTCACTCACCTAAACTGTCAGGTCTGATTAAAGGAAAATGACTACAAATTTTTAAAAACAAGATAGGAACCACTAAGGCTCAGACCTATAATAAACTATAGAAATACCAGCATTGCTGTCCACAGGTAAGCAAGTTGAACAATATTGTCTGGAGAAAGGCCTAATCCCTGACAGGTTGAGTTTTCAAAGTTGTTGTTTTTTTTGTTGTTTTTTTTTACTTCACCACAAATCAGCAACCGGCTGGGTGATGAACCCGTCACAAAGAAGGCTGGTTTTAGAATGACAACAGAGTGACATTAAACTTCTCAAACTTAATAAATATACCCTAAGTTTTTTTTTAAAAAACAGGTTCATAACAGGAAACAAATTTAAATTTTAAAAATTAAATGAAGTTAACTCTAAATACAGTATCTATCCAGCCAGAATTATCCCAAAAGCTTTTGATGGCTACAAAAAACATGTTGAAAGAGACACTTTCCAAAAGAAATCTATCAAATTAAATGTAGGGATTTATGTACTTCATATATCTCAATCTGTAGGGGATGGTGAGGTTTATCCTTTTTCAGTTATTTAAAATTCACAATAATTTAAACTTTTTGGCTTCAATTCTTAATTTTGAAAACTCATCCAAGATGTCTGTTGTACCATCATTGCACTTCTAATGCATGAGATGACATTTAACCCTCTGACCAGCATTGTACGACATTACAACACACCTACCTGACTGCTTCCTGATTGGTCAAATATTTGCCAAAGGTACCAGCGGTCTTTTTTTGTAGTTCGTCTCACACGGAAGATGGTCACCAGGGAATACTCATTTGAAAGTCCGTCTGGAAATATCGATCTGAAATAAATGAATCTTTATATTAAACATTAAACATTTATTTTTTAATTGTCCAAACAGTCTCAGTCGATGGTGTCAGTTCTCTCAAAATTCTTTAGTTAAGGTTAAGAGGTTTCATGGGCTGCATAATGAATGAGCCAATCAACTTTTGTGATCAATAAAACATTTCAGTATCCTCTACTTATTTATTCCCATAAATAAACATAACAAACTTAATTCCATTTAGTGTGGATTTTATTTTTTTATTTTTTATTTTTCCAGGATCTGATGTCATTCAGATAATGAAAGCGTGTAGACATTGATCCAAAGCTTAATCTTTTAGTGCACCAGAACACCATGTGCTACAGTCCAGTTGAAGGAAAATAAAATAAAATGAGGCGCATAAAGGAAAAACAATATTATCAAATACTAAACAAGCTTTCCCCAAGTTTTTGCTTGACTTACAATTGCAAGTTACATTGCGTCAAAGAAAAGAAAAATTAAAAAAGTATGCAAAGCATTTTGTTAAATATAATTATCTTCTGGCCGTAACTTCAGTCAAATTAACAATTAAGAATGAAAGAGCATCAATATACAATACGATCAACAAAAATAGTAATAATAATCCAATGATAAGATCAGTGAGACTGCAGCACGTAGTTGTGAGGAAGGAAGAGTGATACACCTTCCTCAGACAGGTTGGAAATTAGTTTTCACTTCTATATATCATCTCCTATTCCCTCACAGCCTCATACCTGCTACTGCTGTATTTGCAGAGATTTTATTGTAAACGGTACATGACTAAAATAAGAAATGCACTGAGTTAGAGCACCTAAAAGAACCAAATTCTTCTGTAGCAGCCTGAGGACTGTGGAGGTCATTTCTGGTCTTGTCCATGAGACTATTTAAATTACAGATGAATATTAAAAGTGGCATCACAGTTTCCACAGATGTTACATTTAATTTAAATATAACATTCAATTCAAAATTTCAGAGAGAAACAAAAGGCTACGGCACCTGTTGTTAAATTTACCGTGAAGAATTACATTATAAGGATAAAGAATTCACATAAAAGAAGACACTGAACTCAAGAGAGCATATTTATTACACATAGCTACTGAGACATGGTAAATGAACACTCAGCAGACTGAATACTGTTTTATTTAAGGCCAATAGAGTTAACACTCCTATTTACTATTATTTCAAAGCTTGGTGCTTCTATGTTGTGGATACATTTTATTTCTGAGGGATTCAAAAGGTTAAACTTCTTGACCTAGTGCTGAGTGCTCTCAGTGGCTGAAGTGACAAAAACTCCGAACCTTAAAGTTTGAATGCTGTGTTTGATTCTTTGCTGAAATGCCACTCTGCATGCTTAAATAGATGTTAATGAGTGAATAAGAGGGGTGTTCATTCATTATCCTCACCACCGTGTTATATTGCCAAAAGCGCTTTTACACTGTGTGATTCTGCCAACTCCGTCTCTTACAAGTCTCATTTAAATATGACTAATTTGCAGTGGCTAATATGATGTGGAATCAATTTGATTGACTTTTGGATTACATACAGCAATGAACTTTTATTTTCTCTCAAGCCATGGGATGGTTGAATGCTATAAAAGTCCACAGTAACTTGTAAAAGTATCAATATCCTGTATATAGTAATTTATGGGGTGTAAACATTTTCACATTTTGTAACCAACAGTCACTAAAGTCAATGGTTTTCATTGGGATTTTATTTGATAGACTAACACTAACTAAAAACTAATACAGCACACCAAGCTGACCAAATCTTACCCACGGTGAAACATAGCGCTGGCAGCATCATTAGGTGGTGTGTCTTTTCTTACACTTGATTTTGCTTAAGTGTAGCAACTGAAATAGCAATAAAAAATAATAAAGAATACAGAACAGTAAGGTTCTAACATGGCAATACGTAAAAAGGTTCAAGAACCATGGATATTTTCACAAGAAACTTTAAAAAATCAACTGACAGCTTATGCAACAGAAAACCATAATTTAAATAAACTATTAAAGTTTCTTTGTGATGGTGGTATCTGTCATCACTCTTGTTAATACATCTTGCCTAGGTGACGTGGTCCATAGTGTATTCAGAAACAAAGATTTGAACGTGTGTCAGAGGAATGCTACCAGTTTCACCGAAGTGACCAGCTTAAAAGAAATTCAATCCTGGTGGATTATTTTAAATGAGTCAGAGTCAAATTGGTGCAGTTCAAACAAACATCAAATACTAACTTAGTTGGCTCACATTCCTCTCTCTCCTGAAAATGCTAAATGCATCATGATGAATTAAAAGGATCTCCAAGATTACCACGTTTTCTGGAAAATCAGTCAATTAGGTTTTGCCGGGCGGATAGAGAAGTGAAAAAACAGCCACTAATTACTGAAAACCACAAACTGAAACCAATCACAGAACACCCTGATTCCATATCATGTTTTTCTGTCTCAGTGGGTCATGTATCAAATTATGAAAATATGTGGCTGCTTGCAAAAGAAATGATAGCTCATTTCCTATTTCAAGATGAAAAATGACTCTCTGTCAGAGAGAAAATGCTGCCACTTTCACTTAAAGATTCTGATTGTCTCACCAATGCGTAAACAACAATGGCAATTTTGAAAGCCCACCCTCAAAGCATATGAAAGCCTAAATTTGAATAAACATACAATAATGAGCCTGCATTCTGGCTTTACAACTCATTATGCTGCACAAAGAAACAAGCAAAAAGCTCCACTCAAGTGTGGCTGCCTGCTATCTAACACGCAGCAAAAAAGGAAACTCATTTGCAAAACCTTTAAGCAAAGCAAACCATGCTCTTATAAACACTCATTATCCTTACTGCACAAGAAAATCTGCAGTGTAGATGGCAGTGACATATTCAAATGCATTTTAATAAATGAATCATATATGATTATAAACACGGATTAAGATGTAAACAGACGTAGACGAAACACAGATGTTTCTAAAGAGAGTAAGCAACTGTTACTAAACTTTACCGCTGTATGGATGAGTGCACAGTGTATTATGGCAGGCAATTTGTCACTTCACATAACTGCTTGAAGAGTGTGTCAGCCGTGATCTATGTCCCATAATGTGCACTGTGTCGAGGAGCTGGCTGATCGTCAGCTGGATCTGGAGAATAAAGCATGGGGCTGCATATCCCCCCCCCTGAGCACGGTGAGCAATGCTTTTTGCGGCAGGGGCAGCAGCTGAGGGGGCTTTGTTCTATACGTGCAACTGCCCTCACCTTCCCTCCTGAGCTGATATGCTCTGTCACCTGTCAAAGTACTTAGATAATTGGATATGAGCGGGATCACAGCCTTGCCACTATAACCAACAACACGGCCAGCAGAGTCCCTGCAAAACCAACATCTACTTGCGTTAGGGGTCCAGACTGAGCAAGAGGACTTAAACATAAATATATTTTCAGTTGGCTGACAGAAGGGAAAAGCAGACCACAAATCATCTGGCTCAAAGATACATTAAACCAGCAACCAGGAGGGTGGCAGTAAATGTTTACAAGTGCATGTAAAAATACTAAAAATACCCAGCCCTCCTTGAAGAATGACAGTATTCACTTTGAGTGTTATAATGAAAGGCCAGGAAAGAATGATTGTCTTAAGAACTTCCAGAACATCAGAGTAAGCCAAGTCATAAATGACGTAGGCCTTCATAATATATTAAATAAGATGGCCACTTAAACAAATTCTCATTAGCATGGAAAAATCTTACCATCCACCCAGTTAGCTGGAGAATAATGATCTCCCAAAAAACGACACCTAAGTGTGTCATTTACAGAGTTATTTTAATATTCCTACCTTATTATACATAATCTGGATTTTATGTCCCTTTACGTCCCACATTCAGCCTCAAGGAGATTTCTTGAATAAATGCAATATATATTAATTCAAATTATTCTCTGTCAGCAAGTTCACCTCACTGCTTGCCCTTACTAAATGAGGTAAATGGGATTTTTGCTCTGAACATGATATATGTGGGTTGCCTCAGTTCAACTCTTTCATGAATTTTGTAACAATACAATTTCTTCGATAAAATCACCAGATCTGAATACAAGAAAACCATCCATTGTCCATCCAAGATCAGGTAGCAAACATAACCAGACATCCTTCTTACCAGAGACAATCTCCAGGACATTTGTGCTTGGGAAACCTGAAGCATTTCCAGGCCAGAAGGGAGATGTATATCCTCCTGCAAATTCTAATATTTCCTTGGTGTCACCAACCAGAATAAAATGCCCAGAATACCTTCAAAGTAATGCACCGACAACATATCTAGATTAGATATCTGAACCACTTTAACTAGTTACTTTTGATACAGTAGAAAATCAGCTCTGCTCTTAATTACCAGTGCATTCAAAAGGTCATGGCTTGAGGATACCAAAAGAACCACATTATCTCCTAAAAGCAAAGCTGAGACTCTGAGGTTCCCAAACCAGATACTCTCTTCTATATGAGTACACTTTTAGCTGTCATTCATGAACATCACAAACAGGATTGGTGACAAGCATCAGCACTGGTACAGTTCACTTTACACTGGTAACAAGCCAGACTTTGTGCGGACACAACTCTTGCTGTGGTCCGACAAAGCGCTAGCCAAGCACCACACACTCCCGCAGCTACCCAAACAATGTACATTTTAGAATAATTGTTAGAACTCCTGAGCCATAAAACCCATGTCGACTGAACAGCCACATTCCCATGACCGTCTCAGTAATTATGCTTAGTAAAGGTTTGGCTCACTATACCATGGTCATGGAAAATAACAACATAGTGAATCCCATGTCAAAGCATTTCTTTTCCAACTCACTGAAGTATGCTTTCAAAGAAAGGCCCCAAAATATTATTCCTCAATAACTGGAACATTCTCCCCTGTCCTCTTTTTAAATCAATATTACAGGAAGAAAAACAATAATCTGCAATAGGACATCCAATTTTTTTAAAACCAACTTACTTCGTTGGTTTTATAAGAGGGCTGCTTCCCAGTCGAAATGATGGCAGGTCTTCTGTAACTGTTCCCTTTCGGAGAAGAAATTTTTCTGTGAGATCAAATCCTGTGAACAAAGCCACAATGTGTCATAATATAAACTTATAGTAGATTTCTCAATGAATAAAACATTTTATACCAGCATTTACCTGTAATCTGTAAAGGACGGTCCAAAACATCAGAAAATCTGTAATCCTCAACACTCAAAGAGGGACATACACCACCTATAGAAAAGAAGCCAAGTAAAATGTTTTGAGGCTATGGTTTAAATTGTGCATTTAAATTGTTTTTCTGAATACAAAACTTCAATGAATTAATGTCAGACATTCTGCCTTAATCTCCTTGGTTATTCCTTTAAATTTTAAATAATACTCATAAGGATTAATCATTTTTTAAAGGTTTCACACTTAATTGCTAAATCTTTCGTGCATTACACTTATCCTTAAAAGGTATCATCTTTTTAAAGCTTTTCAGAACTTCAGATGAAAAAAATTACCAACAAACTAACATACCTGTTTGTTCGCTCACAACCATTCCAAAAGCACAGGGAACAAAGTTCACAATCCAGACGAAAGCAACCCCTCTTATCAAGTAGCAATTCATGGCTCTGATGCCGAAACGCAGCCCACCTGCAAAGCTGCAAAACAGTAGAACAACATTGCTTTAAAATTCATTTTAGAAATATTGACATAATTCAAGTATACAGCTTATTTTGAAAAACATAATTACTGTCATTGATGTCAACAAATGTACAACCCAAGGATCAAGACAGTGTACTATTGGAGTAAGGTTTTCCAGGGTGAGGAAGTTTGCAAAAAGCTTCAGGAAGCTGCTAAAAGACTTTTACACCTTGAACTTTCATGATATTCACAGAACCGTGTAGGCGCTATTCAACCTTGTCCAAACTCATCATTTCCAAAAAGCAGAAAAAAATAAGCAGACTTGCTTTTAAACCAAGAAAAGCAAGGACCAAAACTTTAAAGACATATTTCAAACTGATTTCAATGTGCTCAAACAAAATGGCTTAAATCTTTGATATCTGAAGAGTTTAAGAAGCATATTTTCAGAAAGTACATATTCCGCATAAGTTTTTTGCTACACTAATGTTGAGAATTTATAACATTTATTTGAGGTCATTTGAGGATTCTGGAACAATTTTAGCAATCCATAACAGTATCACCTTTATATGTTATCATTATTCATCTGTGGATTGCTTAGCGTTTTTGATAAATAGGTTTCTTGTATGTCATACTACAGTCAATATTTCATTCAGTTTTTTCCAGAAATGTCAGTTTGTTAATTGCCTTCATGTACATTATGTAAACTATTAGTTTTACATCAATAAGTTCTCACACGATGTGCTTCTTAAACTCTTTTTTACTGCTTTTTGTCTTAAACATCCAAGTTTCTCTGTTGTTTTGGTGGTTATATATGACTATATGATTGTAATCAATGAGGTGTTTGAATTTTGTTATTTGTAGATTAACCATTGATAAGTTCACACTTACCAATTGCAGCCAGATTGAGCGCAAAAAACTGAGACCTGTTTATTTGACCCTGACTGAGGTGGAGTTGGGTTGGCTCCCTTCACACAATTACACACTCCTCCAGAGTTTACCCCATCTAACAAAGATTTTTGTGCCAACTCACCATGCCGACTGATCACTAACACTTCCCCAAAAACCATGCAGTGTGAACAAAGCTTAACCCTGAGCTGCTGTTAGTTAATTAGCCAATAATACTCCTGCAAACATACAATGTAGTGAAAGTTGCTGGTGGAAACCATTCATTAGTTGATTAGGGGGGTTGAATTCCATTAAACCAGTGACACACAGCACTGTACAACATCTAAATGAGCAAGGATATGTTTAATATTTGAACCAATAAAATACAGAGATATACATTGTTACTTTCTTGTATTGCTATCAGTTGTTAGCATTAAATAATTTGCAAATGCCAAACGTTTTTTGATCTGCAATTAAATTTAGAGTGCTCCCATCTCGGATATAATGCCGTCTCTAGTTACGAGTTCCAATTTCCAAGGCGAATAGAACAAAGCGTTGGGCGTAATAAGGATCCTATCTTGCATAGGTGAAATGCATTTGGTTGTAATCAAGTAAACCAATTAGAAGCTAATGACAACAACAAACCAGTTACAGTCATCCTTTTAATAGGCAGTCCTACTTCTACAACATAATCCAGACATTCCACAAAGCTCACCTTTTTTGTCAAATGAGGCAAACACTATTAAGCAAAGACAGTCATTTCTTAATTCAGAAAATTGTGTAGTGCTTTTACTTTTTCAAGACCTACTGAGTAAAAACAATGTTTGTTTTTGTTATCTTAAGGCAAGCAAAATCTGTAGCATATAGATATAATTTAGTATTCAGTATTTTTCTCAATCAAATATTTATCCATCTTCTTTCTTACTGTGTTTTGTCAGCAGTTATTGCTTGTTTTGTTTTTTGTTTTTCTTCACAGAAGTTACACATGGTCTGGTGTTTTATATGTACTGTTTTATTTGTCTGTTTCCTGTAAATGGTAATCAGCAAAACATTTATACCAGTAACTTTGTTTTCTCTGTCTGCTGATGGCATCCTCTCATTCAGTGTTTGATTATGTCTCCTTCCTTGGAAAAATTCATGAAAGAAATTACTGCTGAAAATAGATATATAAATGCTACATTGTATCATAACCAGGATTTAATTCAGATCTGTTGAGATGACTGAGCTGACCTCAGTATTGGTATGTATTTAGATATGAATTCGGACCTGTTTATCTTATAAAGTGCTATGTGATAAAACTTGTAGTGAACTCGCACTGTATAAATAAACTGAGCTGGATAAATAAATTGAATTTTAAACAATTCCTAGAATTCCTAAAAGAAACACGCATGTGTGGCATCAGCTTTGTAGGATTGCTTTCCAGTATCTTGTCCAAACATGGCTACTACTATTCCAAAATGACCTAATGGCAAAGGATTCAAAACTACAGGTGTTAAGGTAAAGGATGATGTCATCATTCATACACAGTGGATATCTTGTTGCAACAACAAAAAAAAACTTCTAATTTATTATTACTAAAGGAGAAAAGTTGTATTATGGAATTAATAGTTCCTTAGAGTTTGATAGATTTGTCTGTATTGGCCCAGCAGATGAACATTCAAATAATAATAATAAAAAGTAAAAATAGCTTTAGAATGAAGAGTGTTTTTTTGTTTTTTTTAAGTGTGCGGACCAAACCATGCACAGATGGGGTAAAATATAACAATACAGAGAGAAGATAACAGTGATCGCTTTCAGCTATCACACTAATTAATAGCAGGGAGAGGCAAACAATGGGCTAAACATACTTCTAATATAGGCCTATTATCCTGGTTGCAGTAGTAACCGACTTTAATTAGTTTCATTCATCTCACCAGGAGAAACTGCTGGACTTCATTGTTGTAGCTTGGAAAGTTTATGACAGAAACTTCTAAACATTTCTTACATCTAAAAAGGGAAAATGTCTGTTATATTTTGTCTTTTGATCGGGTTTCTTAGCTTTAATGAAAGTTGCACTACTGTGGAAATAAACGTTGCACCCTAATGGTAAATTATGCTAAAAGCAAATAGAAATAATTCACTCCTGACTAACATGTGTAATCAGAGGTTTCAAAAGGTGCCAGTCATCAAGGAGACTGCACCTTTGTACTTTTCATTCCTATGATCTCATTAGCATCTAAGACCCTGTGATGAATGCAGATGTCAACAGTGTACAACAGTAAGATTATTAGCCCGTAGCTTTTTTTTTTTTTTTTTACCCCTCCAGGGGGTCTTTTTTTGTGGGCTCTAGTGTCCCTTATATCACAGTAGACTGACAGGAAATGGGGAAGGAGAGGAGGGAAGACATGCGGCAAATGTCGTCGGGTTCGGGAGTCGAACCCGCGATGGCCGCGTCGAGGACTCAAGACCTCCAAATACGGGTCGCGCTAACCGCTAAGCCACCACGGCACGCCCCCCGTAGCTTTTTTTGTGTTAAATGTTGAGTTGTAGCTTGTTAGCCAAGGTGACCTTATAAAATATTCAAACTTTAGGATGGCTCTTAAATGAGTATGCAATCTTTTACAACTAATTGCATAAATGTACACACCCTTAAACTATTTTGTTAAAATAAATTTTTGTTTTAATCACACCCTAAAAATGCTATTTTAAGGGTGTGAATCAGAGGATTTAGTATTGTTAAATAAAGACCTGAATCTGATTAACCTGAAATAAATTTCAGCTATCCTACTTGGGGTTTTGTGGCATTTAATCATGCAGAGCTTAGCTGAAGCTAAGGCGTACAGGAAGGTTACAAAGGATCAAAAAACCCCTCATTGTACAAAGGTATTAGTCAAAAGAATATTCAGCAGTTATAAGGTGGATTTGATTGCCGTTATGCTAATAAATCAACACTGACGAAGTTGCAAATATATTCAAGAAGTACTGGTCGCATTCTGCATGTAACAACTCTGTTGATGTCTGATCAAACCAAGCAGGAGCTCATGGTTATTATTTCGAAAGGTATGTTTGGCACAAAATCAACAATGCTCATCACTAAAAAGAACACCATGTCTACAGTTAAAGATAGTGGCAGCATCATAATCTGGGGTTACTTTACTTCAGATGGAACTTTGGTTTGGTTACGAATTCACAGTTCAGAATGGGTGTTAAAAATCTAAACATGAAGTAGGATTACTTTTTACGATCAAGCAGAGTCCAAGCATAGCTATAAAAAAATAAATAATGGTTTCATTTAATAAAAAAATAAGGCTTGGAATCTCTGTGAAATGTTACACTATTTTATCACTTGTACAAACAATTGGTGGTTTACTGTTTAAAAGGTAGCAATCAAATCACATTATTTATATTATTGTGAAATTGAAGTTTTTCAAATTCAGATTGTCATGCCCTGAGAATATCATACCAAACCATTTCTACGATATAGAATTTGTGACATAGTAATTACAAGGTAATTGCATTATTTATGGAGTTTTGTCATAACTGTTGGCATCCACTCAGTTTGGTCATTATTATACTTCTTGACCAGTGTAGAGCTGGTTCTGCACATCATATGGATAAATGTCTGTAGAGCTTAAATTCCAGTCTGTTTATTTCTCCAAAGAATTAGAATGAAAATGGATCTTAGAGTTTTTAACAACACCTTTGATAAAATACATATTTCCTCTTAATGTCAAATCTCCATTAAGTATCAGTTGCCCTGAAAGTAAAATTGATGGGTCATGACGCCACCTAAACAGGAAGCTGAAACTATGTTTCCATCGCTCTGTGTGTGGCTTTCATAATACAAAACCCTTGATCTCTGTCTCTTGGCACTCTTGCGTGCTTTGATCTAGAACATTTCTGAAGGGGTCTTCATCAAGAATGTGACTTGTAAGGATGAAAGTTGGAAACCTTCAGTTCAGAAAGATATTTGCCTAAGCTGCCAAACGAATCTTCAGGATAGCATGCATACCAGAGTAAAAGCTTCACTGTGAATGAAGTAACTGTGGCTGAGTTTCTAAATTGAAGCAGTATCAGATGTGAGTAATTTCTGAGCTGAAGAAAACTTGCACATAAACATGATGGTAACAAGTGAAAGAGAAAATGGTGTAAAATACCATAAAGAAACATGTATATAATTATTTTTTTTTCAATGTAAAGAGTAACTTTTGAGCCTCAGTTAAACTATAACTCAGTTAATGGACTATAATACCAGATTGAATAAACAGTTTAACCATCTAACTTTTAATGCCAGTTAAATTACCTGGCTGATCCTTCTTAGGGTTGCTCAGTATCTGGTTTGTGGGCAAAAGCCACAAAACTCAACAAAACACAAAAACTAACTTAATTTATTTGTACACTGCAACTAGTAGCAATTCTTCATTTAACTTTCTTTTACACCTTCACTGTCTAGTCCAAATAAATATTCCTGCAGAGATTAATTTCCATGGGTGCACATACTCATCTCCCACTGGATCATAAAGTTTTGCATGCAGGCCCGCAGAAGGCTGTCATGGCATTTGGGGATGAGGCGACTGCCACTTAAAACTTCAAGCATGCATGGGTAGTAGACAAGCAGCCCAGCGCAGGTATCACATGTCTGTCTGTGAGAAGGCGTTATGTTATTCCTGTGTAGCCTAGTTTTGCAATGCAAAACATTGTACTGCATTTACTCCTTTTCCACCCCTTCAAATAAAACTATTTTTTTCTACAAAAAAGATTTCGTTTGCTTCTTGCAGGTTCTTTCTTAAGGCATACAGCACAGATGATAAAACATCTGCTGTCAGCCTGCATCGATTTAAATTCTAAATCGACAATGTAGCAGCCAAGTCATTGTGTCACTGCTTGAGAAAAGAGCCCGGACAAGACTCGGGCATTTAACTTTCTCTCCATCATCCCCTCGGACACTTTTTTCCCGTCAATGCAGTGTAGTTTAACACTAAGCGGTCGCTATGGAAAGAAGCATGTTTCCCTATCCGAACGCTGATTGGCTGAATGCTTATATTCTTTAATAACCACCAAATCTAGAGCTGTTTTGTGTTGAGAACATAATCTTACACTTTTTTGTGAGTAAGTGATGCAATGAGACGGATTACATGTTTGTCTTGCCGCGGCAGAGAGAGCGTTAATAAAAGAGAAAGACAGCAGCTTATGAGACATGTGCCTTGAAGTTAGAGCGTTCAGGACAAATAAAAACAAAAATAACTTTAATTTCATAGGACCGGATAAAACAGAATGACACCGTAATAAAGCGAGCTTTGATGTTATTCCTAGTATAAAGATATGTATATATTCATATATATATTTATTTATTTATTTATTTTCAATATAACTTATAATGGGATATTTTCATAAGTAAGGGGCTACTTACAGGTGCTGATAAACTTTCCTTTAAAGCAAAAACAAATCAAAGCAGCAATAAAACCATAATCCATGCGTGATAACGATCAGTCCAGCTCCGGATTCCGGGACTTGGAAATAAAAGTCACAGTGGGATCGCCCGCTCCGATCGCCGTCCTTTTCAGTTGCACTGAGTGGCCCTCCCACTCTGTCATTATTACTGAAATACACTGACAGAGACTTCTGCAAACACTCTGAAAGCTTTCTTATTAGGGGAAAATTAATGCCCGAAGGCAGTTCAAACAAGCTCTCTTATTAACAGAGCAGGTGCGGGAATTAACTACCGTTTGATGTATTGTGATTTATTCCAATTTGAATGAAGAAAGGCCTGAACCGTATGGATTTGCTCGCCTATAATGTGGCTTTTTGTGTCTTGTTTGCAGTAAGTGCTCCCCAGATTAAAAGCGAATGTGACAATACAAAAGGTGTTCACACCAGAGTTTTTATCTTGGTCCAAGTCATACCTGCCTTTTCAGCATGTAGACGATAAAGCTTGCCAGCAACGACAATTACACCATATTATGAGCCCCATACACTCTGATTATCCGACATAATCTATTGACAGCAGCGGCGGTTCTTGCATAAATGCGACCCTGGGCAAGCCCCTCTTTCTACTTCCCAACACTTACATTCACAGAAAGATATACACACATTCCTGAAGAAGCCAGCATAGCAAGAAAATAACTTTTTTCTAATGTACTAATGTTCAAACATTAAGAACACACAAAAAAATGCTGTTTAAACTTAAACCTTGTTTTCTAGAAAAATAATTTTCAATGTAATAAAAAATAATCCACATAAATCTATATAGCATGTTTTCACAATTGTCGCAGTCTCAGATGGTTCTATTGCCTAAAAAGATTAAAAACGTTTTCACAAATGAAATACATTTTTCATAAAATTTAATAGCTGTTTTAAAGCATTTATGGTTAGTATCCCATGATCAAATTCAGGTCAGTATGAGATTAACTTTGAATTATGACTTCTTCACTATTAACTTTCATCGTTTTTTCCTAGAATGTTTACAAATGAGATATTAGGGGTTGCTTATCAATTTACAGATGTCAATGTCACTTTTTACAAATACAGGATGCCTCTTGCACAAACAGATTTCAGAACTGGATAGCTTTATCTGAATCACTGATGCATCTGAACAAAATAGGTAAATAATGACATCTGGAAGCTCTAACTTGATGAGTTAGCTAGCAAGCAGGAACTTCATATTTAATTGGAAATAACGCAGGTGTGTTTTTTAATGCACATCATGTTGAGTTGGTGAATGTTGCTCTTTAACACGTCCTGTGTGAATTAATTTTTTTGTGGGGCTGTAAGCAGTAATATAGTTTGAATTACATTGTGTCAATCTGGTTGGCTCCTATCCTTTTGCCATTCATAGCATGCTATTTTAGTAAAAAGATTAAAACACACAATACTACACTTAAATGTGGAAACCAACAGCTTGAACATTCACTGTTAAGCTGAATGTCAACATGTCTACAGGTCTTGTGAGTGTTCTCTGCAAAATTAAATTAAGTGAGAACTGGATTTCCTTGAGATGTCAAATACATACTCCAAAACTAAATAAAAAAAAAAAATAAAGACACTTTTCACATCAGCTTTCCTAAAGTGAGCTCCAGCAAATCAAAGTTTCCAACACATAGAAACAGGTGTTCAGGCTGCACACATGCTAATGTTTAGACAGATGACATTAACTTGCCCTCCCTGCCCCCACCACCTTTAAAATAACACTCAATTTCCAGGATTGTGCCAAAACAAATGCATTAAGAATGACTTATCTTTTTTGAGTGTCTGTATTTCCCTAAATCATTAAATCATCAATATTGATTTAGGGAGACTACACACACACCCCTACACACCCCCATCCATCCATCCATCCATCCATCCATCCATCCATCCATCCATCCATCCATCCATCCATCCATCCATCCATCCAGTACATACATACATACATACATACATACATACATACATACATACATACATACATACATACATACATACATACATACATACATACATACATATATATTTATATATATACAGTACATATATAAAGTATATATATACAGTATATATATACAGTACATATATATTTCAGTAAGATTTGAGTTGCCGCAAGTCTTTCAGCCGTTATTATGCATGGGGAGACAGGGATTTTGAAAAATTGAATGTTTTTTTTCTTGACAGCATTCATTTGGGGATCTTAAGTTACTACAAGCACAAGAAATGCTGTGAATGCACAGATATTGAGCCCTCCCTTGAGTTCCATCAGAGAGTTCTTTCTGCCATTGGCAATATAAATGAACATCACATCTCTTCATATTCTTTTGGCTTTTATTTCAAATTGGTTTGCATTTACAGTTTGCTTGGTTTTATTTTTGCTTTACCTTAAAATTTAAGTCATCAAAAAAAGCTATGGTTTTCTATAAAGTCTCTCACTGCTCCTGAGATCAACTGCAAAGAAAATGTCTGTAAGGCACGATATGCAATCTCTGCTATATTTAATAATTAATTAATTTCATTTGTGAACATCATTTTTTTTAAAATTTCTCTTGCATCAAGCACCACAGGTGAAGGTCTACAAACACAGTGATGTGCTATTAGGCCTTGTCCAGTTGTAATCCAGAATATGATGTATTCATTTTGACACAAACCATAATGTTTTCCTGCATACACTCTATCTTGTTCATAATTCCAAACCTTATGCATGATGAAAGGAAACATGGAAACAGCAGGGTTTCCTAGATTGGCTTCTACAGCCTCAAGAGAACAGCATTTTATAAGTGGAATATGCAATTTGTGGATAATTAAAGACATCACAACAAAATGTATATACACATCAGGATTTACAATGTTGAATACACCACACTGCCTGTATGAAGGAGTTTTATAAGTAGTTTTAATCACAGCTTTGGGAATTTTGCCTATATTTCTTTACTGTTTTCACAAGACATGATGAACATTCTGGGAATGGGAGCCATTATTTTTCCACCACATTCATTTGGACCTAATCCCACACTTGCTGGATTGCAAAAGAAAATATGGTGTTGCTCAGCTATGGGTGAGGCAGATTATGATGATGGCAGGGGTTCGGGTTGAGCTAACCTTAAAATCTTCACATAATCAAAAGCTGTCAGGAGCTCTCACAAGTATTTCTTTGGCAGTTCCATTAAAGATGTGCTCACGGTGTTGTCGGACAAATCATCCTGAGTCATCAGCACATTGTTTCAAGCTGACAAATTGCTGTTGTTTTTTTTTTTATGTGTGAACAGCTAAAAATTGAATCCCTCTCACCTCATTCTTACATTACTGAGGTACAGGTACAAATCTCAGTAGCTTTCAAGAATGTCTCTCTCTAGCTCATAATATCAACATTAAAAACTCAATACATTGGGATTTTAAAAGTCGTCAAAGTAAGTTATGAACTCCATGCTTTGTAATTATGTTGACCTCCATGTGTCATGTATTTCACATAATACTGTCAACATCCTGTACAATAAAAAAAATCAGAAGACACCCATTGTCCATATATATATATATATATATATATATATATATATATATATATATATATATATATATATATATATATATATATATACAGTACAGACCAAAAGTTTGGACACACTTTCTCATTGAATTCAATGAGAAGGTGTGTCCGAACTTTTGGTCTGAACTGAGTACAGACCAAAGGTTTGGACACACAGTTGTGTCCAAACTTTTGGTCTGTACTGTATATATATATATACATATATACATATATATATATATATATATATATATATATATATATATATATATATATATATATATATATATATATATATATATATATATATGAAAGGAAATATATATATATATCTATATCTATCTATATATATATATATAGATAGATATAGATATATAGATATAGATATAGATATATATATATATATATTAGATGCAAAGTATAAAAATAGTAGTTTTCTTGCAGTGCCATTTGAGAGATACTATTCATGACATTTTCACTATATTAGACATTAAAAAGCTAGATAACAGGGACTAAGGGAGCTCTGGCAAACAGCAAATGGGCATGCTGACTCTGACCCCAAGACTTTCTATTTACATCTTTGGCGTCCCCTTGACAAAATCCCCCAAAAAGCCACCCAAAGATGTGACAGAAAATGCCCTTTCAGAAATATGTGATACCCTTGTGATTTCTGTGCACTTATCTACAATCTGTTTTGTAAATTTGCATGAATGATTTGGGGAAGGCTCGCAGACTTTCCTTAAAAAGAAAGAACTACAGTATCTTGCAAAAGAAAAGCAGTGTCTCACAAAAGACATTCATACAACTTGAACCTTTCTCACATTTCTTTCACACTACAACCACAAAATGCAAAGAGTCTTAGTGTAGTTTTATGCTATAAACCAAGGTGAATTCAAAGGAAATGGATACATACAAAATTAGAAACACACACACTAGAAAGAAAATTTGTAACTAACATAAAAATCTGAAAGGTGTGACATGTGCTCATATTCACCACTTTACTCTGATTCCTTTAATGAACCCCAGTCTAAACAACTTCATTGAGAATTAACCAAGTCAGTAATAATTTAACCTAGCATGAATCCAGCCGTTCTGTGAAGGCCTAAAACATTTGTCTGGGAACATAAGTGAACAAATACCACACAATGGGCATGTAGAAGTGTAGAAGTTTGCAGGAAAGTAATGAGATACCAAGAGGCCCATGAACTCTCTAGAGGACATGCAGAAATCCACAACTTGGGTGGGAGAATCTGTTGAACTATTAGACATGCATTCCATGAATCAAACTTTGATGGAAGACCAGCAAGAAGGATTGTTGAAAGCCTTCAGATGACATGTGTGCAGTTTGAAAACAGGAACTAGCCAGATATTTTTGCGAAAATTCTGCGCATAAAATAAGCACATCCCCCTGTGGTTAAAATATGGTGATGGCAGTATCAGGATGCTTTACTTAACAAGGACAGGGAAGCTTGTCAGAGTATCTCAGAGATCAATATGGGGTAACTGGAAATAAAGCTGTTAAATGGAGCAGAAGACATAAGGGTGTTGTAGACATTCTCCATAAAGCTGGATAGGATCCAAACCAACAACCAGAGCTGTGATGGAATAGTTTAAGAGTTGGAATGATCTAATTAAAGTTCAGACTGAGATTCTGAGGCAACAGTTTAAAATGTTTTACTCACTGACTGTCTATGCAGTGTGATTGAGATTTTGCTTATTTAATAAGGAAACAAGTAAAAGTATGTATTTAGATATGCAGAAAATGCAGAGGCATAAACAAGAGAAATTGCAGCTCTAAATGCAGTTAGATATGGGTCTAAATACAAAATCCCGCCACGACTTTCAAATTTTTTATTGTTAGAGACCACATATGATTTTACTTCTGTTTTACAATTATGTACTACTTTATTTTAAACTACCATGCTAATTTCTAAAAAAAATAAAAAATAAATTTTGTCCATTAGTAGTTCTTTAAGCTTTTGATCATTTGTCTTATTTCATTATTGTAATGGTACTTTTAAGGATTTTATGTACCTATTGTGAATTTTTAAATCTGTGTTGCTTGGGAACCTTGATGTTGGATTTAGACTATTTTAAAACTGTGTAAAGGCAAGATTATTTATACACTAAAACCTTGGAAATAACAGAGACTGTACTTTCCTTTTGCCATGACAGCAATAACTTATTTGAGTAAAGCCATCTATCAGTTTGTGAAGAGAGAAAGAAAAAGCTCTGTGCAATATAATCTTTCATGGCAATAATCCCTTGACAGACGTTTTTCATTTATCTCTTTAATGTGGCTATCCAAACATTCATGCAATCTTCATAAAGAGCTATGTCAACAAGAATCATTCATTTGTCAGGACCCACTATCATCAGAGGTGGTAATGAAACCTAATAGGTGGACTAGATCATATGTTGAATTTGTGCTGGTCAGTACTTTAATTTATATTTAGTAAGTCCAAAAATAGTAATTATATAATTTATTTCTCCTAATATTTTATGGTCCTTTCTTTTAGCAGTTTGTCTCTATACCATTAACCGTTTTCAGTTTGATCAAATGATCATAATGAAATGCTTTGATATTTTAGACAGTGACAGACATTTAGAGGTAAACTGATCTAACACCATCAAATAGGATAAAAGCGCATTATCCACTAAAACAAACAAGAACGCTGCCTAACCTATCCTGCTTACGTAAATGGACTCCAGAGAAAGTAGATCCACAGGACAAATGAAAGACTTTTCTTGCTGAGCATAGTATCTGTCTCAGCAGATGCAACATCATATTTTAACTGACTATGCCTGAACATAAGCTCAGCAAACACTTGTGGCTAACCGTGGTTTACTTTTGCATGTGCGCTCCTTCTTTCTATGGCTGAATCATTCCATTATTGCTGAAAACGTTTTGAGGCAAAACACCTGTCTCTTTCTCCTCACAATTCACTGTGTTGACATATGGCAAAGCATCAGACAAAGATTTCACATTATCTTTATGCCTACATTACCTTTCATGTGTTCATTAAAAATACAAGAACTCTGTTTACTATTTCAGAGAGCTCACCTGTGCATGAAAGCCAAGGGCATGAAGATAAAATGTTTAATAGAATAAATAGATACAGTAACATTGTTTGTGTCATTACAACAAATTTGACCTTATCTCAAGATTAATAAAAGAATATAAATTAATGGTAACCTCATTAGAGTGAAGTCTGGCTCTTTTTCGTCACTAAATATTTATTGATTTCAAGCTTAGATTGTATTATTCATGACTACTTCACTTTACCTAATCTGTAGTTACTGATAAAGCAGACAAATTAAGAATTAAGAAACATATATTTGACCAAACAAGAATTTTATATTCCTATAAAGAGAAATAAATTATAAGTACTTAATTAATTAAGCTGAAGTAACAGAACCTGATATTTCGACCTGCCTGTGAAGTGTCTATGCTGAAGACCTCCAGCTTGCAAAGTATTTTACGTGAATTTAACTGTTTACACAGTAAGCAAATAAGACACTCCCAAATACAAGGTTGGTGACAGACTGCTAAACTGAACATAAGCCAGAAGGCAGCATAAATACTTAATTAAAAATGAAATATTTATATTTTTTTCACTAAGTTTCTACAAACATTTAATACAGAAATATCAAGGAATCACACTAATAGCAATATGCCATTCAAACCTTAATTTTACATCAGTTCTTAAAGCCATTATTAATGGCTTTAATAATGGCGTTTTATTAAAGCCATTAATTAATCATACACTAAATTGAAACAGTATTTACTTTGCATTTTTTCCCAAATTAAAATTTGCAAATTCTTGGCTGCTTTTGTATTCAACATAAATAAAAGTGTTCTGTCAAGACTCCACAAATTTATTAGAAAACACTGGTCAACAAGGAAAACATAAGGACCAAAGAAAATAGCAGAGAGGTCATGGATGAAGATGTGAAGAAGTGTCAAGTGGAGTTGGGTTATAGAAAAAAATTCAAAAGTTTTAATGTGTCAAGTTCAGTCCATTATTCACAAATGCAAAACGTATGGTACAACTGCAAACTGTAAACCTACCAAACACATGGCTCTCAACCTAATTTGAGAGCCATGTGTAAAGATTATGTGTAGCAAAACATTAATACTGCATATCACCCTGAGCATACCACTCCCAACCAACAAACATGATTTAGGTAGCATCATGCTATGGGGATGGTTTTCATAGGGTAAAGGAGGCTGGTCAGAATTAATTGGACAATCTGCAGTGCTAAATAAAGGACAATCCCTGAAGTAACACTGTGAGTCCCTAAAAAGATTTGAGTCTAAACTATAAATATGCAAGGTATGGTTAAGGTAAAATTTAAAATAGATGTCTGTGCAGTCTATCAGAGTATGTGGTATTTCGCAAAAAACTGAATAAAAATGTCACGCTCTAGATTTGCAAAGCAGGGAGACAGACTTGAAAAAGAATGACACGAGTTAAACAAAATTAAACACAAAGTTGAACATTCAGCATTGAACATAATCAGTGACCTCAGTTAAGTTTTTTAATGAAGTCTAATAGATAAAAGAATAATTTCAGGAAAAAAAAAATCTTCTCATTATGTGTGACTTTTTAAGTTAAGGAATACCATAAATAAAAATAATAATTAAAAAAAAAACATGATACAGAAATCAATGTGCTAAATACAAAGAGGGTTTTTAAGAGAGCTGAAAAGAATGGTGTTTTCAACAAAAGCTCGCTATTTCTAAAGAGATACAGTTATAATAACCTTTTGGCCAATACTGCATATTTTATTCAAATTTATACATTATGTTTCAGCCTTTAGTGATTAACCTTTAGTTTGCTTGCCACTAAGTTGGTGAAAATCCATTTTTATTGTAAAACATAAATATGTAATTGCATTATGCCACAATACTGTGAAACAGTTGTTAAAATTAAGTTAATGTTTAAGGCAGAATAAAGAATACACACAGATAAAACTGACAAAAAATGTTTCACACATTTTGATGTCTGATAAAACACTTCAAAAGAACAGCAGAATGAAAAATAATAAACAGGGTAATACACTGTTGCTCCGGAATGACTAAAGCCAACACCACGCAGTTTGAATGCCGGTAAAGTAAAATAATGAATCTTACTAGAAATCCAATAACATTTCAGCTCCCTGAAAATCATGCACATCCAAGACAGAAGGGCACTGGAACAGATAAATGCCAGGAAGTACCTCATAATTACAACCGCAAATCAAATACAAATGGAATACATCTACAGGCTCAGTATTTTACATTCCAGTTACACATTTAATATTAGATCTACTTTAGTTTATATTGACTTATTTGTTTTCAATTTAGCTTTATATTTTAAATAACTTCCCCCTATTGAATGCTTGGTTCAGTCTGATCACCTGTTTTCTATGATGTGTATTTTGTGCTACTGAAGAGTTTTATATTGCCATTAGCACAAAATATGTTTTAATTTTGAATTATTTTATGAAGCCTTAGTCCTTTATTCTATTTTTGCTAGTTTATTTTGGGGGCACTTGATTGAATTTTAAGATGTTTTGCCTGTGCCTTTTATTTATTGTTTTGTATACTGTACACCAATGTACATCTTGGCCTGTTCTCATTTGAAAAAAAAAAAAAAAAGATTTTGTCTCAAGGGACTTCCTGGTAAAATAGTGGTTAAAAAATAGTTCAATTTTTCTATCAACTCTATCCAGTTTCTTTGTCCTTTCTAAGGAAAAGCATTTTGTCAGCATGATGCTGCCACTGCAAGTTTCTCCATGTAAATTATGTTCAGAATATTATAGTTTTCAGATTTGAAATTCAAAGCAATCTTACTGTTGTGTTGTGTTCTGATGTCTGTTCCTGTGTCTCATGTTAAATATGGGAAATTGCAGACAAATTCCTGCCTGTTACAACAGTGGCTTTCTTTATGCCACTCTTGCGTGAAAACCACATTTGTGGATTGCATAGATTTTTTTTTTCAACATATTCTCCCACATATGCTGGGGATCTCTGCAACCCTCTAATCGCTGACAGGCCCTGAAAGGGTGTTGCTGAACCTGTCAATTTAGGTGTATGAGCATGTCCTGGTAGGCTTTCAGCTGTACAATGGTCTTTCTGTTTTTTAAAAACAGATTTTAAAGTGTTTAGGAATATGCTCAAAGCTTGGATTGTTGTCTTATTCCATAATCACTGCTTTGAACTTGTCCTCAAGCTTAACTTTGATTTGTCTGGTGTGTCTCTTGGTCTTTATAGTGTTCTTTGTTCACTAATGTTTTCTAACAAACCTCCAAAGACTTCACAGAACAGCTGTATTTTTCTGAGGTTAAATCACATACAGATGGACACATTTTGACTTCATTTTTTTAAGGAAAGTAAAGAGAACATAATGCACATCCCCCTTTTCAGTTGTAATTGTTGGAAATATTGAAACATTTGTCATTTTTAATACACTGTAGTCTGTGGTTGTGACAAGATAAAATGTGAAAATGTACTAGGTGCATTAATGCTTTTAGAAAGTATTGCCTGTCTTTGTGGATTAGTATTGTATTTAAATGCAAACCTTAAACATGAATTTCCTTCTATTTTATATGCTAAAAACACAAGTTGTAGACAGAAAAACTTATGTTGTAAAGTGACAACCAAAATAAGTGCTTTATTTCCTATATTTATTGTCCTTGCCTAGCTTTAATAATTTACTATACCATATGTTTCTTTAATGTGTAGTCTTTAAAATTGTAGAGATTAGCTATTCCCATATCTCAATAAATAAATAAATAACTTTGGCTCACCTGTGACCTTTGTTCTTAATTAGGACCATACCATCTTGCCTGATTTTCTGCCATTGAAAGAAGTGGGGACTTGTGTAATTTCACAACAATTTGCTTACAGTCTTCCTTGTAATCTTGCAACTTTTCAACTTGTTGAATCAAGATAATGATTTATTATCTTTCCCGTAACATAATAATGTTCATACATTTACGCTTACGCTCTTGACTAAATAGGTTTTCCCCCAGCTTTGCTTTTATTTCGACACCTGGCTCAGTACAAACAAGTCTCAGCTCTCTATACTAAGTGCGGAGAATTTACGCAAGCTGCAGCACGCAGGGAGGTGACGTAACATGAACACGTGGGTTTGTTATTACAGGAAGTAAAGATGGCGGCTCAGTCCCTACTCTCAGAGTCTGTGATCGGATGGTCAATTTTCACAGTTGTTCTCCTGGTAAGCACATTAACATCACTTTTGGTCCCGTTGTAAATGACGGAATTGTTACATATTTTAATTAGACGCGTTTTCCCGACGATTAATTCGGTTTTATATTGTGCTATCTACGCAATGTAGCTTCAGCGTATTAACGTCACTACTGGCTTTGGATTGGCTTTAGCCATGACACACTTTCAGGCTCTTTAAATGTTCCGTTGATGGACTTGGTATTTGTATTTAAATCGTTAAAGACACAACAATATGAAACGTCGCAGTTTCACGAACGAACCTGTGACTATTCATGTTTAATTGTTTTATCACATAACAAAATATGCGCCTGTGGAGGACCTTCGTCAAGATTTAGGCGTTATTTCGTCTGATGTCATTCACAGTCACACCACTGAGAAAGGAATGCATTGTCGTGAACAAATTACCTTTGTATCTCTGCCCACTTTTCAGAGCGCTCTCATCTCTTATTTGGATGCAAAGCCTGCGTCATTACCTGGCAAAACAAGCAGCCAGAGGCTTAAAGCTGCGGGCCTTTAATTGATTGATCTTGCCCGTGAATGGCAGACCTTGATATTAAGTAGCTGTTTTTTTGCAGCGTCCTCACTTGCAGCAGTTTGTGTCTAGCATACGACCTTGCAATTTTGAAGGTTTAAATTTAAAGCCTGGCAAAATTTCTCTCTCTTTTTTTAATTGTGGGGTGTCTGTTGTTACCCTAGTAGTTTAAAATGGTGTCACTGGATTGTTTAATTTACTTAAACCTACGTAAAAGTTTTTTTTAAATGTAATTTCTAAAAAAAAAAAAAAAAAAAGGCATTTCTGCTTTGTATTAATCAGTCACTCTTTTGTTTTCTTTTAAACCACAGTTTTGTTACTGATCCTGGAAAATTGGTTTAATATTTTCTGATCAGTTGGCTCTGAACAGCTTCAGATAGGCTTCTCTGTATGTGTAGAAATATGGGCTCCCCACTGGTTTCAACACTTTGATAACATTTCTTTCTAATTTCTACACTGATATCCATGCACTTTTGCAACCTGAAAGTGTGTCTGGGTACAAGGTCAAACCCCTGTCTTCTGAATAAAGTATGATTACATTGAATCTTCCAGTTTCCTTACATTTTTTACTGGATTCTAATAAAATAATAAAAATATCTGCTGCTTGAGTCCACTATCATATCTGGAATTTGTATATTTTTCAAAATGCTGATGCAGTACTATCACCACTCTTGCTGTGTTATTTACTCTGTCTCACAAATTTGACCTTAAGTCTTGAAAATCTGAGTCTTTTCAGTTATTTTAGTTTTAATTTAAAAATAAAAATACACAATGTTGTTTTGGTTTATTCCTAATCATGCACATCCCACATGTTCCTTGACATTTCTTCTTTATTCACTGCATTTCAATGTTTTTTCACATTTTCTCATTTTTTTATGTTGGTTCATGTAAATAAATCCTTCTATCTAACATAATTTTTTCCTGTTTGATTTGTATTAACTCTTTTGAATGTACATGTGATGGAAGCTAAAAATGAAATTTTGTGCCAATATTTGTTTATTTTGTTTTCTGTGATTTCCCTGAATGTACCGTAATATTTCTGAATCATCTTCACTGCAATTTTTTTCAGGTAATTCTGGCTTTCTGCTGGATCTACATTCGCAAATTTCAGAGTCGACAAGATAGTGAAGTTATTTCAACAATCACAGCAATATGTGCATTGGCCATAGCTTTGATAACCTCGGCTCTCCTTCCAGTGGACATATTCCTTGTTTCCTACATGAAGTATCCTAATGGTACCTTTAAGGTCAGTATCTGTTCTGTTAAGAGCCACTGTAAAATCAGTTTCAAATTGTTGATATTTAGTATGTTCTTAATGAAAAATTGTTCTTAGTTATCTTTTTCTCAAAAAGGTAAACGTTAAATGTATTTCTTAATCCATTATTTTCTTCCTGTAGAACAGGGGTTTTCAAATCCCTTGAGGGCTGGTGTCCTGCAAGTTTTAAATGTGTCTCTGGTTCAACACACCTCAATCAAATGGCTGAATTTGTACACAGTCAAGTTCTCCAGAGCTCTCCTAATGACCTGATTATTTAACTTAGGTGTGTTGAAGTAGAGACACTTTGAAAACTTGCAGGACACCGGCCCTCAAGGCCTGGATTTGAGGATCTTTGCCATAGATTGAACAAATAACCAAGCAAAGAAACTGCTTTGATTGCTGCTTTGTTTATGGTTGAACAAAAAAAAAAAAAAAAAATCTGTTTTCATATTTTTGTCTAACTTATGAAGACACCAATATGTTCTTCAAAATAATTACTGGGAAAAATAAAGAATAAAGGAAATATTGTTTTTTCAATTGCTTTTGAAGATCTTAAAGATTTTCACATTTTTACTTAGCAGAAATTTACTTAAATTTAATTTATCATTTAATATATTCATACTGCAGTTTGTGCTTTAGCTCTGTCTCTGTTTGTAGTTGAAACCAAATGCTTAAATACAAAGTATAAAAAATATATACATTTATTTCTCACTGTCTAAAGTGAGAAATATGTACGACTAAATCTTTCTTGTTTTATGTCAGTTAGGATTATTGTGTGTGGTAAATGCCAGAATAATGAGATAATTTGTAATACTTTCCTCATATTCAGATATGGATATGTACCAACATTACTATTTCTTTTAAACATTATTCTAAAGCCTGAAAGATTGTGTGTTGGTTTTGTATCCTTCTGATTGGTTAATTCACGACATATGAGCTAACTGGGGGTTGTCCCAAAAGCACACAAACACTCTTTGTATGGCATCATGCAAATACCGAGAAAAAAAAATCTGATATCAGAAAGAGCATTGCAGACCTACACTAATGTGGTTCATCTGTTGAAACAACTATCCACAAGTATAAACATCGTGGATATGAATTCTGTGTCCCATAGATAAACATAGTTTGGTGTGAAATGTGAACCCAAGAACAAAAACAACAATCAGCTGATTGCTGAAGATGTTAAGAGTGTCACAATTCACAGTGGAAAACTACTATACTGACATAGATTTGAGAGGAAGAAGCTATAATTCACACAGGAACGAAGGCCCTAATTTCTGAAGACATGTGCTGTTGTCTGAAGAAACTAAATGAAAAGTTTTTGACTTAATTTACCATGTATACTTATTAGCGTGGCAGAAATGGCCTCCTTTCACATTGCTTTAGTCAGTAACTTGTGTAATCTTATGTTTATCTAAATCACATTCTGTCATCCTAAAACTAACTCTTGTCTGTTGTTGTAACATGTTCCCTTTCTATGAAGCTTATAAAAACTTTTTTCTTGTTTTCCAGCAATGGGCTGCAAACAATGAGACAAGAGGACAAATTGAAGCCACT
Organism: Xiphophorus hellerii; assembly: GCF_003331165.1. NCBI lineage: Eukaryota > Metazoa > Chordata > Actinopteri > Cyprinodontiformes > Poeciliidae > Xiphophorus > Xiphophorus hellerii. The sequence continues at coordinate 12,713,967 of NC_045693.1, forward strand.
GTGCTGTATGGTTATTACAGTGAGTGTGTTCTACTGAATGTTAATGACAAAACACAATGAATACATGTTGGAGAATAAATAAATATTTACTTTGAATCTATAAAGAAATGTATCCATACAAGAGCTGACATTATATTTTATTTTACATATACAGTACAGACCAAAAGTTTGGACACACCTTTCTAATTCAATGGGTTTTCTTTATTTTCATGACTATTTATAAGGCAAGAAATCCCACTTATTAACCTGACAGGGCACACCTATGAAGTGAAAACCATTTCAGGTGACTACCTCTTGAAGCTCATCAAGAAAATGCAGAGTGTGTGCAAAGCGGTAATCACAGCAAAAGGTTGCTACTTTGAAGAAACTAGAATATAAGGGGTATTTTCAGTTGTTTTACACTTTTTTGTTTAGTGCATATTTCCACATGTGTTATTCATAGTTTTGATGCCTTCAGTGTGAATCTACAATGTCAATAGTCATGAAAATAAAGGAAACTCATTGAATTAAAAGGTGTGTCCAAACTTTTGGTCTGTACTGTAGGTGGGGTATCCTATGTCTTGTGATATCAGCGCTGTGCTGTTTTCGGATTGATGGCCATGCCGGTTCAATTTTAATAATACTTTGTACCCGTCTCATGTAATCATTGTTTTTTGCGAGGTTAGCATACAACATATGGGATTCATGCTAGCATTATATTTTTCACAGTGGTGACTCATTTGCACTCAGGGTTTCTATATAGATCTTAATGGCAGAAGTAGTGCAAAAACAAATCTATTAGTGTATTATAAAATCAGTCTTGACTGAAGTTTTCTATATGAAAGTAAAAAACCATATACAATATGTCTAGCTTGTTTGAAACACTGCAATTCCAGTAGTTAATCTAAAAATCTATATCATGTTTCATGTTGCTATAAGAAAGAATTTGAGCCATAACACTATCTTTATAATTAAAGTAGTAGTTGACTTTTTTTCCTTTTTAAGTGATGTCTTCAGTTTTGACAGAAACATGAACAAACTATATGCAAGAGTACAATAGCAGTAACTTTACAGGCGACCTGCGGTAGCTAAAATTGAATTAAAACCTTTCACTTGATCCACGTGAACTCCAAAGTGAGTGCTGCCTTAGAACTTAAGAAGCTTTAAAGAAAACTTCTTAAGAAGGATTCGTGATTTTGTTATGCTTCTCTGTCTAGGATAGGCGCTGGTGGGTTAGGAAGGGTTTATGTGGACATGGAGATTATACCCATTTATAGCTATTCCCAGAATGGCTGCCTGTGTGAATTTGATGCCATAATTTAGATAAAACTCAGTGCATTTAAAGATGAGGTCAGAAATTAATCATTAGTTTTCTTCAACTGTGATTTAGAAAATTTTGCTTTGGTGAAAATACTGGTAAATGTCAGTTGCTATGTATCCATATTTTCCACTTTTCCACTCTTTCTTATCTCTGCTTCAATCACTCTGTGACGTTTAGCATTTTGGGTAATTTAATTTATGACCAACATAAGTTCATAAGAAATTGCTCAGCACTGCTCAGCAAACAGTCCTTTGCGATATAAATATCGCACACAACAGAGCAGAAATGTCTTAATATAAGATAAACTGCAAATACCAGCATGTATGTTAACATTGTCCAGTGATGTTATCTTAGCCAGAGTTCTTCTGTCTTCCACCACCTGCACTGGGTTGAGAGGGGATTCTAGCACAGAGTTGTCCTTCCTGATGAACTCATCTAAACACTTCCTCTCAAATGTTTTATAAGGTACTACGCCAACTTACTAGCTTTGCTGATGTCAGCTCCAAAAGAGTCTGATCGGACCCTTCATGTAAAGAACATCAGTGTTGTTAGTCCAGTCCAGATTATCATTCAGGTCAACACCTAGGTACTTATAAAAGTCCACTATCTCAATGTTCACTCATTGGTCTCAGTGTGGTGGGTCTGCACCTGCAGAAATCCACCACCAGCTGCTTGGTTTTAGCCATGTTGATCAGGAAGTGGTTCCACTGGCACCAGTCCACAAAGTTCTGTACTCACCTGTGAAGAGGGCGACTATGGCAGCGTCATAGGATAACTTTTGTAGATGCCAGCATGGAGTGTAGTGGACGAAGAGCAATGATGCTAGCACATTTCTTTACCACCATTCTGTCAGAAAAAAAGCCCATTGTCTTTGCATACTGTGGCTGGCTAGTGAGGTAGTCCAGTATCCAATGGGACAGAGAGTGGTCCACAACTGACAGCTCAAACTTGTCGCTTAGAAGCCCTGGTGAGATGATGGTGAAAGCGCTGTAGAAATCAAAGAACGTGATCCTCTTCAGGCCTTTCCAGGTGGGCTAGAGCTCAGTTCAGGAAGTAGATGATAATGTCATCCATCCCAATGCCAGGCTATTAGATGAACTTCAGTAGGCACCAGGAGGTGTAAATGACTGAGGAGCAGCCTCTCAACAGTCTTCATCAGATGTAAAGTTAGTTCTATGGGCCTGTTGCTTCCGAGGTCCTTTGGATGTTTGGTTTTTGATACCAGTGCCACACAGGAGGCTTTGCACAGATATTATTTTTTTCTTCAAGCTCAGGTTGAATATGTTACCCAGGATGCCACACAGTTGATCATCGCTGCACATCAGGAGCCTGGAACTGACACCATCCAGACTTGTAGCCTTTTGCACCTTGATCTTTCATAGCTCCTTCCTCACCTGAAGTGTAGAAAGGGATAAGATGAAGGTAGGGAATGGAGGCGGGAGGGTGGAGTCCTCAGAAATGAAAGGGGTTGATAATGACTGAGAGCTGAGCGGTGTGAAGTCTTGAGAAGAAAATCAGCCAGTCGTCAAAGATGAGGGGATAACAGCAGGAGATACTGGGCTAGGGGAGGGCTGGGTGACTGATCAAACCTGTTTTGTAAGGTTTTCTGTAGAATGTTTAAAAGCTGGTTATTTTCAATAAAATATAATCAGTTTTTTACATTCAACCTGAAACGTTTTAGTGTATTTGTTGTTGTCTCGTATAGATAACCAATTATTGTAATCTATGTATTTATAGCCTTTTGTATACATGCTTTACTATGCTTGTCTTGGAACACCGAAATATTCACATTGCCGTAACTTCAACATGTGTTTCATCAAGTGTACAGTATAACGATGCTTAGGCTTTTCTGATGTTGATTGTGACTGGTTAGAAACTTACTCTTCTTGTGCAGAAAGTCAGAACAACGAAAGAAATCCTGAAATCACAAACTGATAATCAAGATTTGTTGATTGTGATCGTGTAGTTTTGACAGTCACAACCATGGTTTTTGCAATAGGTGAAGGTGAAGTGTCATTTTAGAACTCCTACCTTTCCCACTTGTTGATTTTCCCTTTATTTACGGCCTTCAATAGAAAACATAAAATTACATGCTCCTTATTGGACTTTTTGCTACTTAGTAATGGAATTACAGTTAGCAGTGATCTAAAGATGAATGCTTTTTGTTAACTCACATAAAACATGATTGCCTTTTAAATTTATACCATGCAGGATGTTATTTTTTTATATGCTTTTTACAGGCTTACTCCCAAGGAACGCTAGTCTTTTATGTTGAAACTTAAAGGCAGTTAAAACAGATTTTTTCTTTGATGCAGGTTAGTTCTCCGAAGCATTGGCATATTGTTCCAGTGTTTAGATCTATTTTTTCTCCATGGATGCTGCGATTTGCATGTTTTTCTGTAGCCACATAGCTATAAGTCTCTTAATGGGTTATAAAACTAAACTAGCTTTTGTTTATTATGGCTCTGTCTTGGGTTTAAGTTTCTATCATTGCCTTTTGTCCCTTTAATTGCAGATGTTATTGTTTTCTACATGTGCTTTGATTTGCCATTGTTGCTTCTTAATGTTGTATGCAGCATTTCAGTAAACATTCCATTTTAAAATGTGCTGGTATAAATAAATGTGAGTTAACTTGATTATTCTATATACATCCTCTGGTTGCTTTATATACAGTCTGTAAAGTTATCTTAATCTGCTGTAAGTTTTACCGTAATCCATGTTAATCATCTATCCATCAAGTTTGCTTACATGGTGTAGTTGGAGTAGCTCCTCATTGTTTGCCTTTATTGAGTGGAGGGAGGAATCAGTTTTTGGCACATTTGTTGAGTCTTCAACTATTATGTATAGGATTATGTTTTTCAGAAATTAGTTTTCTGTCATTCCTTAATCTGAATGGCTATTTCACTCAGTTTTATATATATCTTCTGATGTTAAAGGTATATTGCAAATTAGATTATTTCTGCACAAGTGCTAATCATTTGTCCTAGCTATAGTTTGTGGTCTGGTTTGTTTGTCAAACAAGTAAACCTGCTCCAGCTATCTGAACATCTGTAATTTTTGCAACATTTCCATGTTAAATTTCGACAATATTGTAGTTACATTTGTGCTCTACGCTGTGAAGCAAAACTATTAAACTGCCTCCACAGCAAAAGCACAGTTTTTAAGTGATGATGTGCACTTCAGCATTATTTGTTATTATGTGTTTTTTGCTAGGCTTTTTATTTGGGCTTAGAACAAAGCCCCTGGGAAATAATTTGTCAGATTCACTCCTGATATGATTTGAGTTTTTTTTTTCCTCATTAATTTGGTGGCTTGCTAAATCCACACAACTTTGAGGTGCCAGCCGACTTTTCCCATCTGTTTAAAGTGAACATGGAAGGCTGAAAGTAAAATACTTTAACTGACTTTTTTGGTTAAACTAGGGATACAGCTTAAGATGAACAGATTTTAAAAGATATGGCCAAATATTGAAAGTGAGATGACTTGAATCGAGAGTCATAAATGCACTCAAAATGCCATACCGATTAGGAACATAGCACTGCAAGCCCCCACTCCAAAGTTTACTTCCACCCAACAAGGCTCATCCCTTTATCCTTGTAGGAGAAATGGAGTGGTTAAAAGACAAAATCCTAGCAGAACCAAGCTCCTCCTGCAGAGAAAAGCATGTTAAATTTAAACATGCTGACTGACAATCAGTCAGCACCTTTCATACTAAAACAAAAAACAAAAAAACCAAAGTTAACAAAATTAAAATTAAAAACATTAACCACCCCACCCCATCCAAAACAAGAGAACAGAAATGTGCATGTAACATGTAGGGACAGACATACATATATGATTATTTGTGTGATTTATTACTTCATAAGAAATTTGCCTTTAAATCAAGAGCCTGAATCTTTTTACAAGTTCACGGTAAAAAGAACTTATAAAAAGTTATTTTTACAAGTTTTGGTTTTATTCTACTTTGGAAAATATCTGTCAAGGTTAGAATTTATGTGCTGCCTAAATGGAAAAGATTAAATAAATGTAATTATGACCCTGTAAGTCTATTTTTTCCCCAACACCTTTTAAATTTTGTACAAAACCTGACATCATTTTGACATCCCTGTTTTGTCTTTATTTTAGAAGCATCACTTTGATATTTGCCAGTAGGTGGAGACCAACTTCCATGTCAAGCTATGCAGCTTTATTTCCAATCAAGCATTTAAGGTTAAGTTTTCCTCCAGGACACAGCTGTGTCCATTTGTATTTCACAAACAGTGTAATTACAGGGTTGACATATAGTTTTATACGTCCTCTGGTGAAACATGCTTCTCTCCAGAGTCAACTGATTTATATTCACTGACGATCACAGTTAATAAGCATGTGAATGCTCAGTGATTTGAAGAGCTTTTGGCATAATTTACTTACTCTTTGAATTCACATATTGTTTCAGACAGTGGTCTTTCAAGTATGTCTTGTAATTTAATAATGTTCTGTGCATGCACAAAATTATATAAATGATAGATTTTTTCAGCAACATTAACTGTTGCATAATTAGCTACAAGGGGTAGGACTAAAGATGTTTTACTATTGGTTTGGTTTTCCTCAGCACTCTATTCTTCATTTTTACCATCAGTCCCTTTGACCAGGGACATCTCAGGTTGTTATTCTCAGTTGAGATGACAGCTGGGGACATTATTCAAACTTAAGCTTTCTAAGGAAAAAAAACCAAACAAAACTATTTCAACATTTTCAGCAGAGGCACATTTCATTAAAGGGTATTTACAAGGGGAAAAAAAAATTCTATGAAAAATTTGCTCAATTTCTGACAAAACTAAAAACCTCTGGCAAACAAAAATAAAATCAACAGCTTGATTTCTAATAATGTCTAATGATGCTGTAGCGAATGACCCTTTCAAAAGCTGTTATTCAGATTTTTTGGCTAATGTGTCATTCAGTGTTCTTGTAGAGTTACCGTCCATACACACACTAACTATGGGTTGCACTCATAATTTCATGACAATAACTGTCTGTCCCCTGCTAGTTTTTCTACTGATTGTTGTTTTGATACTTGGTATTACACTACATAGATGTTGAGGTATTTTGGGCTTAAATGTGAATGCCTAGCTGTTGAGTTGGAAAGCAGATTTCCATTTTGCTTTCTGAAGATGTGGTTGGAGTTAAAGGATATGGAGACAGCAGAACTTATTTGATTTCAAAGTGAATAATACGTAATGAGAACATTATAAAGTGTTGTTAGCCGGTAAATGATGATTTGTTGATTGTGCATACATATCATATCGTGAATATCTCATGATGTATGGTCAAATTATGAGCATGTGATTGATCAAAGACGTTGATCAACTGAGAGAAAAACGTAAGGAATTCTTAATTCCATATAATAAATCTATTTCTTTATTTAATAAATTGAATATCAAACAAATGCCAGTGGAACAGGTATCTAAATTTAACCTGACATTGGGGACGAATGTCTGCTACAGAGATGTCCACATCCTTTTATACAACATGCTTTTGTGATCTAGCATAAAAGGTTAGCTTTCAAGCTTGAGGTTTGTCCACTTTTACATTTCCTCTGACTTTTCAGTACTTCAAAGCAGTGGTGCATAAGACGCTTAAGCAACAGGGCAAAATACCCTGGGCCTCCTGAATAAATCATTGGCTTTCTCTTTGCCTTGTCTCAAAGCCATTTAAAAAAAGTAGCGAGACAGGAGGCAGTCCTTGTGCACACTACAATAACTTTGTTTTTGTCAATAATAATGTGCCTGCCAACATATGTGGACAGATTTCACTGAAAGCTGGTAGCTTTGTGTCTTCAAAGAATTCCTAAAACTACTGAGAATTTTCTGTTTTACTTTGAAGAGCAGCTTTGGGTGATTCAGAGAGGCCTTCAGTGAAAAAAATAAAAAAATAAATAAAACGTAGTCAAGCACACAAAAGAAATGAAAGGCTATTTTGTAATGATAGAATTAAATGCAGTTCAATTCAGTTTATTTATATTGCACCAATTCACAACAAACATCATGTCTAGGGCTCTTACCAAAATAGTCAGTTTAACCTAGTCATACAAACAGATTCAAGGTAAGTTCCTTTCAACTTGGTCCTAGTCATCAGACAATGAAATCAACTTCTGTAATTGCACAAATAATTCTTTTCTTTAATTAACTAATTAAAGAAAGTGCTGCTTAACTGACTTTTTTAAAAAAGCTCAAGACCTGCTTTACCAATTTATTCTCCCATTTCATAGATACTCTTTGGGAAATTTGGCAGTTTTTACTTCCATTTCCTACCCTTTAACAAAAAAAATATATATTTGGTACTTTGAAAGGTAATATTTTCATAAACATTGGTAGTCATAAAAACATCCAATCATGATGATTATATTAAAAACATATATATTTTCTTCACATTCCGGTTTGGTTGGTTGCTATTTATTGGAAGCAGAACAACAACTTCAAATCATCAGCTGTCAAAGAAAAAACATTTGCTTGTAGTTTTATAAACTGGTGTGTGATTTGTATGAAAAGTATTATGTTTTGAATAAGGGAGATAAGTTGTGATAAACATGCTTTTTATATATTATTATTTTAAAGCTATTTCTATTTTTTTGTTTGTTTGTTTTGATACCTGTCTGGGCTCAGTGACTTCTCAAAGCTCCATATTATGACTACAGATCAAACTCCAGTGCTGCTTAACTGACCTCCACCTATTAGATATTATTAAGTGGAGTAATATCAGATCTCCTTGAGGTTGACTAAGAGTAGGTTATATAAAATGATTTTTAAATTCTTTGCAGTAGCAAAACATCCAGCTTGGTTAGAAAAGACAGAAGATAGAAATTGCAAGGGTGAAATAAAAAAAAAAGTATTTAATGTAAAAGGCTATTCATTTATTATGTAAAACATCTTGTGTGTCATTTTGTATTTTGAAAGAAATTGTAACAAAGAAAATACAAATATTTTTCAACCAGTGATGGAAATTAATAAATATTATTGCATATTTTTCATAAATATTTAAACACAGAGAAGTGTATAACATCTGCTTGTTATTTCAGTAGATTTCAATCTATATAACACACAAACACAGAACCTAAATAAAAGGTTAAGGGCATTCAATTATTTACCACTCCTATTCTGTCAAAGGGATAAATGGGCTACGTTTTAATAGTGATAATGCATTTTTTCCGGCAGATGATCTGCATATAGAGTAACGACTGATTCATAATAATTCAATATGACCTATTCTCTTTGTATGTTAATATTCATGGTGTTTTGATTAATTTTACCCAGTACTTTAACCTCCAGGCATACATCAGCAGCTGCATACTGAGCGTGGTTTGCTTTTATTGGCTTTTGGCATCATCCTCAACTTAGTTTGTCTAGCTGAAAATGAGTGCTAATGGATACATTGGTGAAGCAATGAGCATGTGCATATTGAAAGCAATGCCCTGTCACGATCACAGCTGGCAAAAGGCAAACGTTCTATAACCGCAACATTCATTTTCCTGCAGCAGAGAGAGAACCTTTTCTGGAAATGGTTCATTTTGGAGAGAGAGGTGTTTCTACATGCCTGGAGCACACTTTTTTGTCATTAGTGTGGCCGCTTTGTTGAAGTATGCTACTGATCAAAAATATTAAGCAGTCATTAAAATGATTTTCCTTGTTTCTTTTTCTCAGTGTTCTTATTTTTCATGTATTGGGCTCATATTCAGAACTGAAACTGTTTATTTCTTACAAAACAATTCAACTGTTTATTTCTTACAAAATAAACAGTTGAATTGTTTTGATCATATTTGAGATTTGTGACCAAATGGTAAAGCTGAGATCGTATTAATATCTGTAAAACTTCTCCTTATACAAGCTGTTTAAGTTTGAAGGAAAGAGAAAGCAGTTCTGTAACCTGTTTGCATTCATTTGCATTTGTTTTTGTTGCTTCTCGTGCTAATGATTCACATTATCACCTCAGGGTGTTGAGCAAACCATGCCAAGTGGCTGATTACGTCTTTGTGACATGCTTTTCAGAGAGTTATTTTTGGATTGTCTGGACTGTCTTCCTTGACATCAGTTTGAGGCAAGACAAAAACGCCCCCATCTTAAAATGGCATCCTTCTATGAATGTTTTCTCCTGGTGTATTGCATCCACTTAATATAATAGGTCACAAATTTCAGTGGAGGTAAGCTGTTTTTTTCCTCTGCTGCAGAGAACTTTTTCTTTTGCTATAGTGATGGTCATCTTTGACATGGAGATGGATGCTATGTGCTTTGTCAAATAGGATTAAGCAGTATTAATCCCTGCGATGGCAGGCTAGGTGCTTTACCACATGCTATTTAGGACTAGACAGTCTTCTGGTCCAAACCATAGTGTTTTTTTTTTTTTTTTTCAAATTGTTAACAGATGCAGACATACTTTTCTTACCAACAGAATAATCTGAATAATAGAGAAGGGAATTTGTATTAGGCTGGCAATTTATTTCAGTACGATTCTCAATTTTGTTCTCATTATTTTGAGTAAATGGGTGAAGCCAGGTTTTCTCTCACAAACCTTTTGTTTGTAGGGTTTTTGCTCCTAATTAATATATATTATTTCCAGCAACCTAAGCAATCATATTTCAGACTACACTTGATACATAGCATCTGGTTTTTGTCAAAACCATCAAATAAATTTTAATTTAAAAAAAAAAATTCTTACTGTTTTTAATACTTTATCCAGTATTCCTCCATTGTTAAGCTAATTTTTTTTCCCACAATGACAGGAGTGTACCTATGTAATGTAATTGCAAACATCCTATAGAGGAATGACGAGGCTTTGTGCTAGAAGATCCTGATACTTGCTGCTTTAAGTTGTAGTATATTAAAATTATCTGACTGTCAAATAGCTTTGCAATTTGCCAAATGTTTTTCAATAGATTTAAACACTGCAGAGGGTATGTTAAATGGGTATGTGGCTGTTTTAATGGCATAATTTACCATTGGAAAAGGAAACTGGCGTTTAGTTTTAGTAAATTTTATTAGCAAAATATATTGTGACTAATTTTTGCCCTTTCTTTGTATCCCTGTAGCTCTCTACTCCATAATACTATTCTGTGTCTTCCTTTGGATCCCCTTTGTTTACTTCTACTATGAAGAAAAGGATGACAACAATGTAAACAAATGTTCGGTAAGAATACGCCTTTGTTTCCCTGCATGCAGCACTGCAGCTCACTCATAGGTAGTTTTGAGGAATACATTTTTTTTGTCATTCTACCAGATCTGATCAGTATGTTAATTGTTAACATTCCCAAATTTCTGGCAACCTGCAGACATAATCTTGGAACCTCAGTCTGCTTGTTTGCAATTTTAATTTGATAACGTTTAACCCCTTTGTCTCTTAAGAAGTTCACCCTAAGTTTAGAGGGCAACAAATTTTGTATTTTTTTCTACCTCAGTAAGTTGCTTAGACTATGCTGAATGAAGTGAGGCATTCTTGCAATAATACTATGCAAATTTTGTATAGAATGTTACACACAACCTCTGTGTGGAAAGAAAAAGGCCGACTGACAACTGTTCATGCCTACCAATACTCATGTTGACTGAATCCAACTTTTCTTTAAGAACTACTACTTTGATACGTGAAATAACAGCATTTAAAAGTTTTCTTCTTTTTTGGTCTAGGTTCTAATTAATCATCTACTATATAAGCCAGATCAAATCCACACCAAGTATTTCAGAGAGTAGACTCCATATTTTAAACTGTTTCTATCATCTTATATTCATCATTAGCATATCTCGCATAGCTAAAATCTTTTCAAAGGTCAGAATTTCTAAATTCAGCATGTTTTAAAACAGACAAATGGTGAGAACTCAACAGGATGAAACACATCAACTGTGCCACACTAATTTCAACCTTCCTGTTATCTCTTTTAAACAGGCTTTCTGTCAGCCTAAATAAACCAAAGATGAGTCTAATCAAGTCATAGAAAATACAGTTTTTGTTAATAATTAGTTTCTTACATCATACATTTTTTAAAGTGAGATATCAATCCCAGCTCTGAGATCCGACATCCGAGGTAAATAGAACACAGCAAAAGTCCGACTGGTGGGAGCAGTAATTTATCACACTTACCTCAACACAGAAGTAATGATATCCACTGCTTTGTGATTTAGGATGATTACTTATTTTGTTTATTTTACTTTTAATGAGAGCATCTATATCACTCATTTACCTCATAATCTGCCTCTACTCCCCTCTCTTACAGAGGAGAGGCTGGAGTTGCAGTAGGTGGGTGCTTCACTAAATCTTTTACACAGTGGAATAAAGGATAAGTTTGTTTTCTGTGAATAGTAGTAACTCACCTTTGGCCATAATTTCTAGTTTTTAATCCCATTCAGATGCAACTAAATATGTTGAGTATTTTTATTTTTTAAGCCTCCTTACTAAAATTATTATAAACAATACTGGAATTTCTGCTTGTTTTGGTAACTCAAAAATCAACGTGCGTCCGTAATGCATAGATACGAATAAATATTCCAAGCTTAAGAAGAATTGCTTTTGGTATTTAATGTGACATTATTAGATTTTGCACAGTATAAAACTAGATGACTGCTTACTTGCATAGCTTTTTGTTTAAAGTTCAAGAAATAGTACATTAATAGCCACAGATAATTCTGATTTACAGTCATCAGGACTACCTGTGCCTAATACTGACTTTGTTCACTTCACTAAATACAGTTTAAGTTTGAGATTTTTTATTTTTCTTTGTACAATTTTCAAGTATCTCCTTGTAAATAAATTCCAGGAAATGGAATATGTCATGCAGTTTTTTTAAGCACTTGAGTGTAAAAAGAAAATAAGAATTTGCAACATGATTACAGGAAGAAACAACACAGGGCTGCCTAAAGACCGAGAAGACTGAACTGTGAAAAAGACCCAAGAACATTAAGACATTTAGTAAATGTTTCATGACAGCAGTCTACATTGTTTTCGATACCTCAGTTGAAAACAATTTGCCCATCATGTGGAGCAAAATTTAAGGCAGATGGATCAAAACCAGGTAGTAGTTTGCCTAAAATTCACTGTGATAAAAACATGTTGTTCAGCCTTGTGCCACGTTATTCAGTCGTCTGTTTTAGGTCCTTTTATTTTAATTTTGCAGATGACATTTGTTTTAAACTCCTCTCTTTGGAAGTTTTTCGAGTGAGTGATGGTACAAATCAGTAATTAGTGAGTATGATCTATCAGCCACAGCAATGTACTGCTCTCGTTGCCATGTGTCAGTTTTGAGCTGAGCGAGGCACTTTCTCACAAAGATAAGAAGGTCTTTTGTGTAGGAACTTTAAAAGCACCTTGAATGGCGCCTGGATGTGAAATGCTATCTCCGCAGTCACACTGGATCTACGCCCACTTTGTCTTGCGCGCACTTGCTATAGTCCTTATCTAAATGCAGTCTGAGCTTCTTATCATATTCACAGTGAATGATAATATTTCACTTTATGACCATGATTGACCAATTTAATTATTTCTTACATTACAGCAAGTGAAAAATGCTCTGAAGTACACGGTTGGATTTGTTCTCGTCTGCGTGGCGCTCCTTTTAATTGGGTGAGTTTTAGACACGAATTGCTTCTTCTGCTTCACTACACAACAGGTAAAGGGGGTGTAAATACATTATTGTGTTGATAATGAGAAGAAAACCCTTTCAAACAACTAAAGCAATATTTGTCTGCCCACGATAAAACATCAAGAGGGAAAAAAACACCTCTGTTTACAAAAAGGCATATTTTGTAGATAGGAGTCTAAACTAAGTTTTGTGAATCCTCATACCCAAATCACCTTCAGAGGGAGTATCAGACCTTCCCCTGTGTTGATCTATATTGAATTAAGAAATGTAGTATGTACTGGCGCACATATTCATTCATGTTCTATTTATCTTCAGATTTTACACAGGTTGCTTTCAGTAACACCAGGGAAACTTAATGGATTTCTTTGGGAGCTGTGACAGCAACATAGCTAGAGTCCAACCTGTGCGATTGAATGTGCTCTCTGAACCATAAAATGGGACTTTGAAGGAAAGCTTATTTGCTTTGAGAAATAAAGAGCACATGGCTATACTGTCTCACACATAGAAGTTTAGAAGATACAATGTAGACCGAAGTAGTATAAATGCTCTTTTACTAAATAAACTCTAACTGTTGCCGCTTTATCCTGTCAGTGGTTGGTTTATTGCTCTGAATTCTTATTGCGATGCTGAAATACCAAGAGGTCATTGTCCAGTCAGTCGGTATTTAGTTGAAGTTACAAGGTTGGACAGCTGGACACAAGTTTTGTTTTGATACAAGTCTAGAGATGTTGGTGTTAAAAATGTAAATCTACTTTATAGAAGTTTGCAACAACAAAAAAAATGGTCTGGAATGGTCAGATGTTTTTTCTGCTCAAACATTTTACACCGGGTAAAATAAGTGTGGAACACACCATACTTTTTTTAGTGGAGCATGAAGTTTACACCATTGTAAAAAATAAAATAAAAATCCAAACACAAAAGTCCATACATTAATTTATTTGTAAGAAATTGAAAGGTCATAAGTAATAAGTATTAAACACAGAAATAAAATAAACCATTGTCCTGGCTAACAGACCTAATTTGCACACCCATCCCCTGGTTTCGAATTCTGCATACAAGTACTTCAATGGGCACTAAAAACTGAAAAACAGATTGAAATTACTTATCAATTATCTACATGCTCCAAAATCCACAGCATATTTTCTGGGTGAAAGCTTTGTTTTCTTGTAGCTCCCTTAATGGGTTTCAGCTGTCGGTGGATAGGCTTGCTTTGAATTTTCAGATTATGAAAAGCGTAATAATATTCAAAGAGGAACTGTCTTTTTTTTATTATTATTCTTTCAGAGCATTTGTTCCACTTGACGCCCCACCTGGACAAAATTCCACTCAGTGGGAGAAGGTGCAGTACCTTTTTGATGAGCTTGGCAGTAGCCGTAAGTACAGCCACTACGAAACATACTTCCTGTAATTTTCAGCAAAACCTGAATTTTAAATATCTTCTGTTTGTTATAATTACCCTTGAAGTCCATTCAGATTAATTTTTTGACTCGACACCTTTTATTTCTTTATGCATTCATCATTTACTGTCTCATATTTTTCCTCAACTGCTACACAGCCTTATTGGTTAATGTAATTTTTAGGATTTATAGAAATAGTTTAACTCTATTAAAAAAAAAGAAAAAAAAAGAGAGAGAGACATTTGTGACTTTTTCCAGTTTCTCTGTATGAACTGTAATTAATTTAGTTTTAGTTTACTTCTTGTGAGCACTTTATTAAGTATTTATATAAGGAGCAGAGGTGACATTACATTTCATGTGAGTCAGTGTTATGTCTTAAAATGATATTTCATTATTTTAAAACCGCTGCAACATTTTAGTTGTGTGGATTCCTGGCATTCACAGCTGTTTGTGAATGCAGCTGTGAATGCTGCATTCACAGCTGCAGCATTCACAGCTGCAGGATGATGCAGCTGTGAATGCTGCATCATCACAGCTGCACACCTACACACCTACATTTTCTAGGTGTGTTTCCTAGAAAATGTAGGCCATTACCTTAATGATGACACTTCTGAAAGTCTGCCAATATTTAAAAAAGAGTTTAATGAAAGAGATTTTACTAAAAAAACATCAATTAATCATTAAGTTCTTTATTGATTACTATGGAATGTTTCTTGTTCAGTCATAACTACTTAATTGCCATCTTACCACATTTAAGTCAATTGAATCTGCATAAAAATATTATAGCAGGAGTTTCTGACAATTAATGCTTTTTTGGGCAGATTTAATCACAATTACCTCTAATGTAAAAATCTTCAGTTATGATGTTTGTCCAATATAATTGTTTATTGTCAAATTTGTTTTCCTTTGACTAAAAGTCATGTTTTAAATGAAATAACTCCTCTCTTGTGTTCACAAATCAGAGTGAAAACAACCATCTGGTGTAGATTCTAGGCTCTTGACCTCTGGTCAATGCGACCATTTAATTCAGCAATCAACAGCTTTATAAACATTGTGCCAACAATATGTTTTAATTTTTTCTGAAATTGATTAAACAAAAACAATTCTTTAAAAGGGTTCAGTAATTCAATAAATACTAAATTAAGTATTTTATGCATTGTCATATGCAATACAATAGAATCTGAAACAAATGCAAAAACATAAAATGCATATGCATTTTCCCCAGTTTGTTTTTTAAAATTTTCTAGCGTAAATTGTATCATAAAATCTTTAGGAAATAGCTTTTCCCCATCACACTAATACACACATCTTCACTTTTTTATTAGAGTAAGGCCTTTTGCTGTTTCAGTGCAAATGCAGGAACTTTAGCTAGTATGGATTACTAACAGTTGTTTGGCATGTTGCCATATGGGGACCAAAGAGAAAGTTGAACCATCTGCCTCTGTGCTTAAGTGGAATCTCCTAAGCGATGTCCCTAACCTTCCTCATTGGTGCAATGGGGGAAATTGCTGGGCTGCAGAGGAAATTTGAGCATCATCCTTTTTTCTAATTCCCAGATTCTTTTTTCCAGATGGGAAGTTAATTGCGTGAAGAAAAAACACTTTGGCCACATAACTCTCCTGACTTTTCTGGAACAACAGTTCATTAAAGCTGCTACATCTTTTAATAGTTATAACATTACACATGTTAAACCAGTGTTCCTTGATTGTTTTACAGATCAGGACTGTAGTTCTTGATTTCTTATTCAGGGCCAGGACAGTATAGTTTTCTAATTTTTGGCTTTGCCTTTACCTGAGGCTGGCTTGTAACATTTAACTTTTCTTTTAATTAGCATAGAGAAGAACAGCTTCACTTGACTGCACATAGAGACACACAAAATTTTGTTGCCATATTTCTATGGGACAATCTATCTATGAAACTAATTTAAGACATTTTTGCAATTTTTTGACTAACTGACAAATTTGCAGCACTATGATCAACTGTTGGATTTTAAACATTATTGTCCATTGAATAGCACTGTTTTGTATTCTACTGGGAGAACCTAACCTGATCAAATAATAATCAGATTGAATCACACATCTTTTGGAGGCAAGCCCAGTGCAGAGACCCTGCCCCAGAATCTTCAGAGCCCATGAAACATATTATTAATGTCCCAGTACTAATCGCCTTCTGCTACAAAGCTCTATATGCTGAATTTGGTCACCTTCTGTGGCCTGTTCAGAGAGGATCAATGAATGGATGGACAGACGGACTAATCATGTCTACACAGTTGTTTAACTGCAGATGATTGGCTTTCACTGTCTCAAAGCAGTTACCAAAATGACATAAAATTGTTTAGATAATTCAATGCAAGAAGGTGGGAAAATGTTTATTTTTTTTTTTTTTATTTTTATTTTTTTAAATGAATAACGTATTGATGTTATGGGTCTTTATCATTAACTTCCAGTTAAGAATAGTTTTTTCATATGTCCATATCCAGCTTTTTGCGACTTTACATGTGCTGCGGTTTATCAGTCTGTGTTCCAACATATGGCTGCCTTTGTAGCTGCTTTTGATGATTCTGTTATTTCACCGAAATTCCACTGATGTAGGGCGCCAGAGCTAAAGGAGCTCCTGTAAGAACACCTTTGTGCATGAGGCTCATACATGAACACAAGCCTGAAGGGCTGTATGTGGAGAGAGATAAGACCTTCCTCATTCCACTGGTTTTTGAATTGACACTATACAGATGTGGAAGCATAACCAATAATGGACAATATTTCCTACGTATAATCCCTGGAAAATCTGCTTGAGAAACGAAGAAGACTGGCAGCAAACATCCATCCTTCGCTTTGTGTTGAGCCTATGAGCAGAATGTTCTCTCTACAGAACAGGAGGCTATTGTCTTTTTCACTAAGCACACCACCAAACAAAGGAAGTAAGATTGCAATGAAACACCCGGGAATCAGAAAAAGGTATTCAAATGTTAATGTTCAGCCTGGTTGTCAGACTTCAAAGTTTCCTTATTGCATAGAATGAGGACAACATATATATTATATCACCCTTTTTCGCCCTTGTACACATATGAACTGTCTCTAGAAGAATGTGATTAATGATGTAAACAGCACACATTATACATGCCCTGAATACTGACTTAATTTTGCAATTGAAATGCTGCTGTCAAGGAGATAGACAAGGAGAGACCCACCTATGACCATGGTGACAGGTGGTCTGGGCTTTATGAAGTTGCTGTTGAGTGGATGAGGGATATTTATAAAAGGACAAATGTGTGGCTTTTTACTTAGAATGCTGTGACAGGTGGGATCTTGACAGGGGAGTGAGGCAATCACTCTTCTCATCAATCCCTGTCTTCTAACTTTATCTCTGGCAGCTGGCCTGACACCTACTGTTGTGCTTTCCTGATAGGTGGTCCTCTTTCTCTCCCGTGGGTTACACACATTAACTCAACCTATATAAGCTGAAAAACCAAGCTGTTTGAACACCTATTGTGTAAAGCCTTAAATCTAAGGGGAATGTGATTACTAATATCATCTGTCCTTGTCTAAAAGGACAGAATATCTAAGTTACAAGAATATGTACCTCAAATCCCATTGTAGTTTTTAGGGCTTTCATTTCATATTTCTGACCTAAATTATTTGCTATGGTGTACTGCAGCAATTCAAAAGTCCCATTTGTAAATTTAACATCTTGAAAGAGATTCTGGAGATAAATCAATATAATTTTAACCTAATGAAAATATCCCAAATTTTATCTAGGATACTTATACAAGATTATATTTCAATTCACTTCAGATTACTTCAGTTGTATGAATTTCAATTCAAATTAATTCTTATTTGCAACATTGCAACATCATTAGTGTAATGAAATTCTTGAATTTTTATTGCAGAGTAAAGTTAATTTTGTAAGAAAAAGTAATAGTCAATTGGCGTTCCAAAAAAAACAATTAAAGAAGACATTATAAATAATATTGTAGGAAATAGTAAACTTCAAAGTCTTAGTACTTTGTTACTCTGAATACATAAAGCCTGAAGTGGCTGCAGGAAAATTCAGATGTTCAGTTTTTCAGGCAGTTTAATATCCTGATGGCTTGTGGATAGAAATTGTTCTTAAATTTGCTGGTGCATGTCGGTATGCTTCTGCACCAACTGCCTGACTGGAGAAGCATGAACAGCGTGTAGCTGGGATGGCAGAGGTCAGAGATGATCTTGTCTGCCTTTCTTTTACAGTCCAGTCTGTGAAGTTGCTGGAAGGCTGGCAGTTCAGTCCTGGTAATGCGTTGTGCCAATCTAATCACCTTTTGTAAAGCCTTTGCTGTCCAGAGCATTACAGCTGCCATACCTGGCTGTGACATGCCCTGCCTGAAAAATCTCAACTGGCAGACCACCTTTCATCTGCCTGTCAGGAGGCCCAAGATTCTGTTTCTAAAAGAAGTAACGGTTAGCAAATCCCAAATTCTCATTGATGAGTAAGGTTGTAATAATACAACCAGACTACACCATGAGGTGATTCACAAAATCTATATTTGGCTAGTCCAGTTATTTTGCTGGTGGTTTGTCTAATTCCATAGTGGCCCTCATGTCATGTGTTGTGCTTTTACAAATAGAATAAAGGTTTTTGAATCACATACTGTGTTTTAAAGATTCTCAGATCAGTGTAGAACTGTCCAGTTTGGGTTTAATGAGGGAGTGTGGTGGGCTGCTTTTTGGGTCTTTGTGACATAAATAAAAATGTGAGACTCTAAAATGATAGAGAAAGCAGCACAACTCAGCACTATCTCCGACACAGATTCTAGCACCTGTGTTTTTAGGAGCTTAAGACAAGTCAAGGTTTTCCAAATCATTTGCATCATGTCTGTCACTGTTTTTGTTTTTCTACCGGGAAGCCAAAGTACTGCCAGATAAAATATGTAAAAGTGGTGGGTGCTTCATTTACGGTTTTATAACAGTTTTCTGGTTCAGTCCAGCTAAAACATCTTATTAGTTTACTCTGTCTAGGCCTGTCGCGATGAACGATAAATCGATTAATCGTACGATAAATTAAAACTATCGACGTCATTTCAATTATCGGCATTATCGTCTCTTCCGGCCTTTTTCTCTTTCTGTTAATGACACCGAATGAAAAAAAGGCTCAACTCCGGTGCTCTCCACTGACTCTCGCTCCAACTCCTCCCCTTGTCATTTCTATATTCTTTGCATGTTGAATAAACATTAATGTTGTTTCCATGTATCATCCCCAATGTCCGCTGGACTTCGGGTTGCGCCGTGTCAGCTGTTTGGGATTCCCCGACGTAATTTCCCCTCAGAAAACACGGAGGAGAATCCCGCTTTCTGATTGGCTACCTGTTGCATTCAACAGGCTGCATTAACGCTCCCAGTGGGAAAACCCCCTGATTTAGATCGGAGCAGCAACGATGATCTACCGTAACACACCACAATTTTAGAAAGACCAACGTTTTAAGATTGTCATAAGGGGAAAAATAGGAGCAAAAATCATGTAGTGTGAACTATTGCATCAGGTAGTGGATGTGCCCATTTTCTCTATTTAAATCTAATTATTACTGAAGGGCAACATAATATACAGACTTCATAATCTGCACTCTTTTGGTTGAATGCAGTATTTATTTCCACTTTGGCTTTATGTTGTTTAGTTTTTATTAAGTACATTTTTTGTTAATGGAGACTGAGAATCCATTTTGTTTTTGGTTGTTTTGTTTATTTTGTTTATCAGTTCCAGTGTTAAATATTCTTTTGAAAATAAAGTGCATCTATCTTTGGCAGGAAATCGCATGCATTATTACATCATTTCCATTAAATCAGTGTAAAAAGGTCTTCAGACAATATCGTTTATCGCAATAATTTTTTGAGACAATTAATCGCTCAGCAAAATTTGCTATCGTGACAGGCCTAACTCTGTCAATCAAAAGGATAACTCAAGAACAACTTCATTTATTATTTCACAATGTGAATCTCAAACACAGATACAGAAAGCCTGAAACTATAACACACTCACCTTCTTGTCTGGTGCATAAAGTGTCTCTTCACCAGAAGATGACTGCTGCTGGCCATAAAAATCTAACACTTCCTGAGACTTTGGTGAGCAATACTGTGAGATCTTGTACCGCCCTATGTTGTTGCACTCCAAATTTCATCCTGGGTGAAATTTTACTATTAAAAGCAGAGCTGTGACTATTATATCATCTGTGGATCAGTTTAACAAAAAACAAACAAAAAAAAGCAGTTTGTGCAGAAAGTATGATCTAGGCTTTCATAAATCAACTTTGTTTACTAAAGTCTTTGTAATACTTATGTTTCTTAATCTTTATAGTGATCAAACTAGCTTATTAAACATACTTATGTAGATTTTTAATTTATTAAACCAATGATCTTTATAATAAAATATTTTTTTCAATAGCTATAGCAAAGCTTAAGTGAACTACATATATATAGGATTTTTCTAGTCCTGGTCACATTGTATGCACACACCTTCATGCAATGTCTTCCACATTAATGCTCCCCACATAACATGGGTTAGGAGTTGGGCTAAAATCAAAATTGCATGCTTACATCTACAATGCCTCGTGAAAGTATTCACCCCCATTGCCATGTTTTGTGTTTTGTTACCTCACAACATGGAATTAAAATTGATTTTTTTTTAGGGTTTGTGTCATTTCATTTACAGAACATAACTTTCAACATTTCATTTTCCTTTTATTGTGAAGCAAACAACAAACAGGACACAAATAACAAACCACTTCTGTGTGTATAACTGTTCACCCCTCTAAATTCGGTATTTTGTAGAGCCTTCTGTAGCAGTCATAGCTGAAGTTTGCTTTGGATAAATCCTTATGAGCTCGCCACAACTTACCATTGGGATTTTTGCCCATTCCTCAAATCAAGACTGCCCCAGCTCCTTCCAGTTAAGTGCTTTCCACTGGTGACCAACAATTTTTAAGTCTGACCACAGATTCTCAATAGGATTAACATTTTGCCTTTGACATTCCAGTACATATCCGCGTGATGTTTCCCGTTAAGCCACTCTCGTGCTGCTTTATCAGTATGCTTTGGCTCATTGTTGTGTTAGAAGACAGACCATCAACCCAGTCCCAAATTACTGAGAGACTGAAACAAGTTTTGCTCAAAAATATCCCTGTATTTATTACCATCTTTCTTCCCCTCGATCTAATCAGTTTTCCAGTCCAATCTGATGACAAACATTGCCACAGAATAATGGTGCCACCACCATAATTCACTGTGGAGATGGTCCTCTCGGGGCGATAAAATGTCTTAATTTTGCACCAGACATATTGGTTTCAATGGTGGCGGAGTTCAATTAAAATATTATTCTACTGAAACATAATACTCAGTTTAAATACTAGCATCTTTTAAAGTAAAAAAAAAACATAGTTAAGCATATTAGTCAGAGATAGTAAAACATCTTTACTTTCTATTTAAAAATGCAACTGGCTGTTGATTAACATTTACTTTGGTAAAGAAAAACCTTTTTAAAATACAACGAAAATGTACAACAAAAAGTAGCCTTTTGATGTGAGATGAATTAAGATTTTCCCTCAATGCTTAGGGACAATCTACAATGGTTTCCTTTTCTCTTACAGATGGTCTTCCTGCTCTATCCTTCTCGATCAGCTCTTTGACCTTGATTGGTATGTTGGCAGTGATCACTTACACGGTGAGTCGAGATCTATTAGAATATTTTTTTTAATGGTTTTTTTTCTCGTAATTTTTAATTGGAATGGAGAAAGAGTTCAGAATCTTTACAGTCTTGTGACTTTGATTTTTCTTAAATAGACTTTTCAAAATAAATGGAAATGTCTTTGTGAGACATTATTTACTAGTCATATCTGTGTTTATCGTATGATATTCATGTTCTTTGTCTTTGTGATATAGTTGTGATTGAGAGGCTTTAATGGCAGAACTTTGTCATTTTAAAGCTCTGACATTCAATCACTCAAAATACTCAGGCTGCTGTCACTTCACCTGAACACCTGAGACTCTTCATGATGTATTGATGCATCTTATAGGCTTATCAACCACTTATTTGCTGTCTATTTATATACATAGATCTCCCTTAGTGCACATTAATAAATGCCTTGATCCCCATGGCATTTTGCATTTTCTTTTTTTTTTTTGATCAGAAATCATTTACTCTTTAATGGTGTCCACTTTTCATAGCATTATCTTTATAACTGGAATGTGAATATTCCCCAAAGCTGATGTTACTGATGTTAGAGCCACATAATGTGTAATGGTTTCTGCTGCAGAGAGACGCATGCAGAAAAAATCCCCTGTGCTATCGGATCTGAGACTGAGAATAAAAGTGACAGTCAACTCCAATCTATCCAGTTTCTGTTGAGCTAAAAGAGTCCTGTTTGACAAATTATACAACCATACAACTGAATGTGGAACTGTTGATGAATAAAACACTAAGTAGCCAAGTAAATTGTAAAACCAATCTCCCTTTAGGACATACAATTAGTCTCAGCTGGGATTTTCTTCACCGTTTTCACATGCCTTTCACAGTTCTCTATAGAGTAGGTAATTACCTAGTTCAATTGGACAGTGGTACTGTGCTCAGATTTGCACTGACCAGTCTTGCTATGGACCTGGTGAATGCTCTGTGGAAATCAAGATTCCCACAGTGTCTTTGTTTTTGATCATCTTGTAGTCAGTCAGAAAAATAAGCCCTTCAGGCTGCAGCTGCAAGTAGCCTTCTCTTTTTTTGGTTGTCACTGGTTGCAGAAGCCACTGTGTATCATTTCATTGTCTTCATTTGAACTTTATTCTAAAAGAAAAAATATATATGCATTAGTGGCGTTCAACCCAAATTTGCAATGATCTGTAAAGCTTAATATTATTTAAAACATGTTTACACTGCACCCAGCAATCTTAATTGTGTATTACAAACTCATTTGCTTGTTTTTAGCAGAGATCTAGCAGCTTTAGCCCCATGTAATGTGAAGAGTATAAAACATGACAACTTTGTGCCGTGTACATAATGCTGTCAAAAATCCAAAGTGAAGCAAAGTTCTGATGTGTTTGCTTCTTTGAAAATCTAAGTTTGTGTTCATTGACTTAACTCAGACCAGCTTCCAATAACAGGTCTAATTAGGCCGTTTCACCAAAGCAAAGCAAGAGATGTGAAACTCCAAATGCATTTATTTTTTATCTTAAATATTTGACCCAGCTTTGATCTATCATGATCATATGTTGTTGCAGATCATATCATTTGACCTTAATTTGCCACAATTAAAGTCTATCAAGTTAGTAGTTAAAAAAAAATGTTATAGATATGTGTTATCCTTGAGTCCCCATTGATGTACCTTCATTCTGTCTTTGTTTGTCCTTTCTATTTAAACCAACAGTTACATTGCCGTACTGCATATTCAAACACACACATACTTATGTCTTCCCAAGAAAATTCTGATCACCTTCACTGTTTTAATCCTTCATTTATATTATCTTGTTACTGTTTTGAAATAATATTGACAGAATAGCAAGTCTCAAGTGATGAGGTAGAAAAATAAAACGGGCTGCCTTAGTATGCTTAATTTTTGTCTTGTGTTATTAAGTAAACTGTTTAAGTTCTTAGTCAAACAGCTTAGTGTTTGACTAAGAAAGTAGCAGCAAACTACAACACTGATCTAACTGAGACATTTTTACATATACAGTCTGCTGATATGATCACCACTATAATGCAGAAAAGTGAATAATTTCTTTAAAAACAGAATTTCTCTCTACTGAGGGTTTCAAGTTGAAATGATAATTGGCATTTGTCCTGTGAGAGTTTCTCCATCTTGCTGCAAATTTAATTTGATCAAATTTCTGTATACTGGAAATAAGGTATTATAATTACTAATTCATGGTAACCCTTTTTAAAAACCCCAATCATCCTTTTAGGTAAAACTCCCTTTTGGTAAAAACAACCTCACTTTACACTCTCAATCACTAAGCAAATGAGACTTTCTTAAAGCACATATAATTTTGCTACCTGTCTAATAACAATGTTGCCATTAAAATTGCAAAACAAAAAAATAGGGTTACTATTTTTTTATTCTCAGTTAAAAAGATATATATAGAGAGAGAGCAAGAGAGAGAGAGGCACCTCTCTTTCGCTCACTTGCTCACTTCACAAAATCTTTTGTCAACAAAGAGCAAAAAGAAAATTTTGGGTTTGAAAGGCTCATCAACTTGTGATTGAGCCCCTGCTTGAGCATAGACAACCTACAACAAATATGAAATGGCGTCAGATTTTTTTTTAGCATGATTGTTTATGAGACCACAGTCCTTTTGTGATGATCATTTTCTTTAGCATATGAACTTTTCAGAATGAGATCAACCTGATTTTTTTTTTTTTTTAAACAGGTAAAGGTCATTTGTGTCGAACTTAGAGCCATCTTATGATCAAGTCGCAGATACTAACTGAATAAATAGATGATTCCTTTCCAAGACTGTAGGAGGATTTAACTAAGACTCAAATAACAATAAAATAAATCTGCATAAAATCTGAAACCTAAGTAGTTGTTTCCATAAGAAAGGGACCTTGAGCATCCCCAAATGTAAATTCTAAGCTCACAAAAACTCAACAGTTTTATTTAACTCACTCTGCTCCACTTCCTCTTCCTTTTGGCTTCACCATCACAAGTATATAAAGCAACAAAGGGGAGGCTTGTGTTGGAAACCTGTATCCAACTAAATCTCCCTCTTTCCTCTCAGCAGGCATAGGGATCACTCTCTCTCTCCGAGTCTTCCTATTAGCCAACACTCACATGGAGTCACACACATGCACATTCCTCTCTTCTCTAAAAAGGCATTTCTGGTTATTATTGACTGTGGTTGGTGTTAAAATCAATTTGATCAGCGTGCGTCATTATACTTAAACTGGAAATGTGAACTCAGAACGGCAGAAGTCATTTTAGATTTCTACGGTGTAGTTGCACATTTGAAAGGGGAGGGAAATGTTTCTCGTGGGATCTGGGACAGGTTTTCCTTTTATGAGTGTATTTGATATTCGGGACATGCTCTGGCCTTAAGAGCTTCATGATTCATTGCAGGAGGCGACATTCGCCCATAGCATAGATCCACTGCAGAGACTAATAATAGTGTAGCCTGACTTTGTATCCCATGTGGCTTTTTTAATGCTGCCTTAACACTCAAACTGATAAGTTATTTTACAAAAAGAATGAAGTAAAATGTTTCAGGGCTTGAAAGGTTGCAGCATGTTTTGAAATGATCTTCACACAGAATGACAGTTTTATTTTGGCCCAATATAGTAGCACTCCTGAAAGTTTGTAAAAGCAATGGTACACAGTAAATGCATTTGACTGGTGCCTTTAGTTTCATTTCTAATGAATGGCTTTGTTTTCTTTTTATTAAACATTCCCTTCATATTTCTTATATAAAAGATCTTTCCAAGTGGCTAAATACCCCATAATTTGAATTACCATTTTATTTTTGGTTACATAACCCATTGCTGTTTTTTTTTTTTTTTTACATTGATGCTCCTGTCTGTCTCTTTCTGTCAAACTGCTATTGTTTATCATCATTGCTTCCAGTCAAATAAAAAAGAAATTATTAAAACACCAACAAAAAGAGAAATAAAAATTAAGAAAATGTAATGTGGAGTCCAGATTTTTCTCTACAGGCCGATTTGTTGTTTTAAGTAAGAATAAATCTGAAATTCAGAGTTAAAGGACACTGCTGTCACATGGGGGCACTGTTAAGCTGTAAATGCATCAGTGTGATATAAGGCAGTGATATCCACACAAAATGGTTGCAGCAAATTTTTCAATAAGCCTTAGCACAATTATAGATTCCACCATTTTAATCTTTTTTTTTTTTCCCTCTGCCAAAAATGACACCGCCTAGGAGGCCAGGATCTGTGGGATTTTTGCTGTGCACGCACGCGCATATGTGCGTTCATGTGTTTGCTTACCCTCATTTGACTGTTGTCATGTGCCACAATGTGATGGGTTTGCCACCAGGCAGGAGTGACTGTGTGTGGGAGGATACCCGTGGCATATGTGCCACCCTTGCTCTGACAATAGTGTGTGATTATAATGGTACTTTTGCATCTTGCAGGCATATGGAATGTCTGTCATGCCTTTGAATCTGATAAAAGGCACACGAAGTGTCGCGTACGAACGCCTTGAGAACACAGAGGACATTGACGAGGTTGAACACCAGATAGAAAATCTGAAATCCAAGGTAGGTCTTTAAGTGGTATGACCTGTCTTCAGTGCACATACAAGTGGCATAAACATGAATATGTTGAAGTTTCATTGAATTGCATCAAAATTAATATATTAGCATATCTATACCAACATAAATACATGTTTATTTGCTATTTTCTCTCGTCATGTTAAACATCTGAATCAATGTTGATGATGCAAGGTCCACAAAAAAATGCATTAACTAACAGCTTCACTAAAAAGCCACACACACTGTGTGGTGAAGCACAACCACTTCTTTATTTTTATGCCCCCTGTCTTTGCAAGTTCTTACATAGTGTAAGTTATGTCCTTTTCAAACGCCCACTCAGATTTTTTCTGTCCAAACGGGATATTTCAAGTCAACACATTTTTTAAATTAAGTAAAGTAAGAGTTATGCATTTGTCACTCTTCTAATTTCAATGTTTAATGGTTGCAAATGGGAGGTAGTAATAAAACAAACTATAACATTTAAGTGTATTGATCACTTAATACTTGTAAATATATAACATTTTTTAAATGTGTGTTAACTGAGTAGTCACTTTTTTTTAACAACCATAACGTATCGAAAGCATACGTATATTTAACAATGCATCTCCTTTCTGTTGGTTTCTCTGGCAGTGTAAGGATGGTCGTCCTCTATCCTCAAAGGACAGACGCAACCTGCAGGAGCTTGAGGGCAAACTACAGGTCCTCCAGCGCAGAGGAAGACACCTGGACATTGCAGAGAGCCACTGTTGCTCTAAAGTTGGCAGTGCTCTCAGACCTGTCAAGGTGAGTCTCCATTGTGAAATTGGCTCCCATTCACAGATGTCAATTTTATGTGCATTGTGGGTAGCGGCCTAAACCAAGGCAAAAACATGAGGATCTCAATACCTGTTTTCTTTTCTAAATTTATGTTGGGTTCTTCTGAGAAAACAAAATATATGATATTAATGTCTTCTAAGGTTTTTGCAAATATGAAAAGGAAAATTGTGGTGTCCATTTGTTTTTAACCCCTTTTAATCTGATATCCCTGAATAAAATCCAAACCAATCAATTGCCTTCAAAAGCCACCTTAAACTTACATGCCCATGTTAACTGTAGAGGAGCAGCAAAGGTCCACAGTCTGAGTGGGAGGACTCTGGTGTCAAGACAGTCAGTGGTCATTGCGCGGTATGTGGCATATATGCTTGACAGACATGAATTTCCAACAAAATAAAGTGAAGTTTGTGCAAAAGTTGAGAGGCCATCAACATTTGTGGAAGTCAATGTAAACTTGGTATACACGAATCCACAAGTGTCTGGTTCTTGCTGTGTGTTAAAAAATAAAAAAGATAATTTCAACTTGTTTACTTTTAACAGCTTAGACTGCTTCTACCAAAGAGAATCCTAATATTGTAGCTCTCATTTAAACTGCTCTAGATTTACTTTCAGTTCTACTTTACAGCACAGCATATTTACATGAGTCCCACGGGTAGTCTCTTCACCTAATTTACTGTGAAGTCTCTAAGGGAGACTTGTATTTCTCAGACAGGATCTCATAGTTCCCATGAGGTGTACCAAATCAACTGTAAACCTGTGTCATTTTACTCCTTTTTGGTCCTCTCAGCCAGGAGCTCAACTTTATGCATAGTAATAATATTGTCACTACACTTTTAAGAGGGTTACACATTTGTTATTTTCAATCAGATATTTTTGGTGCATGATGAACTCTACAACTTATCAGAACAATAACAAACAATGATTTTAAACATAAAGAATGAAAATGAATCTAAAATATAAATATTACTTTAAAAAAGTACTTTTAAGGTATATTTGAGAAGCTAACTTGAATTACAACATTCTATCCCTGAAGAAAGCACTGGAAGGATGCACATTGTTTTTGGACAGATACTTGAATGAGATTTTTTTCCTGAAAATATTACACCTTTCGTTCTTTAGTTCTTGTCATTGAAAGAGTGCGTCAAGAACATGGTGCTAGGATTTTTAGGCTCAAGCTTGTCATTTGGTCTTTTTGAGTGGAAGAAATCAGTAACTTCTTTTCCCATCAAACTAGAATTTTTTTTAGAAAAGGTTAATATATTAGACCTTTAAAAAATATTTCTGCCATGTGGTTCTCTTTTTCATTAGTGATGATCCTCTCTGGTGTGTCATACATCTTTACCATTCCCATTTTATACCATTTTATAGTTTTTCAAGAACTATAAAATGTATTGCCCTGTTCCTGAAAATGTGCTCCACAAATAAATTGCCTTGCCTTGTCATTTACCCTTCTAAGGCCCCGGTCTAGATGACAACAGGGAAAAAGAACAGAATGTCCCATCACTTGCTGTAACAACAGGTTCAATATATTCAGTTTATTAGCGAAAGTCACAACTCTAATCTGTTGAATTGACGATTTGGATCCAATAGTGTTAGAAGCCTGAAAAACGGCTGTGAGGTTAAACAGACAAACCAGACCACAGACATATTATTCAGCTGGTGTGACAGAATTACTCATGTCATATCCTTCTGCGAACAAAAAATGGCGTACCTTCCACAGTAATAATGTCTCAATCCGACTCCATTTAACACTTTGTGCTCTATGGTGGTTAAAATAACTTCACATTAGTTTCACCACCTTCCGCTTACACAGGGAAGCATCTGAAATAAGGTGTTTGATGGGCATTACAATGTTTTCCACATCTAGGTATTCATATCTCACTTCACGCTACCTTCATGCTCTTCTATTTAGGTGTGCATACCTGCATATTCAGTTTACTTGATAATGGATACAAAGTGGCATGCAAGCTTGATATACCATAGATGACTCATCCAAGACAGTGCACAGATTGAATAGTTCATTCTATTTTTATTTGCATCTTCATGTTAGTTCACGGTACTTTCCCCACTGTTGTTTGTTTACTGCTATTTGAGTTTGTTCCAGGCTAGCACAAATATTTTAAACCAGTGTCTGTAGCAGTCTGTCTTTGACCAAAGGGGATTGTGGCTAATGACAATCCCCAGACTCAAATTTGAGCAGCAGTATTTAGGGAGATTAATTCACTATATGCTAGGATCCTGGTGCAGAGTGATAAGCAAAACAATTGTGATTTCAGCGGGACCAATGTTTGCCAGGCACCGACTCATGTCTTTATAGTAACAGCAATGGTGAGCTGAGCTACTGAACATGTTGAACATTCCCAGCTGAAAAGGCCTCTCACGTAATTGTCAGCATTTGGCTGTGATCATAGAATGAAGTAAAATTTTTAAAAAAAATCAACCCTTAGTTACAAATGGTCGATTAAAATGTCATGCCCTTTTGTATTAAGAAAGAAAAACCTCCACATTTGAAAATAAGTATGTTTTAGTGACCTAAAAGTTCCTAGTTATTTTCAATCAATCAATGACTTGGCCGCTAAAAAATGGTTATCTCATATTTTTGATTGCATTTAGACAGAAGTTGTTGCAAACCTGAAAATATACTCACTGCCCCCAGTGGTTGGTATTGGTATAATGAATCTAGTCCAGTCATTGATGCAGCTATTTTTGACCTTCAAACATTTGACATGCATACAGTTTTTGATTATTTTATTAAGAATGTGACACGGTGGCATCATGAAATGGCACTCTGATGCTTGATGGTCTGTGACTTGATATATTTATCAACACTGATTGATAATTGGCAGATCATGTACTAAAGTCTGTTTTTCTTTTTTTTTTTAAATGAACAAATGCATTAAATTTAATAGTTTTAATTTTTTTTTTTATCTAATTATCATAGTGTATTATAGTCTTTTGAGGGAAATGTAATTATTAAAATAATAATTGACAGGTCATCAAAAAAAAGAAAAAAATCAGAAATCTTTGTTAGCGAGAAAGATCCTGCCTGTTCGGGGCACTTCTACTGGATACACAATGCCAAATGAGGCACAATGTTTGTTAGAGATGTGGTTGTTCCTACAACATCAGTCTGGAAAGAATTATTAGGCATTTTCAAATTGTAGTCCACCTTCCTGTGGTTAGAAAGGTTATTCTCAAATGAATACAAGATAGCTGCTGGTTTTGTCAGCACCGGACGTTGTAGGAGGTTGGTCTGCCAATTACAAGATTTACATCTCAAACTGCAAATATCCCAGTTCAGTAAAATGTCAAACTTTATGACAGTATAATTAGAAAAAAAAAAAAATAAGTACAGCTTTTTTGGAAGGGTAGCCAGAGGACGGCTCATTTCTCTAAAAAGTACACAGCAGCACAGGCTAGATTACTAAACTGAAGGCGAACAAACCAGAAGACTACAGATCCTGCCAGTCAATCAGGCAGAAATTGAAAAGTAATTTTCCCCAGTTAATTAAATGTATCAAAACTGTAAATTACCAGAAGACTCTTTTGCTTCCATCTATGCTTTTAGTTTTGTATAAAGATCAACTTTAGGGATGCTTTATTGCAAAGACTGGGATCGTCTCTACATTCCTTATTTCTGGTTAGACTTCAAAATTCCAATCTCTGTATACAAACCTGTCGCATTTTTTTGTACGCATTTAAAAAATTGTTGAATTAAAACAAAAGGTATTCCTATATGCTTGCGTGTGTTGTTTTTCTGAAAAAGATAATTGAAGAAAAAAATGCTGTCTGCTTCATACTGTCCTTCAAACACCTTGATGGGAGGATGATGATCTGGGTTTGTTTTGCCTTTTGGGCTCCTGGTTAACTTGCAGTCTCACATTCTCTTCTAAAATAAAATCTAAGTCTATCTAGTGCAACAACTGAAGCTTGTCCCAATACCACTATCAGCCCAAGCCCAGTGGTAAACCCATATAAAAATTCATGAAAATGTAATAAAAGTGCTGCAATAACCAGTAGATGTTTTTCAACTCACTTATTGTGGATTAAAGTGAAATTCTGAAAAACAATGTTCTCCAACAGAGAGACACTGCATGAAGTTCTGCATCAGATAATCAGCAACGTAGCATTGGTTCTACAGGCTACTTAATGTGTGTTTTTAATTTCTCTTACACTAATTCATTTTGTGTGGTCTGTTGGATAAATAATTGCATAGTGTAGTATGGCTTCTGTTGTTTATCTGAGGTTTTATTTATCTCCTTTTGTGTATTGGGATATATTATGAGGTATTTATTAGATGATCATGCGTTAAAATTGAATAAAACTTACTCCTTATTATGACTAAATAAATAATGCCACTTTTCCATAGTTTGACTTAAAGTAATTAGTTTCAACACTGAGTCATTCTTCTTGTCTGAAACAAGAAAAAAAAAAGCTTGACCTAAAAGTGTCTCCGCTAAAACGCCGCAATTTGTCAGATGTCATATGAATATTCCTCTCTTTTTATTCACTACAATTTTGCTTAACACAAGGCAAACTGTTAGTTTGAATTCAGCCAAGCAGTATTTATTTTTTCTAGTTTATAGTTTTTCTAGAGAGTTGAGTGCCGACACAGCTTTTGTTTCTGTTCATGTGAGTACAGACGTGGATCCTTACAAATATTGTGTTTTAATTACCTAACCACTACATTACGTCAGTACAGTTAAACCATCAGAAAGATGATTATATTGTATTTTATTTGTATATATTTTTTCTGCCCTTTCGTATCAGGTGAATAACATCACTTTATACCAATGGTAATGCTGATACATTTGTGAATCACGTGACATAGTTAAGTTAGAAAACAGATAACGTTATATGTTAAGCCACAAATACTACTTACTAATTTTTCCATGACATGTTGAGTGAAGTATCAGGAATTTAAGTAATTTAGATGATTTATAGATGAGTAGCAGATTAGTAAACATGTTAATGAATCTCTTGTAATACATTTCATATGTGCCTTTTCTGTATAATTTTATCATTTATTGAAAATTAATATCCTTATTATATAACAATAAGAGCTCAAATTGTTCGTTTTCAGAATGTATTTTATATTTGGCTTTTACCAACCTTTCCCCTCTGTGGTTGCAACCTTTCTACTTGACCAATCCTTTGAAATAGCTATGCCAAAATTTCCCCCCTGTTGCCATGGGCACCAGTGCCAATCTGAGGCTCTACATGCCATATGGTCTCTCTTTGACCTGGCACAAGTGTACACAATAGTTGTTTTTCTTTTACCAAGGTTCACAAAGGATCTGAATGAGTGCTCATTTTTCCCTTGGTTATTTATTAAACATGAATGTTGACTGTCATTTCTTTGCAGATAATACTTGGGGTTTTTTTCATCCTGGTTGCACTGCTCTTCACTATTTCCCTGTTTATTTCAAAGTAAGTAATTGTTTTACAGAATCTGATTCTTTACATTGTAACTATATTTCAAAAGAAAGAAGAGTCATGCTGCACAATTCTTTTTATATTTTTTACATATTGTTTAAAAAATGAAATCATGTATTTGGCTGTGTGTTCAGTCTGGACAAAGCACTTCACTCTGCTGGCATTAGCTATGGGTTCATAATCTTTGGCACCAACCTAACCAATCCTCTCAATGAACTTCTGCTGGCTTTACAACCTGTAAGTAATCTTTCAAGTTTTATGTCATACAGATGATTGTCCTCAATTAAGATGGGCTTAAAGCCAATATTTCTTGTTTTTATCACAATAATCTCAAATAAAACCTAATTTAAGCTTTATCACTGTTAATTCTATAATAGGTAAGTAATACTTCTTAAAATTATGTCAGAATGTTGCAGCAAAGGAGGGGCACATGAAAAGTGAATTGATTAAAATTTTAGTCTGTTGACTGATCTGCAGTTTAGCTGTGGACATAAAACAAAACTCATTTTACGATAATGTATCTGTAGACAGACTCTTGTATTACTATTCTCTCAGTCATTAGATTGTGCAAAATTTGGGCTGTTCAGGATAAAGGATAGCTATGCATGTTATTAAAATATGACCAGCCTTTTTGAAAAAGCTAATCTAATATAGCTTTTTATATAGATTAATGCAACTCTATTTAGTCAGACTATTTTTCTGCAAACTGAGACTGTAAAAAGCAACAAGTAGATAAAATAAAGATAAACAAGTCAGTGCTATCTATTCTGTCCTTACACAGGTGTGCTGGACTGCGTTAGACAGATAGTGAACAAAAAACTCCAAACGTTGAGCTCTCTGAGCTTTAATTTTGTAAAAAATAATTAAAATAAGCATTAATTAAAAATTAATTAAAATTAAGCATAAAAAACATGCATGAACAGCTTGCACGTCTCAAGTACAGACACTGCTATATGAAAGGCAGAATTTTAACACGTAGTGCCACAAAAGCTGGACGCGTTTAACAAGGTTAAAGATGACACAAAAACTGAAATAGCAGACAAACTTATGTCAAACAACATTTGAGCACAATAGCACTACTTACGGACAAAGATATGACTAAATAAATAATGTCATATTACTGTCGCTCTGGCACGTTGCAAGCCGAAAACAAAACTTAACTTAAATCCTGCCACAAGGGGGCAGTAAAACAACAGAAAATAGGATACTAAGAAATCGTTGTATTACAATACACTATCAGTGCATCGATCAGAATTTTGGGGCCGATCTGCGATCTCCTGTATTGTAAAAGTTGGAGCTGAAAAACACTGTTTTATTGATTTCTATTTTTCTTTATATCAGGAGATGTACAAAACTGCATTACAGATTTTTTCCTTATATTCACTGTGTGTGTTAGAGCAATTTTTTAAAAGAAAGAAAAACTTACCACAAAATTCACATTTTAATCCATGGTTGATTAGGCTGGCTCTCATTATAAAACCAGCGGTCACACTCTGCATAATCTAGATAATGTCCTTACATAACACGAGAAGCTTCCAAAAGCCTTTCAGCATTTCCTAATCCATCATCTTTCATCCCAGTTTAAAAGCAAAAACAAAGTACATTTGCTGCGCAGAGTCTTGCTTTGTCTTTCTTTCTTTCAGTATAAAAGTATGACAGACATGTCCCAGCATGTCCTAGATTTAAGACACTAGTTTCTTGTTAAGTAGCTTTTTACATCTCCTCCATAATATTGAAAACAGGTATCATTGTATCGTCTCATCCCATCCAAAGAGTTTTGGATGGGTTGCTGTTTGGGAGACTTAGTATGGTCTGTTCTTTAATATGAAAAGAAAAAAAAAAGGATTTTGGAGATTCCAATCAGGCAGTTATTGATCTTGTTCAGCCAAGCTAAAAATCATCATATTTTGATCATCACCTGATTTTGTTTGTTTATTTTTGTGTGTGTATGTTTGTGTTTGTGTGTAAAGGTCAAAAGTCGAGCATAGTAAATAATACTTGGTTGAAGTGTTAGACTGATAGAAAATCAAATCACTGTCTTCTCCTCTTTCCTCTAGGTTTTAGCCAGTGTACATAAGCATGCAATAGAAAACACTCTGCTGTAATTAGTATTCTACTGCAGGTTTTGCAGAAGAAAAAAAAAGAGACAGACAGCTCAGGCCAATAAAGAATCGCTTCACAGATAGCGGCATTGATTAAATGTCTAAGATGAGTGCTTAGTATGACTATGGTGTTTAAGATATTAAGTGCTCCACAACAAGAGTGGGTTGTTAAATATGTAGCGGTCAGGTTGTAGGTTAAGTCTGAACATTTACAATTTCCCAACTTTGTAATTGCTATTCAGTGGTTTTAGTGAAGCACAATGTTCAGCATAGATGTGTTGTTTTTTTTTAGTATTAGAATTACATAAACATTATTGATGGTAGAATTCTATTAATATTGTTAGTTTTTTTTTTTTTTGTACATGTAGCTGATCTCTATTCCTGGTATTGCAGGTTTTTCCATTGGATTACATCCTAATTACAGTCATTACAATGTACTTTGTGCTGACATCCATGGCTGGCATTCGTAACATGGGCATCTGGTTCTTCTGGATAAGGGTAAGCTAAAGATACTTTTCTGTGTTACCTCAACAAATATGCTAGTGTTGTTTTAAAGATGTCTGATAAATATTAAACTCATCTCAAAAGAGATTTCTCCATAAATACCCTCTTGTGACAGCACTGCCAGCAGTTACAGTATGTCATGTCATAATTTCCACATAGCTTCGTTAAGAATGCCACACCAGATTTTCCTGTCCTCACTAATAGCTGAACTGCAATGTATATTATCATCAGCATAAAACTACCTCCAGAAAGAACTTTGGCTTTTTGCATCTCCTTTTGGAGACTACATTTCACAACTATATGTGCTAAGACACAAGGAGTTCATTTGTCTTGTGTGAGACTGAATAAAATAAGCATTAGGAGCCTCCTCTGACACTAACAATCTTGCTTCACATTGCCTAATTAGATGATGATGCATGTTTTTCTATAAGAGCTAAGACACAACTTTTAACATATATGTATTCCTTATTTCATATTTGAGGAGCAGAGGCGATGCAAGGCTTTGTGAGCAGATCCAATTAAAAGAGTTTTGCTACTAGTGTAAAAATAAATAAATACACACAGATGGATATCTGAAAGTCTTTATCTCTGTTAATTATGATGATTCTTCACTTACAGTTAAGGAGAACATGATATTTAAAATTAGGATGAAATCTCAATGAGAAGTATGCTTAATACATGTTAAAAGGTTGTTTTCAAAAGTTTTGTTTTATTCTGACAAATGATACTCACTGGGACATACTTTGTAAATATCGGGTTTCAACTGTATTTAATATTAGGTTGCAATACTTTGCAAGTATTGGAGTGCAAGGACAATGGGAGACGAACTGTTCCAGAACAGTTATACTGCTGGGGCTGCAGCACCTCTGCCTGTGGCATTTTAATAGCAGAAATCAATTACTTGGGCTTTATAGACTACATTAATATTAAAAGGATCCTTTTTGAGTTCTTTAATTTGTTTAGCTTTTCCTTTTTAATAACAGTGACTCAACTGAGGTTTTTCCTTCTAATTTACATATCCGTGTAAATTAAAAATATCTGTTTTACAAAAATAATAAATGTATTACTGCTGCAGACTAGTTTTAAAAAAAAGTTTTAGTGAAGCTGATGCTTCTTTTAATCAGTACTCAATTTTCAGTTTTCAACATTGTTAATAATAGCATAAAATAGTTGTTAAATAAAAACAATGTTGATACTTATAAATTGTAATTTTCTCCATCCTATTTCTACAGAGTATAGTGTTTTTTCCAAGGCATCAGTCCTAAGTTAGACATTCTGGTATAGCTGCTTCCGCCAGAATAAACAGTGAACAGCACATTCCTGTGTTTTTCTTCGTAGCTGTACAAAATAAGACCAAAGAGAACACGTCCCCAGGCTCTCCTCTTCCTCTGCATGATTCTGCTGTTGATTGTTCTCCACACCAGCTACATGATCTACAGTCTGGCCCCACAGTATGTCATGTATGGGAGCCAGAAATATCTTGCGCAGGTGAGGAAAAACAATTCATGTAATTTTCCATGTCTTACTATGTTTTTTGGTCTCCCTGATGAGATCTACCTCCTAGTGTGGGTTTCTAACAGTGTCAGTACCAGTGGGTTTAAACCACTATGGTCCAGCTCTGTGTAGGCAGCAATATGGTCTCTATAGGCCAACAGCCAGCCTTTTATACTCTTGTTCTTTTTAAATTCTTTCTATCTGTCTGACAATGTAGCTTTTGCTGTGCGGATTTGTTGTTTGACAGTATACCCTTTGTGTGTCGTAGCTCTGCGCTTTTTGTGTGGGTGTCTACATTTGGATTTAATGCAGAGCTATGTGCGTGTTCTTTCTAAAAACATCCTTTAAGGAGCATAATTTAAATAAACCATGGCATTGTTTTGCTAAAGCATTATCTCCCCTACCGAAAGACGAGAATGAATTTAAAACTAGCTTCACAGGTCGAACATACTTTATTCCTACCTGTTCCATTTGTTTTTACCGCTGGACTTCTAATTAATTTCTTTCTTTGCTGTGCCAGGACTCTGAGTGTAAACAATTCCCAAGGCTAAGTTGTATTTATACTACCTTGAGTTACCATGACTTTATTTGGACAAAGTAAAATCAAAGTAGCCTCAACAAGCAGATTTAAAACTGGAATATGACTTTTGTGTAAAAAAGAAAAAAGGCAGAAAGAAAATATTTATTGGCACTGCATGACTGATTAAAGACCACTCAGACCACTCAAAAGTTTACATTTTTAGGTTTAAGAGTAACAATTTCTCACCAATCTAATCTAGAAATTCAAAATGGTGACATAGAAGAGCATGTTGGTAGCTGCAGTAAATGTTATTTGCTATACAAGCTCCTTTTGCAAACTATGCAAAAGATCAAAATGAAGAAGTCATTATTAGCATGTATTGCAATTTATAGTTTGCCTGATCACTTAGTATGTCACTTAGTAAATCCCTCTGTTTTTTGGAAGCAAACTAGTATTAAGTTGCATTTACTATGCAAATAAGATCCAAATTTCTTCTTAACACCCAAAAAGCAGCATAATCAGTATTCCTCTATTTAGATAAAAGTGATCCGGATATTTCTATTTCACCATTATAAGACTTGTCAAATTGTCTGGACCAAAATACTTAAAAAGACTTTTGTTATTCTGCATGAAGTAGTTGCTGTGTTTTTTCAAATCACCAACACATCTTTTTTTTTTTTTTTTTTTTTTCTGTTCGAGTTAGGCACCCTCAACTGATCCAGTGTCTGGGAATGCTACTGTTAGCACTACAAAGATATGTGATGCAGACGCACCTGAGGGTAAGTTTCTCACTGCTTCTTTTCACAGTTAAGGGTCACTACACTCACACCATCAAAGACGTCCTCCTCACAGGTTTATTCTGCCATCGCAAACATAAAGGACTGGTACAAACTCAGCTTCTTAATGAGGCACATTGTTTTCTAGTTTTGATTATCATTTATTATCAATAAGAGCAAATTAAAAAGGAACAACCATTAACTCATGCAAGATATAGCATGTACTTGTGCCCATTGCCAAACGCTAATTACAATATATCAGCCATGAAAACATAAATGTGTAAATTTACATCACACCAGTGAGCTTTATTATGGTAATTTATTCATCTTACTAATGGCCAAGTTGTGATACGTAGTGAAGGGGGCGCTGCAGTACAAATATGGGTATGGCAGCACTTTTTTTACCAAGTTATTTGTGCTAAGTTACTGAATTATCTGTGTGAGTGTCTCATTCAGCGATTACAAGAAACTTTGTTAAATACAATAAGATTATCACCCTGGGCATATCCTTTCACTATTCCATCATAAAATGTTTACAATCGGCTTTACAACTTTCATATATTTATCATAACAAGCCAAGCTTTGTTGGGTATTCAAGCCACAGCTTTCTGCATTTACTTTGCAGAGTGAAATTTGTGCTTTCTGAAACGAGTCTGCGTGAGTGAGTGCTCTGTCGTAACAGTGGGCACTAACTCATGCAGGTAATTTGGTAGCACCTTATGGGCATAAATGACCAGTGACCAGTCGTGCATGGTTCTAAATTTTCCAAAGCCTGAACCAGTGCCAAAAGGAGGTGCCAAAGCCTGGTTTCCTCTCAGACCACTTAAATTACAGCATGCTGAAAGGTTATTATGGATTTGTTGCCTAAATCTGCTCTAAATCTGCCTACTCTAGATTTAGAGCCACCAGGCTAACATTGTATATCTTCCACTACTGCTGACGCAACTGCTGAGACTTGTTGGGGAATTGACAAGGAATCTCTGTGGGGTCTAGTAGAATCTGCCAAAGAATGTTAGCAGCAGATTCTTTGGGCCCTAGTGATATGTGTGTTGGAGCGGTCAATTTTTGGATTTTAATATGGGAAATTTGTAGGATGGATTGGAGTTTTTCTTCCTTAAGGAAAACCTTTCACACCGGCCGAGTGATGTTCAATAATATAAAATGACATATAAGGTCTAATCTTACTAAAGTATCAGATCCCAAACTTTCTTCGCCTGGCATTTCATATTACTAATATAATCAGTAATGCACTTCACTTATCAGTGGCGACATTATTGTCACTGATTGGTGTTCCTTTCCATTTGAAATACTCAGACCTCTGACAGGAGGAAGTCACTTGTACAAAATAGTCTGTCTTTCACCTGTTTAAAGAATTGGCTTTCTGTACATGTTATTGCTTGTTGTTCTCAGAAGATTATTAGCGCAGTGAAAAGTTAATGACTGAAATAGTGCCTCAATGCTTTCCCAAATGACAATTCACAGAACTGGAATGCAATTAGAGTTGCTAATGAGATATGATGAGTTAAAACGACAAGTGTATAATAAAACTCGAATGGAAGTTCAGATCTTAAAAGTGATGTAGGAGTTGATATCGCAAACAAACATATACACTGTTCACTGTTGCTCTAAGGAAGTATGTGATGTATATTGATAGACCATATCTTGGATGAAAAAACTGAGAGATAAAGTGAATACTAAAAAGTCCTGTTTTTGAATGAATTAAAATTAAAAGTGAATTGTTTTAAATAACTTGAATTTCTTCATAAAGCTGTAATGTCATTACATATTGTGCATAGAATTTTGTTTTGAATTACTTTTAAAGATATTATTAAGAGAATCATTAAAATCTGAATCCAAGCCAGAAAAAATAATTGGTATGGCTACAGATAGCAAGGATATGAAAGCAAATTTATTGATGTCTTGATTTTATTTCAACCATACTAAAATGCAGCAGGCGAGTCTGCAGAGATTGATGACAAGGTATTGACTGAAATAGTTTGAGATACGACTAATGGACAGATAGTGGCCAACTTTGATTGTATAACATTATCTAATCTATTACAAATTATTCTGCTTCTCAGTACATAAACAAAACAAGAATACTCGGTGTAGTTTCCATTTAGACAAGGGCTCTGTTTTGCAGTTTTAATGAAAGAGGTCCTGATCCCCTCCAAAAGTTAATGGGTTTCTTCCTTTACTCATTACCTTGTTGGAAGCATTACACTTTGTTTAGCTTCTGCTAAACCCTAATTAAACACAGTATAGTTTATGTGCTGGCTATCTGTGTATTAAGTACAATGTGGGTGTAACATAAGAGGCAGGAGTCAAAACTAATTAAATTAAGTTTTTAAAAAAAACATGCAGTTAATAGGATGCTGCATAACAAATTGTTTCACCGAGTGTGAAATTAATATTTATTTTGTAAGAGTTCGTAGAATTGTCACATAAGATGACTGAATGATTCAAAAGGAAAGTTGTGATTGGTGCAACCAGTTGTCTTGCAAAAGTATTGTTTCCCTTGAACCTCTTCACATTTTGTCATGTGGTACATAAATAAATATTTATTTTAATTATATTAAGCATATTAATTAAATAACATGTCACTGTTTGACATTCACCAGCGATGTCCAGGGTTCCACCATGCGTAGCATCTGCATATCCTTCCGTCTGTCCGTCTGTCTTCTGCTTATCTGGGATCGGGTCACAGGAGCAACAGGACCAGGAAGGGAACACTAGACATTTCTGTCTCCAGCAGTGTCCTCCAGCTCATTATGGAGGACAGTGCTCCATCTGCCATCACTCTTGAACAAGATCCCAATGTCAAAAACGTAGGCATAAATCATGCGTTCCGAGGTCAGGCAAGATACATAAGTCCTCCAAGTAATTGTGGGTCTACCCCAGAGTTTTCTCTTAGTGGGACGTATCTGGAAAACCTCCCGAGGGAGAAGCCCAGGGGCATCCAGATCAGATGCCAGAACCACCTCAACTGATTCCTTTCGATATGGAGAAGACTCAGCTGAGCTCCATCTGGACGACAGAGCTCCCCACCCTGTCTCTAAGTCTAGCCACTCTCAGGAGGAAGTTCATCTGAGCCTCTTGTATCCAGGATCTTATTCTTTTGCTCATGATCCATATATCATGACTATACAGTAAGTTATCATCCATCATATGAATGGTTACAATTACTCTGCTTCAGTGACTGCTATAAGTCAAGATTGATTATTCGCACAACCTATACAGTATTCTCTCAAACTTTTGCTTTAGCCCTACAGAATACAATTAAAGTTGGTTTGTTGTAATGGTATATTACAGGTATATCCAGTTAAATACCAATTTACAACAAAATACAAAACAAGCAGAAACGTTGACTGAGGCATTTTGTTTCAAAAGGAGTGGATTATTTGCTGCCTGAGTATGATTATCTGGGTTTAAGATTATATTAATTCAGTGAGAAACCAAAGTACTGGAGTTATAACCAAAGGCAGAGTTTCAAGCTATCTGCATGGAAGAGAAAAGCCATACATGGAAGAAGAGGAAAAATAAAAAATAAAAAAAATATACATTATAAAAATCTCTATACCATGTCAGTAGATGAAATACCATTGGAACAAAATATGCTCTAATTTATTCAACCCAGATAACAACTGTGAAAATGTGAAGTTCTTTGCGACTTTTCTGTGCAGATCCTTAAATCTGTTGGAAACTGTCTTGACGGTAGCTTTTAATCCTCGCCCCTGTTGCCACCTTCCTGCTCTCGTCAGCTTTACAAAGAAGGCACAGTTCTTTTTGAACAAGACTGCATCAATTACAGAGTGAGAGCTGATCAACTGAGAGTGACTTCTTCCTGACATGGCGTTCCAACTTCCTGAAGCCAGAGAAACCATTACCCTCTTGTCTGCATTAACACTAAATTGTCTTCTTCTCCATTTTTTCATTTTACTGGGAGTGTCTTACACTTCTGTCTTCACTCTGTCATTGTTACACATGAAATGGAGCAAAGTATTCTACTAGAGATAAAAAAGGCTTTATAGTAAGAATAAAAACCCTGATTTATGTCAAAAAATGTGCTCTTAATAAAAACATATGCAATGTGTTCTCTTAATACCTGAACACTGCATGCATCTAGCTATTTGCCTGTCAAACATTCAGCCATTATTTCTTCTAAACTTCTCGGCAAACATGTCAGTTACAAAAGAAAAACATATTTCAGTAAGAGTAAACACTCCTTCCCTCTTTGTAAAGGAGTTAGATAAAAAAAAGTTCAGGTCTAATTTTTTGTTTTCCAATCATTTAAAAACTTTCGCCTGTAACATATCCACAGAATCTGCTGATTAGTGAATGTATTCCTTCTCAGTCGCATGCATCTTTCAGCTTGACACATCCTCCTACTCGTGGAAGCTGGTACCGTGGTTCTGAAAACTGAAGCTGTTTCAAAGATAGCCCAAAAACAAACAAACAAAAAAAACCTACACATTTTTTGGTCAAATAACTGATTTCTCAGACTCTCAACACCTTCATTATACTGTGCCTCTATAATTCTTCATATATAATGAGCATATATTTACAGTCAAACACAATGAAGCAATGAAGCAGTGGAGAACTATAGCTCAATCTTCTAAAGCTAGATGTAAGATTAGTGGGTCAGAAAAAGATATATTTTTAATAAAGGAAATATAATTCCAAGTTATTTCAACAAGTTTGTTTCAGTCATTACAGATGATGTAGCTCTGATGGCTTCTTCAGGCCATGACCTCCAGTTCTGGATAGGTCTGTTGTTTAGTGCGAGGTGGCCCAAATGAGAGTAAATTCTTTTATGCATGAGCCCATGGTTCTGGACTGGGAAAAGGTGAATTGTCTCCTAGTGGTTAGGGGTCTGTCTCTGCCTCAAGTGAACAAGTTTAAGAAACGTGGGGTCTTGTTCAAGAGTGATGGCAGGATGAACCAGAACATGCAGAGAGATGGATTGCAGCTTCACCTTCAGTAATGCAGGCACTTTTCCAGTCTTTTTGTGGTAGAGATAGAGCAGAGGCAAAACGCAAAGTTCCAGATTTCACAATCACAATCAGGCTATGAAAAAAATAGCTCTGCTATCTCTTCTTCTTTTGTCCCCAAAAAATTGCAACTCACGGTCAGTCACCAGTACATGGCGTAGGACGCCTGGAGGCGGGGCTCAATACCACCTACCACCAGGAGGTGTTGCCCTGCTACAGACCTAGCCAAGTCAGTGGAAACATGATTACTTCGGAGTGGGAGCGAGGCCAGGTAGAGTAGAGCGAGAAGTAGAGCCAGTGGAAGGGGCACATGTTCCAACCTTCACTTAGATACAGGGACTGATGATGATTCAGTCAAACCTAAGCTGAAACGTATAGGGTTGATCCTCTCAGCTGAAACACTCCATCTGTCTGATTGTCTCCTTTAATTAAGTTGTAAAAGTATGTCGGATTAGATTTAAATTCTTTGAAATCTACATATTAATCTGTTTAAAGTTGATTTTTGACATTGATCCAAGATGTTTACTTCTATTTGTGTCTTCTATTATGTGTTCTCACAACCCCTTTAGACATAAAGTGGTTAATATGTTGAACGTTTTTTTTTTTTATGGTGTTTGTAAAACACTGCATTGGAAATTCATGGGTTTTTATACTGCTTTTTTATTATTATTTTATAATAGAGCAGCTGTTAAAATAGGAATGTACCTCTTGCCATTTACTTTAATTGAAAACGAACTTTTGTCTGGTCACTTGCTGAGTGAAATGATATTCACAGAAACACTTGTTTGTTATACTTTGGGACCAAATGTACAGTACAGACCAAAAGTTTGGACACACAGTTGTGTCCAAACTTTTGGTCTGTACTGTATATTACTTTATTAGGCAAATAGTATTTTAGAGGATGCATTTAATTATTGAACAATTACTGTGCTAGTAAAAGCATTAAACTTCAGACATGAATATTTCAGAAAGTAGAAGTGGGTTTTTAGCTTTCCAAGGAGAATATTTGTGTACAGCTATTACTGTGCTTAACTATTTGGTAGCTTAATTATAAATGAAGATTTTCCCATTCCATGTCTTTATTCTTATGTATTAAAGATAGAATAACAAAAATATTTAAAAGTTTGCAAAACATACTTCTGACATAAAAAAAAAACCCTGACCAGTTTAGCCACTCCTTTTTTTTTTCATTACTTCTAATGATTTTTTTCATCATGACCCTTCCATTCTTGAAGCTTGACATCTTCTTGACCTTTTGACAATCAACTTTTTTGGTGGCAGCAACCACAGCCTAGCAGATGCTGTTCACAGAGCTGGACTGTTCTCTTTTTCCGTAAAAATTGCGTTTAAGAATCCTCCACAGGTTCTCAGTAGACTTTAGATCAGATGAAGAAGGGGAGCCATGTCATTATTATTTAACATTTAAGACTTTTACTGCAAGCCTTAAAGTGCAGTACTTCAATGCAAGTGATGAAGCATTGCACTGCATAAAAACCATGGTCATCTTGAAAGATGCAGACCTTTTTCTGTACTACTACTTGAAGGTTACTTCTAAAGACCGATGGTAAGCTTGAGAGTTGATTTTGCATCCTTCTTTAATCTGAAAATGTC
The DNA here is from genome assembly GCF_003331165.1 of Xiphophorus hellerii. Classification (NCBI taxonomy): domain Eukaryota; kingdom Metazoa; phylum Chordata; class Actinopteri; order Cyprinodontiformes; family Poeciliidae; genus Xiphophorus; species Xiphophorus hellerii. Next base: position 12,758,722 of record NC_045693.1, read on the forward strand.
CAACTAGCTCATGTTTTAGTAAAATACCAGCCTGTACAAGTACCTTTCTTTCACCTCACTATCATCTGAGTCAAGTGGAGCTTTATGGCTGGTACTGATCGAACCACATATTCATCACTCCATAAAACCTTTGAAAAACCTGCTTTCAGATCATTTTTGCCCCCCAGTCACGACTTTTCAACTCATGTGCCATATTCTTTTGTCTTGGTCTGGTTTCAGCCTGCCTGTCTCTGGTCATCTATCGGAGAACTGAACACATTTTACTTCTCGTAAGCCTATCTCAAATGAGGTGGGAAAAAAAGAAGGGCATTCTTTGGTAAAAAGTTCCCTCAGTTCACACATATGCACTTGAGGGGCATTCTTTTGTAATAATTGCTGGTTTTACACTGAGGCAAAAGAGGGTAGAAGTCAAGCTTGTGACTGAGTGGCCAGCTGGACACAATGCATTAATGACACAAACATCTTGGCAAGCAGGTGCTCTGTGCAAAAATATCCATTATCTCCTCTAAGGTCACAACCATGTCATTACTCATTTATTCAGCTTAGTGGAAATAAATGGTCAGAAATTACAGGTTCTCCACAGCAGTGATGGCACATTTATTTTAATATTTTTTTATTCTATTAACGCTGGTATTGATCAGGCAACTTATACACACTTAAATTCTTGCAGTACAAAAATTTCCAAGTGGTTTTACTTCATTACAACGACCTGAATGAAACTCACAGAAGGCTATGGATCAAAGAAGGTTGTTTTCTCAAATTATTGCTCTGCAGAATAGCTCTTTGCAGGAGATGAGTCTTTTTCACACTTTATATTTACCAGTCTAGCCACAAGTTTTGCTTTTGACCCTGCAGATCAATTTTCCAATCAAAATCTCATGGACTTTGACCCATTTTCCCTCTAATCATTGTCTTTTTGTCAGGTAGGTTCACTGTATGTGAGATTCTTTGGTTGTCAATTTAAGTTGTATTATAGCCGCAATCATATGGGCGCTTTTCACCCAACAAGACATATTGACTCAGCGAGGAAAATTTTTAATACACAGAAATGTTTTTTTTTTTACACTAGACTCCTGTCTGTTTCCTAGCAACTTGCCAGTTTCCATAGCATTGTTTTTAAAGAGCTTCGGGAAAACGATGGTCACAATTTATGTTGCCTCTGAGATCTCAGGTGCCCGAGCAATTTTCAACAGCAGCCTTTCACAGCACCAACACAAATTAATAGTAATTTTCTTTGCTGCAGGGGGATCATTATCAATTTGCATTACAATGGAATGTGTCACTCTAAAACTATCTTCCTGAAAGAAAAAACTCCATCTTGTTGCCAACAGACCGCCATTACTGGTATTATCATGTTTTAATGCTTAGAATTCAAACTCTTATCAATATTAAACCTAAAATAAAGTAAAATAATGAATGTTTCCTTTATATTTTAAGCACTTTAAACTGCCCAGTTTCATAACGTGGATAATTCTTGATCATTTATTTGGCCAGTTGGATGGGTTTTAACTTTACTCATTGATCACGCCTTGAGGTTGATATTTTGTGGCTGAAATACAGAGAAAATGTTGATCAAGAAAAAAAGGTAGAATTCTAATCGATGTCATTGCAATTTCCAGTGGTGTCGTCACAATCAAATATTGTTATCACTTGTCCTTAAACAGAATAAACATTTTTGATATGTATATATATTTTTTTATTTTCTTGTTTATCTGATGGTTACTTTCTGTTTAATTTTTTTTTTTAATGAAACCAAGCGCTTGGTATGTTTGTCTTTTTGCTGTTTTGCAGTGCGAAGCCATGACCCAAAAACCGAGAAATGTACCAAAGCATGTTTTTACTGCTTCCCCCTCACTCTAAACCTATACATAAGACAATAGATTCCTTAAAGCCTGCACCATGACAACGCGTTACCTGATGTAGTATAACCCACAGGAATGAAAAACAGGACCTACATTTTAGATACTTGTGTTTTTCTTCTCCTTCGACTCGTGTTATGTCCAGATTACTTGATGAGGTCAAGTAATGATGGATCGTTTTAGTCTTAGACATTTTGTGTGTCTGCGTCAAGAGTTCTTGTAGATGCCGCAAATAATTTTTCTACCGTGAAAGAGGCTTTCTGCAAATTTTCATGGCCTGTGTTTCTTTGAGAAGCGCCGTGTCTTAAAAATTATTTTACTGAAGGAACATCAGCGTCCTCAGAGGACACTTGAACAAAAATGCTCCATTGCATTTCAGATTGAGAGGGGGAGAAAAAAAAAAGCATAAGTGCACAGTGATGCTTCCAGAGTACTTGCTTATAAGAGAACCTTCAAAAGAACACCGAGTGCTTGCATGTGTGCACTGGGCTTTCTGCATGCGTTTGACTGTGGAGATGAAAGACATACATTATTCATCATCATCGTACACAGGGCAGCACTCACCTGAGGATCACAAGTCAAGGTGAAATTACCTGCACCCACACGCCGGCCCCATGGTCTTATGAAACACCAGTAATGATTTCAAGGTGAAGCCGGTCGGTGTTGTACATGATAATATATTTAGGCAGACCACTGTTGTGAACCATCTGTAGGTCCCACTCAGACCTCAGTGGTTCTGTGAAGCAGCTGTAGAGCTGCAGATGGCTGTGAGAAAGAGTGGAATCATGGGAATCAGGAAAGACTCTGCTGCTTCCTCCTCTTCATCATCATCATCATCTTCTTCTCATCTCTTGGTCCTGGGATTTAAATGCCTTTCTTCCACCTCTGTCATAAGTGGAACAGGGCAGAGGTGAATACTTTTCTTGAATTCCAGCTTTCTGTCTGGATAAGCTTTGATTGCATTGGGTTTTAATGCATCAGTTTTGAACCTCAGCCATGACCAGTTGTGGCTTTAGATTTTGATGTCCTGTAGCTTCATATAAGTGTGTCTGCACTGTTTATGGAGTTCAAGTCAGTGTGAAGAGCTCTGTTAGAAACAGCGTGACGGGAGCAGCACAGCAGGGTCAGTGTTAATGCTCCAGATGGCTCTCTAATGAAGCCAGACAACATTTTAGGCAACTTCATCTTTTTTGGACTTTCTGTTCCTTAATCCTGTTGACATAAGTTTTAATAAGGAATATATTTACATAACGTTCTTTCTAGTGTCTGTATATGGCTACTCATTAAGAAATGAGATCTTGGTGGGGATTTTTTTATTTTTCATCATTTCTCTATATTAAGAATCAAACTGCAGAGTATAAACACTGCACCTTTTCAGACATCACCCCTTCTAATATACATTCACTTAGTGACTCAGCTTTGGAACGCTGGCTGTCCTTTCTTATCTGAATCTACAGTATTTGACCAATACATGTATCAGTTTAAGGAGACTCAAAAACTGGCATCATGAGGAAATCCAGGTTTGTTCAGCAGAATGAGAAATTATTTATAACATAGAATAGCAGCATTACTGTAATTTATTTTTGATTCTGATTTATTTTTATTTTCATGATCACTTTTGAGAAATGCTAAAGATATTAGTTTTGCTTTTGTCTGCCAGGACTCATAGGGAATTAAAAAGCCTAATACAGAAGAAGTGTTTATTGGTTCAGTAAATGAGCTGCAGCTGAGTAAGTGGTTAATCATTCATGCTTCAAGTAGAGGTAGGCTGATTTTATCAGTGGCCTGGTAAATCGACCGATACTTGGCACTCTTTTTGGGTTTTTTTCTTATCAGCAATCAGCTGTGCACTTCACAGATTTTTAAACAGACATGATTTTGGACATCACATTGTTCTGTTGACAGGATGAAAACAAGTGAAACTCAGCCTGCCTTTAAATGGATACAAGTAGACTGCACAGACCAGTGGCCAGAAGTCAATCTGTGCTAGTTTCTGAATTAAAAAAAAAGATTACCAGTGAGAAGGGTATGATTTAAATTGTTAATGTAAAAAAAAAAAAAAAGGTTTTACATTGTTAAATATCCGCTGCTATTTTAAGAGGAAATAATTATTCATAATCAACTCTTTGTATCCGTCTAGTCTGGAGATCTTTTAACACTTTTTTTTTTCTTTTTGTATCACATAAAAACATTGTTCAAACTCCTACAGCATGTTTGCCTTCTTGGTTTCAACACAACTATACATATATGACCTGATCACATTTTTCAGAATGTAGAATTTAAGGACATGCAGTAAATGTCCTGTAAAACCACTCATTCACTGCATGTTCTTCACTTTTTTCTCTGCCCTTCTTCTTGTAAATCTACTCATAGATAACGACCACTTGCACAAATTTAGAAAAAAAAGGAAAGAAAGAAATGCTTTTTTGATATAAATAATTTAAAAAATAACTATAAACATACCTATGGCAAAAGTACAGAGTTTTTAGTTAACAGTAGGGATGTAGAAAGTTGAGAGAGGGTACTTCCCCCTAAATATGTAGGATTTTATGTCTTCTACATTTTCCTGGTATTTGGATCGTCTGTGGTTGGTAGTTTTGTACACTTTATGTTAGCTTTAAAATTTTCAGGCACTGTTAAAGACTTACAACTGATAGAGTGTATTATTTATTTGATTTATTGATTTATTGGTCTTTATTAATTTTCTGAGCTGCAGGTGTAGTTGTTCATGGGTTAAAACCGAAGCCATAATTTGCACATTCAGGAATGTTGAAAGCAGGACTTGACACAGCTTATCATGTGTGTTTGTGCATTTATTGTAATATTTCCCTCCAGTCTTGTGACTGAGGTCATGTGGATGACCCTCTTAGTTATTTTCATTATTGAGAATAGGTTCATTATCATTCATCGTTTTCACTGAATCTCAAAAAGGACCGTGTAAGATTAAAGATATTTTTCTGAACCTGCAGCTGTGCGGCTCTTTGGCTGCAAGTATTTGAAACACATTAGCATCTACGTGTTATGTGGCTCTATGTACACCCTGTAAACACTGGTGCACAGTCTTTATGATTTGTTGCTGTCTGCTTCATGCTTTTTACCTTTTGGCTTTTCCGCAAGTGAAACTCAATATGTTTGAGGCGAGGCACCATTAAGTGTTACATCATTCTAGTTTTATTCATTGGTTTTGCCAGATTCACATCGACAGTGACACAACTATCCTCTCCTCCATCTGCTGGTTGTCTTTTATGGTTAGAATAACAAAATTGCCTGAGGCACTGCTCCATTTTGTAATGGCTGCCTGTTTTTAGCTCTTAAGTGAGTTCAGACACCTTTATAACTCAGACTTATCATACACCATGTAGCGATGGATGTGTCACATTTTATTTGATTCCTGATGTGTTTTTTTTTTTCTCTCAGTAACAGCACATAGAAGCTATCTGTGTTAGCAGGCGGGAAAAATGTAGGGGGCGGACCTGTATCTAAAAACCATTAGATACAGGAATATACCAATCATACTTGTTTTGGTAATTTTTTCTAAGAACTATTAGAAATAGACAGAAAGATACAGGTTCTTTTAGAGTGGTAGTTTTAATCAAGCAAAAAGTGATTAAATTACAGTATCGTCCTGATTTGTGCATTGGAGAATACTTCTAACTTTTATCTTATAACAAAGTACATTTCAGGCGAAAGAAGCATTTTAAAACTGTAAAATATTCCTTGCGTGTTGTCTTTTTCTTCTGCTGCTAACAAAATTTCTTACCTCTCCTTTTCAGATGAGTGCACTGTGACGAGAACCTATCTCTTCCTACACAAGTTCTGGTTCTTTAGCACCATCTACTACTTTGGGAACTGGGCTTTTATTGGGGTAAGTTACAAAACGTTGAAAAATCTCTTCATTTTTAGATGAAGGAGGAGGGAGTTGGAATGAGGCTTTCTGGAACAGAACATCTCATCATGTGACGTCCTGGAGTCATAATGTTGTGAGAGAGGATTCACAAATGCAGCTTAGTTACCGCAACACATCAGAAGGATTAAACATATATTTCAAAAGCATTTCTGGTAAAAAATAAAAATAAAAAATTCAGGGAAGAGTGGCAGAAAGGTGCATGATTCAACTTCTGGATGTAAAATAATGTTTGTTTTTCTCATTATTTCAGGCTTTCCTTATTGGCCTGGTAGTGTCATGCTGCAGAGGAAAGAAATCTGTGATCGAAGGAGAGGTGGAGGCCGATGACTCAGACTTGAGCGATGATGAATATGTGCACTGAAAAAAAAAAAAAAAACTTTTCACTTGCAGTCATAATTTAAAGGGGACTAAGAAGCATGTTTTCTTTGACAAATAAATGAGTGAACTAATTAAATGTATTATTCTGGATTTTTTTTTCTGGATACCAGGCTTGGTTGAGTTGACTCGTTCATCCCCTTTAATGAGACAGCTCAGACTGATTGTAGTGTCCTCCTCACTCAATTTTATTGACGGCTCGGGGATTCTGGGAGTGTCTTCCAACTCAATCCTACTCACAGGATTCACATTTCGACAGTCTGACTCAAATTAGTAATTCTTTAGGAGAAACACTGACATGAAACATTTACTGTTCCAAAACTCAATGTTTAGGTTTTTTCTGTCGCACAGTAGATTTTATTTTTTATTTTTATTTTTGCATCCTTAAAGTACTCTTTCTAGTCCCCTTGAATTATTTATTTATAACTACATCTACACCTTCTTTGGTACATATTTGAAACCTACCAGTAGTTATACTTAATAGCTGGTTGTTATAAAAATGGTGATTTTTATTAAGAGTTAACATTTGTGACAGTGTGAAAGGCTTGCTTTAAGTTGCATAAAGTTCAAGTGGATATGCTGTATTTTCTTCCATCTACTGTTCTGTAATGAAGCGTACCTGCGCCTGCAGACCCGCTTGATGTGTGAAATGTGAAGAATCAGTTGCATCTGTTGTGTTTTCAGAGTTTTTTTGTTTTGTTTTGTTTTTTTGTTGCTGTTTCTGCAGCTTCAATGTGGATTTTTCGGTGGAATTGGGGAAAAAGAGAAACTGAGAGGCGAAAGTAACCGGTTACAGATGATGTGTTTTTCTTTTAAGAAAGGCTTTGTGTCATTTTAGGTTTTACTTTGAAGTTAATCAGCTGCAGCCTTGTGAAATAGTTTTTAATGGCACCTTTTAGCCATACACAGATTTATTTCTCTATGTACATATCTCAGATTAAGACCAAATCATAATGTTATTTTTTTTTTTAAATGTTTGTGCCTCATGAATGCAAACTACTATGATGGGCACATGCACCTTTATTTGTCCAAGCTTTCATAACTCAGTTCAGAAGAGTTTCCAGTTTTGAAAACACCTGGTCATCTTTACAGACAGTTGCATAACGATTTTGGGGAAGCTGTGCTATTATTCGATGGTACCTGTATTTGAAAAAATAAAACAATTTAAAAGATTCTTTGTCTATTAAAGTTTATTTAACCAGTTTTCAGTGAAGTGTTTTTATTTGAAAAGAGCAACCTAGATTTTTTTTAAGGAATCTAGGGTGTATTTTAGCATTTCTTGATCAAAATCTAATATCCAGTCTACATTATTTTACAATGAAGATTAAGCATTTAGTCTTACTCAAAGTTTTGCTAAAATAAGTTTTTCCTAATAACCTGTTATGTTCTCTGTGTTGGTTCAGCTATTCTCTTGCAATCTAAAAGTTGTAGGTACAACAGTCAGAAAGCTAAAGAGCACAATGGTACAGCTCCATAAAGTAGTTTCTAAAGTAGTGACAAAAATATTGAACTCCCATGTAATGTTTTAATTTCTCTGAGCTGTACTTGTGAATGTTCAAAAAGTTGTATGCTAATTATCTGTATTTTGAGTGAGAAAAATGCTGATGATCAGTGTTATCAGTATGGCTTTGACTGTGACCAAATGTCACAGTCTTTGGGTCGTAATGTTTTAAAGATAAATGAAAAATGAAGAACTCCATAAATATGTTTAATTCCACATGAAAAAAGTCATGAAGAAAACATGACGCTGAAGCTGTGGTGCTGCTTTGCACCTTTGTTTCTGGTAGGCACTGAATATACACAGAAAGAACATGAAAGAGATTAGCCACATATATTAAAAGTGCAAGATATAAATTTCAATCTGCTTGAAAAGATGAGCAAATGAAACATGAGTAAAACTACCTGGCCTATAGTCCTACTCTGCAGTATATACATTTTACCGAGGAAGATAAAGTTTCTTTATGTACTGTATGTGCATCAAGTATTAGAGAGGGCATCAGTGTAGTATCAGTAAACAGACCTGTTTACTTTTGAAGTAAACAGGTCTGTAGTTTGAATGTTATTTCAAAACCTCCTATTTGAAGAAAAAAAACCGAAAGTTGCTGCAGGTTGAGTGAAAATTGCCCACTTTCCCAATCATCCATCATTACATGTCTGACCCTGTTATCAAAGCCCCTCCTAGATTCCCTTTCATTTTTTTGTCCATTATACTCTGTATGGGATTTCTTTTTAATATCTGTCCTGGTCAAATTGGTGATGGAGCTACAATTTAAATCCCACTTTCACACTATTCAGATGCTAAATACAAAATTGCCATCAGCCCAAAGCTTGGGCTTTGACACAGAAAAGTGTAAAAACATGAAACCTTTTTGAGACATTAATGCTTGTGGGCTGACAGTTAAATACACCTATTCCTGGATTAGCTTACACATATACTACTCACTGCCTGCTTTAAATGGATTTGCATATGATTTTTATGTCCAATTAGGGTTTGAGGTATGCCTACTTTGTAATTTGAGTTAAGCCACGATGTTAAGTTCCACTCATGCATTTACCTATAAAGTAAAGAAGACTTGTGCCAAAAACATAAGTTTTATATATTTAACAGTGAGGATTTTATGATCACATCAAAGGATTCTGGCTGTTCAGAGAGCTACTTTACTTGTTATACCTTATATTTAAAAGCCTTCTGTCTAAATGTCTTCTTGTACTCCTTCAAGAAGTGTTGCAACTCTTGCAAGGAGAAATGTGAATATAATTTAGTAAAATAATGTCTGAATAAATGAAATAACTCTGCTTTACAAGGGATTAGTGGTACGATGTGTCTATTGGCCATCCATAACAGATGTGCGGACTTCTGTTTCCCTTCTTTTAATCAATTTGTACCTCCACCAGTCTACAGGCATTCACTAGGAAAGTAATAATTTATATCAGTGCAGTTAAGTCAGGTGTTTTATCTCTACACACATCTGGCCCTGGCACCAGTTAAAACAGGAACTTGAGTCAAAGTCACACTGAAAGTAAATTGATTCAACTAATAAATTTGATCAAACATTTTTAAACAAATATTTGATAACTAACAAGGAGCACAACACTCTCATGAATACAGCTCATGAATACAACATAACATGTGGGAACATTACTATATATATATATATATATATATATATATATATATATATATATATATATATATATATATATATATATATATAGATGCTTTACTGAACATACAGAGACATCCTTAAATTAAACATTAATTATTGTAGATTAGATTCAAATAAACTTCTAGGCTTCTGACAAGTATCCAAACTTTGCTTTATCACCCATTAAACTGTTAAACACGCTTACTTGTGTTTAATTCACTATCAGAACATGTCAATAACCAGGGGCACCTTGACACAGACTCTCTCTGTTTTCCAAACTCTGCGGTTGCTTTTCTGTAAAATATATTCACTCTGATTGGAGACTCCAACTGACTCCCTTGGCGGAGATTGCAGTGGTTTTGATTTTCCTGGAGCAGTACCAAGGCTGCACTCTGCTCCCTGATTGTGTTATCTAGTGCTGATCAAGAGACACAAATTGACTGCATTTTGAGCAGATGTTTGTGTTTGCTGATGTTGGTGGTTGTGCATATTTATGTTTGAAGGAATGCCTTTCATAGGGAGCTTTGAGCATTTAAGTCTGACTCTGAATTATTATTGATAACATTTATGAGATAAACCAGGAATTTTAAGTTGAACTTCTGGGAATTGATCCGTTTAAATGGTTTTGTGATAAAAGATGTTGATGTCTCAGAGAGGCCTCGGTGCAATTCTTGTTCAAGATGCAAGCTGGGAGAACAATGGTTCTGACACAATACAGACAACATCAGATGAAAATCCAAAAGCAGCTAGCAGAATTAAATCATGAACTACTTACTAAATTTAGACTAAGATTAATTTGGTTCTATAATCATGGACAACAATTGTTTCACCAAATTGCCATTTTTAGCAGCTTGTTGCGGTCATGGTTAAAACACGGAACACACTGCCATCGGTAAATTCCAATGTTTTAAGTATTACCAGATTATGCAATTATTAAAATCTAAAATCTGGATAATAAGACAACACACCTCTCATTTGATCATGTCATTAACAGAAACATCAAGTACATTGTTAAAATGTACAAAATACACCACATACATACAAAATTTAAAGTGTCAAACTTTCAAACTTTTCTTCACAGCCTTCCTTCACAATAAGAACTTAAAAGGTTGAAGCCCCTTAACTCGAACTGATTATCATAGCATAGTCTGAATGGTTCCTATTTATGAATGCTATTGCTCAGTTTCATATATTTTCATTTTATTTTTCATGTTGTGTAAACTTGTGATTCTTCTCTCTTAACACTTATGTGTAAGCACAAAGAAAAGGCTAAACTTTTAAAAAATATTTATCATTTTCTGATGTTGATGTTTAAATGCTATATACAGTATATCAAGTGACTTCGGATAGAAGACTGATTCAAAATATTTTAGGTGACTTCATGATGTCATTTATCTTCTGTTTTAGTGTTTTCATAATTCTACAGATCAGGCAGCCTTCAGGCGTGAGCGTTCAACAGAAACTTGTTGAATAATTGACACATAGGACCAGGTTTGTTTGGATAGCTTTTTTGCTTGGTAAATAAAATCATTATTTGAAAACTACACATTCTTTTTACTCAAGGTTATCTTTACTGATACTACATTTTGTTCATTGAAACATTTAAATGTGCAGAGAAAGAAAAAAGCGATGGGGCAATTACTTTTTTCCAGGATAGTACGTCACTTTTACACATCTTGGTGAACACCAAGCAGATGAGAAGTGCTCATGCTTGAGATTTATTTGGTAGTTCACTTTGTCAAAAACTCTGATCCGGATATGAGAGCTGGAGAAGGTCCATCTTATACTGTTTACTCAATATCAAACCTTGCAAAGCAATTAAAACTTAAGTTGAAAACAAACTTTAACAAGATCAAAGTGGCTACTTTTTGGTCATGTGTCTAGAGAGATGGGTGAGATGGGTTTTATATAAAGGCAAAATATGATTTTCTGTAATACTATAGAGAATAAAATAGATACCTAGAGGAATTACAGACTACTATCACTATTTTCCTGGCCCTCTGTTGCTATCATCCATCTTACTGTTCTCCGGGAAAAGGGACTGAAATTTATTTTATGCTGCATACCAAATACCTTCTGGGTACTCTTCTAGAGAGAGTTTCAGACACTCTATCAAGAGTCTGAGACTTTTACTTCTATTCTAACATAGTTGTGGTGTAGAAAAAACTAACATATACCTTTTTTTTTTTTTTTATTTACACATTTTTCTATCTTCATTAGTTTTTGCTAAATTGTATTCAACTGTGAGCTTTGCATCTGTAAGTAAAAAAAAATAAAAAAATAAAAATAAGCAAATCGGTTCCTCCTGTGCTTGAAGTCCTCAGATAGCTCTGTGACAACGGAGCCGCCTGCCTCACCTCTCACTCAGGCCTCAGGGGACACAAGTGATTCAGGATCAATGTGATTATGTTGATTTAGTGTTTAGAGGCACAAAGCAGCTTCACCTCTTTGCTCTTATGAGCCTGTGGGACATGCCACTTTCCACTCAATGAAAACATGTCCAGCAGGCTTGTCAGCATGTCCATTTTGAACAGCTAAACAGAGCTTGCTGCTTTTGCATAAACAAGCCGTTGGGAGGAAAAATGTTTTCTCAATAAAAAGTGGCATACGGTAAAGAACATGAAAGTGAGAAAAATTAAATCAATAAGTATCATCATTGGGCTTCCCAGAGTATGATCATTTTGAGTAAAAAAAAAAAAAGTCATGTTTTTCTGCATCATGCTATTATCCGTCCATCCACCATCGTCTCTGTCTGCTTCTCCATGTCTTCAGCACTGACTGAGTGAGAGGTGAGTTACACTCTGGACAAGTCACCAGCCTAACACAAGGCAAAATAGAGACATACAGGACAGACACATGCGTGTGCACAATCAGACCTAAAGGTAAATTAATGGGTTTTTTTTGTTTTAAATTGTCATCTAGATTATGACATTAACAGATAAACATCCATCAATACCAGTAACCAGCACATCCATAGTCATCAGGTTAATAAAGCAGCACTTTTACTGTTTACCTTAAAGGCTTTAGTAGAAAAATAAGTTGTGATACAATATAGCTACTGCAGCTCATGTAGAAGAAACATGAATAGTTTTTATCCCCCGTATTTTTCTGCATATGAAACAATACTTAAATGGAGGATCATCAATTTGCTGAATAAATGTCTTTGTTAAAATTCTTTTTTTCTGCCTAAGATGGTCTAAAACAACTTTTATACCTGAAATGTACTTATCAATATGAAAAAAAAACTTTACATGTGGAACCTTCAATTTTTAGAGCAAATTTGCAATAAATGCCAAAAGCAAAGTAATAGCTACTTTTATATCTGCAGGAAATACTGTAGAAGATAGTTGCATGCAACCTTGAAGTAGTAATATTGAGGGGGACAACACAACATATTCAAGAATTTTCTTCTTTGGGGCATTAAGGTCTGCACTGAGCAAATATGTGAATCTGATTACATTTTTGTGTAGGTTCATGAACACCAGAAATACAATTATTTTTTTCTATTTTTCTCTGCTGCATAGCAACACTGACGACTACCAATGTCTTGCAAATATATTCTTAACCCTTCATTATTTTGTTTTATACCAACCACAAAAGTTAAGGTTTTAATTGATTTTATTTTATGTAATAAGCCAACACAATACTACGGAAGTGGATTAGGGCCACCAAAAAAAAAAAAAAAAAAATTCTGAGATTAAACTCAGAATTCTGAGTTTAATCTCAGAATCCTGACTTTCTGACTTTAATCTATTATAATAGATTAAAGTCAGAATTCTGACTTTAATCTCAGAATTCTGACTTTAAAGTCAGAATTATTTTTTTTATTTTTTCGGTGGCCCTAATCCTCTTCCGTACAATACAGTGCAAATTGTAAAGTAGAAGGGAGCCAATACATGAATATCAATATCAAAACTTTTTTAAAAACCTGAAAAGTATTTTGTTCTCAGCTTCATTTACGCTGATATTTCAGAATGAAACCCTGGGCAACCATCTGCTTTCAAAAATTCTGAGAAATCTAATCTCAATATAAATACAGTTACACAAAGGCCTCCGTCGTTTGAAAGAAAATATTGGGGAGCAAGCAGCATCACAAAGATTGAAGAACCTAGAATACAGGTCAAGGACAAACTAGTAGATAAGTTTAAAGCAGCTTTATGGTGTGAAAGAGGTTTGGCCCCCATGTTTTGAGTTTGACACATGCTGTAGGATATTACAATAAAAAAGAAAAGAAAAAAACACTGTAACAAAGCCAATAACAGTAGTGGATATAATTAACCCAATTATGTCTTGTAGTCTAAATTGAAAGGCACTGTCAATTCAGACGTTATTGTGCTGAATGAACTCCGAATTTCATCACTTTCATTTGTGTGCAGACAACGTTTGAGGACTCCAGAGTCCTCATTCCAGTCCACCAGGGATCATTCTCTGTTTCTTCGTCTTTTCTCTCTAGTCCTTGTTCTTCACTGAAAATGAAGTCATGCCTCTTCTTCCTCCGCCCACTTCTTCAGGCACTTCCTCTTCTCCTGTTCAGTGCATCCCCACATCCCAGATGGAGAGGGGAGCACATGCTTGCCGCTCTCATTGCCATACTGCACAGACCAGCAGACAGAACAAACAAGATTTTCCCTCAGCTCTGGCAGCTTCCTCCCATTAGAGCTCTGTGTGGACCTGTCTGTCTGAGGAAGCTGATCTTATCAGCAGAACCCTCAGGAGGCACACAAACGTATTAGGGGTTTAAATGTTTCCCAGCCAAATTTGGAAATTGAATATAGTTGGTGGATTGAAGAGAAGAGGCAGAAAACAGTACAGAGCAAATCTTTAACTGTAATTGGAAGTTTTAAGTCATTGATTCAACCTGAGCTAAAAGTCAATATAGCAGATGCCTTATAGGGCACTCTTGAGGACCTTTTGAATTGTTCCATCTGTCCAAATTTAAACAGAATCTAGTTTAGTTTTTTAAAGAGCAAGATTTTAAAGCAGTGGAGTATTTTGATCATACATTTTCTTAAAGGTATACTTCTATGTTTTTGAAGCAAGATTCTGGTGATAGATTATAAGTACTTGCTAATTCAGATTAGTAAGGATGAGGCTAACAACTTGTCAGAGTGGCCAAGACCAAAGTATGATTTTATCGTGTTAACACAATCCTTTAAAACATCATCACATTTGCACTGGATAGTTATTTACAAAGAAGCTGATGATTACTTACACAGGAAATTGACATATGAGGATATGCAATACCTATTATGTTCTTCAATAAAACACGTTCTAAAAGTGGAAATTGTAAATTAAGGTTGGTAAGATGAATTGAACTGTAAAAGTTCATGAACTTATGAATGTATGGCAGCCGTAAAACAGCCATGATAAGACGGACTTTTTTGAATTTCAAATATTTGCAAACATTAGATCTTTTCTTTTCTTTTAGGTTGTTTAAGGCTCTTTTAGTGCTGACATTCCTGCTGTGGAATATTATTTTCTCTGTAGTGCCTCCAGTATTTGGGAAGAGAATTGCAGGGAGTGCTCCAAAAAAAAAACATGGTTTTTCATGAACTCGAGAGACCAGCATAGCTTTTTTTTCCATCCTCATCACATGAATTAACTATTATCCTTGAAGAAACAACATGCTGTGTGGCATGTGTGTTGAATACAGTGTGGACGAATGTCTGAGTTTATATTTATTATTTAGATTTGCCACAAGGTGTTCCGCTACTGCTTTTGCATTATTTTGGTCAGTGCTTTAAAAATGTTACCACTGCTTATTTTAACAATGACTTTATTTTTTGACCATGTTAATGTCACCAAGTTTACATTTATAAAAATAAAATCTAGTTGTAATTTTACCCTATTATTTATTGTTGATAATCCTGAAAATCCATTTTATGATTACTTTTAATGACTGATTTGCTCTACAGATTTCATCAAGGATGATGTTTATACCATTAGCTAATTTGCAACACTTATCTCTAGATGGGCTTTAATAAACAGCCCATTTCACTGAAATTGTTCATCATATTGTGTTTTAGTTCAATGAAAATAATTTAATTAAGCTGAGTTGTGGTTGAGTCATAATCAAATAGTATCTAATCAGTCCTTACTGCTCCTGTAACTTTAATTTATTGGATTGTTGGTGGTGCGTTGAGATCCATTTTGTATTGGCTTCACAAGCAGAAATATCCAACTCTATGAATAATTTCCAGTCTATTATCTATATAACAGAAAAGCAAAGTAATGTAAAAATGTTTAAAATCGTGTTCATTTAGACTGCTATTATGTTTTTGCTTTTTATATCACTTTGATTTTACAAGAGACAGTCGCTCTGACCAGAAACATTTCAAATGTTCCAGAAATGTTTTAGCACATTTCATTCAGGAAGATCATAAGTGGTGCACGGCAACCTCATTTCATTTCCCATTTAAATAACCATTAGCATGTGTGTAGCTAACCTACGTCATGTTTACTTCAGTGATACTCATTTCTTTCAGATGTCTCATTCAAGGTGAGTGATGCATTTGACAACCAACACACAACATAAACTTGACACGACCTCTGAAGCAGTACGAACATATTTCCTCTTTTATTTACATTCCTTTTCAAATGTTAACATTTTTCGCTATAACTTCTGGTCAAGTTGGCATTTTTTTTTTCCTCATTAAAATAAATTGGCACAAGTAAAACATATGTAGACAAAAGTTTATTTACACCATACAACATTTTTGTTTTTAAATATTTTATACAGAGCTGCAGATGAGAGAGCTTGCTGGGATCCTTCAAGCAGATTCTGCAGTATTAAAGTTGTGAAATATATTATTTATATAAAAGTGAGTATTATCTTTATTGCATTTAAAGCAATGAAGAATGTAGCTTGACAAACATTCATTTTAATATGACAGGAAAAAATCCTCTTTGCCTCCCATGTTTTTATATTATAAAGTAAAAAGTGTAGTAATGGCCAAACGGACTGTTATAAACTTTTTAAAAACTGCATAAATATATACATTGTGCTCCCAGGTCCAGTTTTAGGAAATCAAAACTAGACCCGATGAAGCTGGGACGACATGGCATGTCATTTGTTTTGTGAGGTTTCATTAAGAGAGTTGTTTTTTTTTTTTTTTCAGCCAATTCCTCCACAGATAATTGGTAACACAGGATGGTAAATATTGTACACCAGGCTGCCCCACACTAAGTACACTAGTGAGAATACAAAAAGTAACACTGATGTTTTTATCCCTTTTTCTTTTTCTTTTTTTTCCTCTCTCCCCAGTCCTTTTATTGTATTGGCACATTATGTCCCTGCCACGCTCGTAAGATCCAGATATGTTTGCCAAGGCTGTTAGAAAAGTCTGTTGCTTTAATCAGTGCAAAATACATCCCCTTCTCCTCCTGCAAAAAGTTTGCATTTTTTCCCCTCCATCTTCTTCACCCTTTACACTTCTGTCTGGAAGTCTCCTTCCTGGACATCTAAGGGTAGGTTGACACACTTCTCCCACTCTGCAGCCGTCATCTCCAGTGAGTCCTTGGGGTCGGATTCTAGTACATTCATAGTGGCGTAGTTCTGGTACTCACAGGCTGGATTGTAGCTCTCCCATGGATTCTGTTTTGGCATTGCCTTGTCCTGCGAACACGGCCAACAGCAGGTGTTGTTAGTAGCATGACATCCTCAGCAGCTTAACTGCTACTTGCCTCTCAAAAATGTACTTTTTTTTCTCCAGTGTGGTCAGTTCATTCAGAAGGGCATTATATGAGTTCCTAGCATTGCTAATTGAAAGTAATGAATTAATGCTGGGAGAAGCATCGAATAACAAAAAGATAATGGCAGTGTATTAAATGGGAACATGCGTACTATTAACATGGAGCAGATCTCTGCTTTCCTCAGCTCAGAATCTAGAGCACTGGACGTGTTGAATGTGTGAGCCATTCATTCGTCTGAATGTGCTCTCATTGACAGTCCCAAAGACATTAGTGCAAATAAGGGAAAGAAGTAGCTCCCCATCAGGGAATATAAAATGGATACTAATGTTTGCTGCCAGCTCTGCAATAGATTCATTTGGGGGGGGGGAAGGAAAATAGAGGAAGTAAGTAGTTATCGTTTTCTACAAAAAAAGGTACTTGCACTGTAACTAGGCAACGGTCCTGAAGCTGCATTGTACTGCAGCGGTGACTAAAACTGGGAGGGTGGTAGTATGAAGTCAAAAGGCTACTATTTATAGTGATGTAAAGTAGTTTTAAAAAAAAATCCCTGTTTTGGCTTTTCTGTCATGCCTCAATGTTTCATATCATCAAGTAAATTTTGATATCAAAGATATTCTGAGTAAATGCAAAAAGCAGTTTTGCAATTATGATTTAATTTCTTATGAAAAAATAGCAGCCCAAATTAAATGGATCTTATGTGAAAACCTGAATTGCCCATAAACCCAATAACTGGTTGCTCCACTCTTTTTTAGTTACAAGGTGAAAACAAGCATTATCTGAGTTTTTATTTGTGTCATCTGAATTCTTTACATCGCTATGGAGCAATTTGGGCCTTTTTTTGCAGAATTTTTAAAATTCAGTCACAATGGAGGGTTTTCAAGCACTGACAGCATGCTAATCTATTTTTTGTGTTTTTTGAGTCAGTCAGAGGTGGACTTGTGAGAGAACGTCAGGTTATTGTCTCACTTCAGTTTGCTCGAACCTAATGTCACAAACTAATGGTTTGGGATTTTCTGGTAGAGAGCAGAATTTATGGTTCCATCAGTTATGAGGAGTAGTGTAGGCCCTGAAGTAGCACTGCAGTCAAAGACCATCATACTGCTGCTACAATAACAGTACTTTGCTCTTCTTGGCATCGCTGTTCTAGTTTTACAACAGAGTAAATTAGAGGACCATCTCCCCTAAGCATTCACGTTTATATTTTCTCTCCACAGAATATTCTTGGAACTATCCTATGCACAATGTCTTTAACAAGTCTCTTTCTTTTTGTTGAATCATGAATACTAACCTGAGCTGAAACAAGGATGGCCGGAAGGGCTTTAGATTTTGTTTTGTCATCTTTTGTGATCAACTGGATAAGCTGTTGATGCAGTCTCGTGGGAAGGCTCTTCATTGCTACGTGTCTTTCCCATTTATGGATAGGAACTTTCATTGTGGTTCATTGGCATCCCAAGAGTTATAAATGGCTTCTGCATGTCATAGATAATAAAACTAAGCACAAATGTCCCCAGAAAATATGTTTAACCCCCACTGTTTTATTATTTAACAGGAGGGGTGATTTCTTTTTCAAACAGGGTCAGATTAGGTTGGATGACTTTCTTTCCTTTGGTAAATTAAATAATTTAAAAACAGATTTTTTTATTTACTCAGGTTATTTTTGGTATTAACTTTATTTGAAACATTGAGGTGAGGCAAAGAGCAAAAACAGAGGTAATTTATCTTCACAGAGCTGTATCTGATATGGCTTAAGTGTTCGAAAAAAAAAAAAAAGAAGTTCAGCTAATCTCAAACAGATGGATTAAGTCTGATGTCCCCATTGTCTACACATCCAGTCAGGTGTGTAGGCAGATGGTGAGCCTTTTGGTTTGCAGCAAGGTCATGAGATATTGCATAATTAGCCCGACTTCTTAATGGAGTCAAGTCCCACCTCCCACACAGTTGCAGAGAGAGACTCCCCTTATTAGGCTAATACTTACGTAATTGCTGATATAATAAATAATCTGCCATGCATTAATGAATAAAAAAATGATGGGTTTGCTAAGTAGATAAATGTGCATGTAAAGAAAAGTGCATTTATGGCCTTGCATTGGAATGGATGCACTCCACTATAGCAAAATTGCCAAGGATCATGTTTTTTCGTTTATTTTATTTTTCTTGAGACTTGCCTTGTTCTTCAAGGCTTTTAAGAGGCAGCCCCTCTGCTGATTGCAGGCACATTAGATGTAGAAAGGCACACTTTTGCTACATAACCACTCATTTGCACAATCACACGTAAATGTGTCCTGCACCAAATATCTAAATAGATCATTGGGATGTTGAGTTCTTTATTTAGCTGACAGCCACCCCCCTGGGTTTCCTGTTACTCACCATGCTGCCCATATTTGGTATGTCTCGAAATCGGTCCAGGGTTTGAAATTTCTGATTCAGTTCCTGGAACAGCTCCATGTGTCTTTTCCTGGTGTGCATGACTTTCTGCAATGGCAAGGGTTTTTGCTTTGGTATTGACAGCCAATAATGGAAATGCATCTTCCTCTCCACCCCCTCCACCTTTGATCAATTTGTTAGTGTAGTTTACTTAGAGGCCAGGTCTGAAACAAATTTACTTTCCTCTGCATATACAAGAATGACTGCCAAAATAAAGGAAACACAGAGATAACTTAGACAGGCTTATGGGACACCTAATGCTTAAACATTATTGTTTTGTAATAAATCACCTTATTTAGGGTTTTGTTGGTGTAAAGGAAATCCTTTTGATAAATCTTGGCACAAATCTTCCATTTGAAGTGTTTGTGTGCATCTAAGCTAGAAACGCAACCAGAGCCAAAGTAGCTGCCGGAAGCAACATGTTTCCCGTGTTTTGACAGAGATTACAAAATATATATGCAGTAAAGCTTTGACAATGCAAAAGGAAATACTAAAAATCTGCCAAAGGGGGTTTGATTATGTACTTGCAAACCAATATTTTCATTGCTGACCAGTGATAAAATCAGATGTGAAATGTGCAAATGACTTTAAAAGCATACAGTTTGAAAATCAACATATAGCTAATGGATGAAGGAGATGGAGGAGGATAAAATGTTGATGAGAGCTACTGCCCTGTTTGTCAGCTGACAGCCTTGCTATTACCTTAACTACACAGTAAGTCTATAAATCCTAATGAGTCAAGGCTATCCTACAGCAATAAGCTTAAGAGGCACAACAGACACTACTAAATCAAATGGCTAACACAACCGCAAAACAGCCTTTTATGCATAAATAGCTAAGCTCAACTTCAGGAAGATTTATCTTTTTTTTACGTACCTCAAAGTCTAGATCGGAATATCTCGACTTTCTTCTCTGTTAGGACAAAAGTAAAAGGAGTCATCTTAGTAAGTCATCAGAACACTTCAACAATAAGATAAATATTTGGCAAGGTAGAATTTGGTGTTGCGTGTGTTTAATCCGCATGACAATATGTACCTCCAGGGAACTCATTGATATTGTGGAGCCAGTGTCACTCCGAGATAGGCCCCCAGTTTCCTCCATTTCTGCAAGGAAGTTCTTAACAGCTGTGCGAGGTTCAAAGGGCAGGGTTTGCATCTGCTCTGGAGCACTAGGATACTGGTGATCCAGGTTCACATTCATGTGGTCCATGCCTGACGGGTTGATATTGAAGTCAGGGCTTATCTTGTAATGCTTTAGCCTCTCGTGGGGCAGCGTATCCATGGCAGCAGTCATCTTGGGCTCCTCTTTAATAAGGGTGGGCAGGGTGGCCGACCCCGACACTACACCCGCCGAGGCGCGAGGCATCACTATGTAGTCCGTCTCCATCATTTGGCCCTGCGTCGGACGGGCCTCCATGTCGTGGTCGCTCTGGCGCATGCCATCATCGGTGCACAGGTAGACTGTGCGGCGCATGTCGGCATTGCTGTCAGACATGCACTGGTCTTTCAGGTCGCCAATTCCTACTGGCATGTGCAAAGCTGAAGGCTGCTGGATTATCACTTTGGAGATGATGTTGCCTGGCAACGTGGAGTAGCTGAGGCCTTCAGGCACTTTCTCATCCTCCTCATCGTTGAGGGAAATGCGGGAGAGTGTGCCTGTTATGGTGGCGGCACGACACGAGCCCATGTCCTTGTGGAGCGCTGGAGGGCAGGGCGATACAGATATTAGTTTGTTAGCCTAATCAAAGGAACTTTAATGTCTTAAACTTTGCAAAATGAGAACAAAAGTACAATCAAAATTCAAATCAATATTAGTGATCCTTAAGGGAGGTTGTAGTGTCAAGGTAAAACTGCAATCATAGAATGAGTAACTATGAAAATGCTCTGAGTGTGATATTACACTAAATGCAAAAAAGACACAACAATACACTCTGAAATCTCAAGAGAATGTTGCTGTAAATAAGAAAGTAGTTTCATTCTCTCCTTAAAATCCCTTCAGGTTTACTAATGCTAAGTTAGTGATTGGTGATGAACTGATAAAGCACCACATCCAGTGATTTGCAAAAATATTGATTCTTTTTCATATTGTGTCACATTGCAACCCAGAACTTTAATGTATTTCATTGTTATATTACATGACAAAATAATACAAAATACTGCATACTTGTGAAGTGGAAGGAATATATTCTTTTCCTTGCCACTTTTTTACAAAGTTCATGTTGTGACCAAAAGTTTTCCTTTTGACACTTTGGGGCCGTAACTCTCTCGCAGCTCCTCCAGAGTTACCATGAGCCTCTTTGCTACTTCTCAGAAATGCTGTCCCTGCCTGAAACTTTAAGACTTTCACAGTCTGACTTTTGAAAGGAGTTGGCTACACTGGACTTTATTCAGGGTTATAAGAGTAAAAGTGGCTCAATATGTACAGATGCCACATTTTCAGACTTATCTGTAAGAAAAGACACTTTTGTTATTTCTCATCTACTTCACAGTCATATATATGCTGCATTAAATCCAAGTGCAAGTTGCTACTCTAATTTATACTGGGGGAAGCTTATATACTTTTTCTGTTGATAGTTCTCATTTTTTAACGTTTCCAGTGATTAATCCTATCCCTTTTCAATGACAACATTAATATGTAAATAAGAGAAACATAACGAATATCAGATACACAAAAATACTGAGCATCCCAGTAGTTTTGTTTCTGATGTTTTGTTCTCACAATAAAGTTTGGTGTTTTCAGAACTGTGAAAAGTTCCTGTGGGGCTGTGTTGGTTGTTATATAACCTGAGTTGTTTTCTTACTGTTTACACCTTTTTCAACCAGAGCTAGGGGAATCTTGTTAGTAAGAGACCATATGTTCTGTACCTGATCGGCAGGCGATGTCCACATCTTTCTCAAAGTCTGTCTGTAGAAAGAGAACAGTCGACAGTAAGTTTCACCTCATATATTATACACTTTAGTTTGAACAGTGCCTTCCACGTTTATGTGCGCAGTCGGGCAACATGATTTTAAATGCTTTAAGTTAACTAGTTTTGTTTTTATTGCAATCAGATCAAGTGCAGCTGAAAAGAATTTTGAAAAATGTGACCTGAAATTGGAATTAAGTGGAAAAAAAAAAACATTCATGTTAACAAATGTACTTTCTTCAGACATGTATCAAACTACAGGATATATCAAACTAAAGCATTTTTAATACATACTTTCCTGAAGTTGAGAGGAGTGACATTACTTGTTTTTTTTTTTCTTTTAGGTATAAATATGGCATGACACAGGTGCCCATTTCTCTTATTTGTTCTTCAAAATGAGAAAAACAAGAGAACATGCTATTCGAGGTTTAAGGTGTCTTTATGAATTAGGAAAAGACTTCAAGAAAATAGTTATTCACCAAACTTGTTGAAATATATAGTTAAAATGTTTTTAACACTAGAGCTGAGATGATACCAATGCCCACAAGAAACAACAGAGGGAGCCATTTTAGCCTCTGTCTAAAGGGTTTTAACTATATCAAAAAAGACATAAAAAGGCGGCCTTTCACTTCTTTTCAACAGTTTGATAAAAACTATATAACAAAACAAAACAAAAAACATTTATGGTAAAATGTACACACAATAATATCAGCTGCCTCTCCTGCAATGACTCAACAGACATATAATAGCTATTAACAGTTTAACACATTCATGAAAAGAACTCCAAACAAGCTGGATTCATATTTTACTTCTTCGCAGCAGCAGAGTAATAGCTGGCAGCCTTGCTGGGGTTTTTTTCTTCTCTTTTTCAAGCAAACAAACTGTCATACAAAACCAGATTCGCATAGTTAAGCAGTACTCAAATCTAAACTGCTCAGCTAAGCACACAGGATTTCATTTTTTTATTGTTTCAATAGTCAAAATTAACCCTCTAGCATTCTACCACCTGCAATACTAGGTATAAATGGTCAAAACTCTCAAATTTCATGTCACAGAGACACAAACATTTCATTGTTACTGCAGCAATAGAATTATGGAACTACAATAAGAGGAATTTACTTGAAAGGTTTTTTTTGTTTTTTTTTATACGTCTTTAACCAGGATTTGCCAGTAAATGTGACGGGTGCTACTTGCTATGCAAGAAAATAAAGCGGCAACTCAATCATAGCTAGCTATAAAAAATCAATATAAAACATTTATTATTATTATTTCCAAGTAGCCGAAACAACATTAGTTCTTCTTTTCTGCTTTAAGGAAAGCAGTTGCAGTTTGAAGCAGTTGCAAAGGTTTTTGTGCTCACTGCTAGCAGATTGTATGTCAGCAGCTTTGACACCATTCTGCTAATGTGTGACACTTGTGCCACTCAAATGGCTATGAGAATCTTAATGGCAGATCATTGCTTTGAGTTGCCAATGGCGAGACTGTGCAACATCAAAATACTGTTGTCCTTTTGCAAAGGTCAGGAAGGGTAGCAGTCGCCTGCTATCCCATGAGAGGAAAACAAAAAGATGCGAGGGAAAGTACAAGTAGAAAGAAACAATTAGACATGGGGACTTTGAAAGGAAAACAAAACTAATGACTTTCATTAGGGTCAGAAGTTTTACCCTGCATGTTGTGGCACATTTGCGGTATTTCTTTTTTAAATCTAAGGAAAATAATGTTACATGTCTAGTTGTTGAAAACTAAAAATATGAACCAAAATAAGACAGTAGAAATACAAAAAGCAAATAATATGTTTATTCAATGTCGGTAAAGAACAAAAAGAGTGGTGGATATGTTTTATATGTAACAAAGGAACATTGGGTACAATATCAGACTCTCTAGTGACTGCAGATAACAGGGTGACTGTGCCTACCATTATCTGAGCATGCCCATTAGGGAAGGTTCCTGTTGCATCACCACTGATTGGATCTTGACAGTTTCTGAGCCGGCATCTGAAAGCGTCTTGCACCTAAACACGAGAGGAATTTCAGTGTGAATAAATTTACTTACCCAAACATTGACAGATTTGACTGTTCTAGCAGGACATTTGCTTTAAACCCCATGTCAGTAGTAAAGAAATAACAAGGCGGATTGATTTTACCTCTCTCCGTAGGATGCAGTGCACCATCACAATGACAAAACCCTGCAAGGAGTCAAAGACGGCAAAGAGGATCTGGAAGAGAATGGAACGCTTGTCCGTCATGGCGAGCACGGCGGACATCCAGGTCAGAGCCAGCAGAGGTAGGACGACACAGGAGCTCCACAATGATGCCCTGGAAGAAGAGAGGAAGAATTTTGTGCAGGAGATAAACGAGACAAGGTCTGGAGATCTGAGTTAAATCTCCATGACGACCTCTTTCCTCCAGAATGATGGTGAGGCTTTGCTCTGCATACTGATGTTTATGTAAGCTCATTTCAAAAGCTCCTCCACACTGTAGTTCTGAGGTACTGTGGGCGCATCTGGAAACTGAATTTAGCGCACCCTGCAGTGGACACCCTGTACAGAAAGAAACTCCCCGCAGCATCGTTTTATTGATTCACAGACACTGACAGGCACTTACATTGCATTGCTTGCTGTTGTTGCTGATAAAGCAGTTGTTGATACAACACCGCATTTGGCACACTTGAGAGTTAATCCTGTATGCGGCTCACTCATCTGTCTGTGGGACACAAGAGACATTGGGACAAAATCATGACAAACAACTCTGACATCCACCTGACTTCTCTTTTCCTCCATCATGCTATAACAACAGTATGGCCGATGAGTGCGTGGGTGTTAAAGTCATTTTCATCTTGGACTCATTCTGCCAGAGAAATACAAAGCCATGTCATTCCCAAGAGGAAACTAACCTCTTTATGCCTCTATTTTTTTTTCAACATAAAATCAAAAAGTAGGTACAGATCTCCATAAGTACATGAAAATAATCAAAGCATGCAGTATTTATACAATCATATTCAAATAATTAGAATTTGTTTCAGTAACTCCACTCGGTGAAACACATTATATGGATTAATTATACACAGTCTGATGTATTCCATCCTTTCTTTCTGGTATTTTAATTTTGTGCTTACAGCAAATGAAAACATGATATTTAAGATGAGAATACTACATCAGACCAATAAACACATGTTTACAAATTATGTTTAATGCCTTCTTAAAGGTTGTTATTTTTCAAAGGTTACTTTTATTCCCACAGACAAGCTTCACTGGAATAGCTATTCTAATTTATTGAATATGACTGTTATTTGAAAAATGTTAATATTCAAAAATGAAGAAGAAAAACTGGTACTAACAAGGATGTGCTGTCATACCCTGCACGATGCTTCAGCTTCTTGTCCAGGATTCCATCTCTGGACACTAACTTATTGAATACCAAGATACCGATCACCATGTTTACCTGTTAGAAGAGAGGAAAGCAGAATATGCAGACTCAGACGACCGATGTCATTAATCTACAAAGAGCTTTAACCTCTAGCGTCTATTGTTTGCTCTACTCTATGGCATTTCAGGCAATGGATGAGACATGGCTTGCACACTCATCCCATCCCAGTATCCTGAAGAAAAAAATCAGCCTGTCAGATTGGCCACATCACACTCACAAACTTCAGTTTATTTTCGGGGAATTTTATGGGTTAGAGCAACATGACGAAGATAGGGAACAGACACATGACTGGGTGACAAAGCAATATCCTGAGCTCCAAATAAATCATGGAGAAATATTAACTGCTTGATTTAAAAAATTTAGAGTATGCCTTGATTACAAACCCAGAAAGAGATGGCTATTCACCTAAAGTGACAGGTTAGGCAGATACAGCAATGCAAAGCTGAAGCATGGAGGTGGCAGCATCTTGGTATGGGGTTTATTTAGCTCAGCAAGGTGAAGTTGACTGGCTAGAGATGACAGGAGAATGGTTTAGGATAAATGCAACGGATTTAAGATGGTGGGGCAAAGATTCACCTTTCAGCAACAGAGCTGCCCTAAATATAGTCAGAGTTGCAACTGACTATTTGGATCAAAGCATATTTGGCAGTGAGAATAGCCAAGTCAAAGTTCAGACCAAAATCATCTGAGAGTATTTAACAGTATTTGAATAGTCATGTTTCCAGACATTCTCCATTTAATTTGACTGAACTTTAGAAGAATAGCAAAAAAGTACTAACATTGACCCAAAATAACTACAGAGGTAATAGAAATACACCTACAGTATGTCATACTTTAGTTTGTACCTTCAAAAACAATTATCTTCTACTTTGTGTTGATATAGTCCATAAAAAAAACATTCAAATGTAAAAGAATCACTGAAAAAAGATATTGAAATGTTCTCGCAACAGGACTATGGTATTTGGTTGCTGTAAGGAGCAGTGGAGGTAAAGTATCAGCACAACTACAACTCGATAACTCTGTGGCATGATATTCTCACTGCAGATGGTTAGACGGGAGCTTGTGTTCCTCTGAAGTCCATCACAAAAGAAAACTACAGCCAAGAAAGACTTAAAAAGTGTTAATTTTTTTTCTTCACTCAAATCAAATTCTACGGAAATACTATGGAAACTCGACAGTGAAAAATAGCATTACGTTTCTGCCATCTGAGTAATTTAGCAATCTGGATAATGATGAGTCTGTGGGTCATTTTCTATTTACAACTATGTAAATATAGGGCAATTAAATTAGCCTCCTATATGAGATACTGGACAAGTCTAAATCATAAATACTTAATAACCCCATTGCTGCATGGGAGACTATTATATGGTGAATAAAAAGGGATTATTTGAACACAGGGCCTGATTGAATGCTCATTACTTTGACTTGGAAACCACATCACAGTTAAAGAGCAATTATATTGAATCATGACTAAAACAAATGAACATTATCGTTAGTTAAAATGCGTTTCCTTGCTAATAAAATAATTGATGAAGTGACAAATACATTCACATTGTTAAGTAGATTGTATTATATAAACAAGCAAAGAGGAATAAAAAAGCAGACATCGGTAACCAAGACGTACCAAAACAACAGCTGCTGCGGGTCCAACAAAGGCATACAGGAGCCCACCCTCCAAGGAGAGCCAACAGCTGTGGGGGAAACAAGGAAAAAAAAACAATTAACTCCCACTACAGCATTAACTTCCACGTTAATGGTGCACTCCAGCACACCATTGTTATTTTGCTCAATTGTCAGTGGAGAGGTGCCATATGTTGTTACTCCACACCCAAAGTTTCACAGAGCAATAAAATGCTAAGGAGATTTTAAGCAGTGTTTATGCATTTGGTTTCCAGCAGAGAGGCAGCTCACATGAAATTGGGGTCTTGCTGTGCTATTTTGAAATTTGATTGGGTTCATGGGACTTTGTTTATGGCTCTATTTAGGATAAGTAAGCCACTGCAGAAGGATTTGATCATTATTCTTAAGTGTTGCCATGAACCCAACGTGTCTGTGTGCAGAATATTAAAGAGAGGAGTAAAAGCAAAAACTTACTATAATGGGGTCCCGTAGCCTTTTGTTTTAGTGAATCCCATTGAAATGGCAACAACTAAAGCTGGCAATCCTTTAAAAAAAACAGAACATTAAATAGTTACTTGAGCAGTTTAACTCACAAGAACATAAATGTACTTCAGTGCACCCAAAAAATAAGCAAGGCAATGTACCTTCCAGTCATTAAACAAAGTGCAGCTAAAGTGATTCCATTAGAGACCACAGGATGAGGCTATGCAGACATCTGAGAGTATATGATCAGCTATATATATTTCACCATTTTATTCATTATATTGTAAAAATCCCATTAAGAGGTGACGGAAAAAAGACTGCATGGTGCTTTAACAAAATGGCAGTAGTGCATCACACACAGGAAGCCATGTAACTAGATTTCATCTCTGTATTGTGAGAAATTTCACCACTCTTCCACCCCCCACCCCTTTCAATAGGAATAGAGTTTTTTGGGGGGTTTTTTGCTATGTGGCTCCTCATTATGGATCAGTGTAATTGATTCAGTCTTCACTATTGTGTGCTCAGAATATTAAAGCGTTTCCTCTCCGAGTGGCGCGGGCAGGTGCAATTGATGTAATCAGTTTCCTGGAGGCACGAGCCAAAGACCCCGTGGCCATCCTGTGCCTCTCTGCAGTGCTGAAGAGGTAAAGTGTGCTGAGTGCTCACAAGCACGCCATAAATCAGAGCACAGCAACAGCGCGGTGTGGGTGCTGTACTGAGGCGAGCTGAATTAAGACACGAACAGTATTCTTTGCGCCGCATGTTGCTTCACAGATGATCTTTGATCATGTCAGTGTCCCCTGTTTTGTTACATGTCAAAATCACTAAATGTTTTTCCAGGCTTTGTGCGGGCATGCCTTTGTTTTTTCATATAATTTTTATGCATCTTTTCTTAAATGTTTCTTGTTTGTCTTTCACCAAAATGCCTGCTTAGGCTTTTTTAAGCAGTCCAACTGATAGTAAAACAGCCTTTGTCCATGTTTTGCAGCAAGCAGTGGCACTGCAATGACTAAGAGAGCCTTGTTTGTTGCTAGGTAACAAGAAGAATGAGAGTGGGCTCTTTCATAATCAGATTGATTTTTTTTTTTTTAAGTAGAGATTTTTCCAGTAGTCTGAAATAAGGAGCTATTTGGACAGGGGATTCAGACTGACATTTATCACATGAAGGAGAAATCTTTGCATTTTGATACAGATAATTTGCCTGTCAGGGTTTATTACCAGATGTGCTTATGTGCTAATATTTTGCACAGTGTTTTCTTTTTTTTTAAAATAGAATCTGCTATGAACAGATTATGTTATGCTGTTTGATTACAACCAACTGCATTTCTTTCATGGGAATATGAAAGAAAATTGACTATGAGACTCTGCCAAACATAAAAAATAGAATTTAAACTTCCTTATACTAAATACTGCTTTAGTATGTAATTTTTCTAAATTTTAGATGTTTAAACCCCAAACTGTATTCTGCTGCAATGTACTGTAAATGCCAGGCTCCCACCCTCTCTATCAGACATAAGGTCATTGCAACCTGCTACAGTACAGGAGAGCTGCACCAACACTCCCCCACCCCGATCCCTTTTCACATACACATACACTCTCTGCTCAAGGCCGGTCTATTTATCCAGTCCTCTGAGAGCTTGACTGAAGCACAAAGGAATCACAACAAAGAGCCTGACAGAATGAAGATCCATCCGCCCTACAGAGACGACAAGAGCAGCACTCTGGAAAGACGCACAGTTTGCTGTGGAAAGACACCTCGCCGAAAGCTGCTGTGAGAAAACGGCAGCTATAAGAAGTGACATGAGGAGTTCGGTGAAATGAGCCTCTCACTCACCCCAGCCAAGACACAGGAAACGCTTCCGGATGAGCCTGGTGCGAACCTTCCCTGTCACCGCCATGTAGGACTGCCAGGCTTCCGTAAGGACCCAGCAGAAGGACGCGAGGAAGAAGAAGTGCAGGAAGGCAGTTGTCATGATGCACACACCCTGTTGATGGAAGAAAAAAAAAACTGTCACAGAGATTTCTTTTAATCAGTGTGGGTTACCTTTAATCCACTATGCACACTTATATGCAGCTCTAATACCGCTGAAACACAAAATAGTTGATAGCTCTCAAATTTGTAAATATTCCTGCAAACCAAGACACTCCCTGCAGATACACAGCAGTTACATTAATGTTCCTTAATTTCTTGGAAGTCCTCTTTGATGAGCATGTGCAGTCATGTGGTAGATGTTGATTATGGCTCGCAGCTAATCAAAACTCAGAATTCAGTTTTTCAGAAAATTCTATGGTCACATGGATACATCGAAAAAACAAAACACCAAAAAAAGTTACTTAACTAATAACCATGTACTTTACAGCAAATAGACTAAATGCTTGGCTTTGGCTCCTATTGCATGAATTACTGCATCTGTGCTGAATTGCATACAGGTGGCCAGCATGTGTTAAGGAAACCCAGCTTGGTGTATCAGCAGTTTTCAGCTTCTCTGTATTATTTGGTCTACTGTCTCTGGTGTTACTCTGAACAATACTCAATATTTTCCAGTTGGGGGTTTAGGTCAGAGAGTTTGATGGTCAGGCAAGCACACATATACTATGGCCATTAAAGCAGGTGTGGTTACTGTTGGCAGTGTCAGCAGGTGCCAAAACCTGCTGGAAAATGAAGTCAGCATCACCAGCAAGCTTGTCATCATGCTTGCTGGTGAAGGCATGAAGCGCTCTCGGATTTACTGGTAGGCAGCTGGGCTGAAGTTGGACTTGAGAAAGCACAGAGGACCAATACCAGTAATTGACAGTTCCCCAAATCATCACTGTGGAATGTGGCTGTGGAAACCTCAAACTGGATTTCAAATGACCTGGATTATGTGCTTCTTCCCTGTTTCTCCAGCTTCTAGGACCTTGATTTTCAAATAAAGTCCAACATTTACTTTCACTTGAAAAGAGAAATGTATTCCCCAGTCTCACAATCCAGTCCTTTTACTTCTAGGGAAACTTCAGCAAATGTTTCTGGTTCAAGAATGGCCTAACACAAGCAATGCAACATCTGCTACTCATGTCCTTGATATATCTGTGAAGCGTGACTTGTGTTGACTCTCTCAAACTTTTAAATGGACCCCATAATCCTCTCAAAGATGTGGATATTTCCTTTATCCTTCCACAACCTTATTTTTCCCTTACAACCAACTTGGATACACCAGACTCAGCTGTTTATTTAGAAATGACCTTAGAAATGATTTGTGTATTTTGTAAATATCTGTAGTTTTTAGGGTTCTCTTACTTTTCCACAAGCATTTCCATTTTGCCTTCATTTTTGTTTATAAAACAATTTTGTCCCAATTTTGGGATTGGGACATATTGGGATATTGGGTTTTCAGTGCACTTGAGTTACAATTTAAACAAATTTACAACCCACTAGAGACTACATTATTTATACATTAAAACAGTGAATTACTTTCGTACAATTTTTTTCTACCTTGGTTGAAACATTTTGTGCAACGAATGAAACTTGGCATCACTTTGAACTGCAAACACCAGAGGTGCTGAAGGTAGTTCAGCTCAAGTCCCAGCCAGACAAGCTGACACAGAAAGCGATGGCGTAGCATTCCTCTGCACTAACCCTCATTAGTATGCTGGGGATCCCACCTGGAGGCATGTGAGCCAAGGTCAAGTGTTTTACACAGACAGGAGGAGGGGGAAAAAAGCTACAACACTGCTTAAAAAGAAACAGAGTGCATATGTGGTATTGTAAGGCTTGACAACATTGCATCACTTTTCCATTTTTGCTCCACGTGATTGTAAATGAGTATTTTAGAAATTGTGTCAATGCACATGGCTTTTTTGAGTATAATAGGTGTTTATGGGACAAAGAAATGGAATCCCATTACTTTACAAAGAGAGCTAAGAAGCACATTCACATTCCAGACTGTCCACACCATAATATGAGATCTACCATAAAGTTTACATTCCTAAGACAAAAGCCATCCTAAATCCATGAATCCCCTGCAGTGATCAAAGGGTTCACACAAGTCAATAATCCAGAGTTAGTTCATTCCTGGGAACGATATTCAAACACTTGAATAAATGCATGTATTAACTTTGAAGACTTCAACTTAAATCTTACAGAATATCAGAACTTGGATGTGCTGTGAATTTTAAAACTATCCAAACGTCTTAATTTTACTCTTACCGATGGCAAGTGAATAACTGTGAAATAAAAGTGTAAGGAAACGTTTACAAATAATTTTTACAATGCTTTATAAAAACGAATCAAGAAAGTGTGGTGCCCATCTGTTTGAAGTCTTCTTTATTACTTTGATAACCCCAAAATGAAACAACTGCTTTCAACTAACTGTAAGTTCTTGATGGGGAATAAAAGTTGTCTTTAATTTTACAACTATTTTGTGTTGGTTAATCAAATAAAATCCCCCCAAATGCATTAAAAGTTTGTGGTCATAATATGACAAAACTATATATAATAAAATTAACCATTTTAGGGGGTATGACAGGTAACTTGCACAATAACATTAATCATTATGTAATTACAACTTTCATATTTGCCTATGTGAATTTACAAAGTACTCTACATCATACTGGTATAAATATCAACACACCTTAGCAAGCACAGAATAATGTCTTTAAAATATTTTCAAATATTTAAGGACATGTAAATTCTGAGGCAAATACAAGAGATTTTTTTCTGTTTTATAAATATTTCATAAAGATTTCATCATGCTTTTGCATAATGAAATTCCTAACTATAGACACTACATATTGTTTAATAAGTAGAAGAAACAAATAGCCTTTAACTGCAGTGAAGAATGTTAAGCAGACCTCAATCATGTCCAGGATGGACAACCTGGCTCAAATTTATGTTCTGATTTTAAGGTATCGAAGAAAAGTGAAACCATGTTAGTTTGGTCGCCATTCTGCCTCTCGGACTTTCCCCTAAAGCTAGCTCTGATGTGGCTGCTGCTCATGTGCTGTCCATGGTGCTGAAAATAGAGCCTGCCTTGTTACTTGGAAACAGGTCATTTGCAACTGTTATGTTTCACGGTTCACTTGGATGCCTATGCTATCCAGCCTCATTATTCTAGAACAATAAAACAGTTTTTTGTTTTTTTTTTTTAGAAGGGAGAGAGAAATACAACATGGCCACATTGTGATAGCACAGATTTGGTACAGACAGTCATACCAAAAAAGAGATATAAACCGATAGTTCACTTTGCCCTTTTGAAAGGCAAATGCTGGGAGACGTTGAGCACACTGTGTCGGTATCCATGGAAACAAAGGCACAGAGGAAGAGCCCATATTAAAACGTGGCAGGGCTGATAGACACAGAGGTGAGGGGAGGCAGTGACGGGGTGTCTTCAGGCCAGCTCGATAATGGCAGTTTTAGATGAGGGGAGAAAATGTGAGGAATTTCTTTTCTGTGGCCTCAATAAACTCCAAAGGTTCATCTAAGACCTTTCAATCTTTATCCTCTCCCAGATATTAAGAACTGAAACTATATTGTCAAGTGATCGAAAAAACAAAAAAAAAAAAAAACCTGGCAGTGATGGATTATAGTAGCAAATATGGACAGAGAGAAAGCAGTTCCTATGACACACAAATGTAGAAGGTGTCGTTAATTAAAATCATATTGTTGGATACTGCTAGTTAAAAGTACTCAGTGTATGCCAACTGTACTTCCAAAGGAGATGGAGAATTCTGTCCATAGTTTAGGTTTGCTAACATAGATATTAGTGTGTACTAGTCAAGAAATCTTGAAATCTTGAATAATTATCCAAATCTCATCCAACAATGGAAAGAGTACAACTGAGAAGACATTGTGGACGAACTTAACTGAAAACCCCACCAGGAGGATGATTAACCTGAGAAGGAGCCAAGAGTACCACGATAACCCTGGACATTTGGTCTTTTGATGGACTCTATTGACTGAGGTATATTTCTAAATAATGACAGCTGCAATGAAATGCACATCTACAAAGTAGAAGCTGCATACATTTCTGAGCCACATTTTAAGAGTTCTGTTTGTAAAACTTTTGAAAGTCATGTGTCATTTTCATTCCAGTTCACATTTTCGTTATTTGCTACAGTGTGTTGGCCTATTACAAAGAATCATAAAGGTTCATTTTGTATGAATAATGACATATTCATACACTTTCTTAATATGAATACAACCTATTTCAAAATGTTTAATCACTCATTGCTTGAAATATGCACTTGAGGACTTATATATCACTGGTAAAAGAGTCAAACTTAACAGTTTATCAAAACAGGATATTTAATATACATGGCATCAAGGCATACTAGATCTGCAACACATCTGTGGAAAGTCTGGCAGAGACTAGCATTATTTAAAATGCTTTATAACTATGAAAAAAACTCATGTGACTTTCTAATTCCAATTCCAATTTGGTCTGACTCAGTGTAGGTGGAAGAGGCTGGTTGTTATTTTGGCTGAAGCACCCTCCTTTGATGCTTTAAAGAATACCTGTTTGGGTGGTAAGCTTTTTCAAGAGCAGTTAACAAAAGGGTAGCGCTGGTGGAAAAGTGTTGTTAACATAAACAATGCTGACAGATATTTTTAAAAATATTATTTAGCATTACTACTTCTGCTGATTATGAATCAACGTCTTCATTACATTGTTAAATGTCTGACACTCATAAGTCCTAAATATATTTAATTACTCATTTAAGTATGGCCAGAAGATTTCTGTTACGTAACTATTAACGAGAAATTTGAGATGACTAAAATTTATGGAATTACAGAAATACTTTTAATCTTAAGCA
Source organism: Xiphophorus hellerii (assembly GCF_003331165.1). NCBI lineage: Eukaryota > Metazoa > Chordata > Actinopteri > Cyprinodontiformes > Poeciliidae > Xiphophorus > Xiphophorus hellerii. The sequence goes on from NC_045693.1 coordinate 12,793,350, forward strand.
AAACAGAAAAAAACAAGTATACTCTACATAGATTATTATTTATTATGGTTAAGGTAAAAAAAGATGATTATTTGATTTTTTTAAAATCTTATGTAAAACACTGTAAATATAATGCATTTTACCATCTTGCCTGCAATCATCAGGTAATGCAGGATTATATCCTTATAAACATATCTGTTCAACATTTTTAAAACTGATAAAACCTTTAGTTTGACAACTCAAATCTTTAGTAAGATATTTGGACTAAAACATAATTTGCCACATTCTTGCAAAGTAAGAATTTCTCAATGCATCAGTTTATAAAGATAAGCTTCTCTTATCTTGTTCTTACTGGACTTTCGATGCCTGTTGTGTATATGCTCGTTAGAGTATTCAGTTTTATACAATCATCCTAATGCTGCTGGCTTGTTAAATCTGCTTCTTTCTGCTTCCTTCCCTTCCATAAAGCCAGATGAAGAGGGACGGCAGACAGCAGAACAGCGTAGAGACGCACACACAGGTGACTCACTGACTTCCTGCTCCCAGTGGACACCTCCACAGAGAAGAGATGATTTCTATTAGATGACGAGCAACTCTGAATTCACAAACAGAGGAGCCAATTATATGCACTTCTTACAGGAGATGGAGGAAAAACAAGTGAGGCAGTGTCAGGCACCATGGCAATTAAACCCACACAGGGACGGTGTTTTCTCCTATTGCTGGCCCACCACTCAAACATGGGGCTCGACTCTACATCTGATCAAACAGATGAAATATTTTCAAATATTTTTCCCCGCAGATTTTCAACGTGGAGCAAAGGTGGAAATGTTGATAATTTCGATGCCCTGGAAGTTGTTCTTTTCCAACAGCACAAATGTGACTGAATAAATCTACCATATTGTGCTCTTTTTCAACTTTAACTGGATCGTTTGGCTTCTAGCCAAAGAATTCAAGATTTCACAAGTCATCTAAAGGAGAAAAAAAGTAAACATTGGCACAAAAAATGTACATGAGCTGAAAACTAGGAAATCCGTTTGTATTTGTTCACATCCGGAACACAACATCCTTAAGGTGCAACGTGGTAGTGACAGTATAATGCTATGGGGATGATTTACTTCACCAAGGGTGGAAATAAATACAAAACAATATAGGAAGAAAAGATGGTTAAGGCTCCAAAAGAGCCACAAATATGTAGCAAGACTTTAAAAAATGCAGTTTTCACACTCTTTCCAGACTTCAAAACTAACTGAGTTTATGCTTTTTTTTGAAGAAACATGGGCACAAACCCTTTTTTGCAAAGGCAATCACTTATCTCTTTGATATTTCATTGTTATTTTACTTATTGCTAATGCAAAAATGTTGAAGGTCAGCCCACTTTGAAGTGTGAAAGTTTCTTACTGAGTCTGTCTAAACCACTTCAAAATGACATCTTAAGTACGATAGTGGATTTTCTGAGAAGTGTGTCATCTCTTCGATTTTATAGACACACATCCTATTAGAGGCCTGCAGAGTGAGTGTTCCATGTTAAGCAATGTTTCTTATAATCAACAAAAGGTGGATGAATAGAGGCCTGATTAAACCTGACAAGGCTTCAAATCAGTTCAGCTTTATGAAAAATGTCCTGAGGCATTGTACATTCATGGAATAAGCTACTACTGTTTGTCAGCTATGCAAGGGCCAGTAAACAAGCAGATGAGCTCATGCAGTTTCTGATATTTTCTGACATTAAAATGATGGGCATGAAATGAGTCAGTTTTGTTTCAAGTAACTGAACTGTGTCACATTTAATGTGCAGTGTTTTGAGAGAAAAAAAAGTTTGATTAATCGTAGGATTTTTATGGTAGCTTCTTATTTCAAATCATCTATTTATCAACCAATCAGTTTTATGGTATTAAGTGGTCCAAGGGCACATGAATTTAACAAACACATGTAGATCCAAAGGACACATAATATATCAAATCCTAATCATTACATTTTCAATCTTTCCCATATTGAAGTTGGACTCCAGCAGGGAAAGCGACCATCATTTAAGTGCAATGTATTTATGATCTGCATTGATGCAGATTGTTGTGGCTGATGTGTTAAAGCTTGCTGAGAGTTGTATAGTCATCATGATGATGGAAAAGGAGAAGAGTATTGAGGAAAATGTGTTTTAATCACAACTGAAACCATTATTGTAATACAAGTAAAATTGCATTGCATCCATAGTAAAAATACATGTAGCTATGTGACATTTTAAGCTCTAACTAAAACGTGTGTAAAGTGTTTAAAATCTAAACTGACTGCACTGTAGTAAAATCCAAGTGATGAAAGGTTTACCATGCTAATGATGCAGTAGACTAAAAGACCCTCGATCCATGCAGAGAAAGTGTAAAATAATAAGTTTCAGAATTAAAAAAGGCCTTTTGCAAAAGGTACAAAGACACTGAGAAAACTGTTATACAATAAAATGCCAGTAGTTGGACAATGCATCTTTCTGTAGAGCTGCCAGATGACTGAGAAGGGCATCTGTGTAGGCAGTTTGTGAATTCAAACTAATTTTTTCTCCCCAAGCAATCTTTTACATCAGCCACTTGTTTACTGGCTGGTTATGACAATAGAGAAAGAAAGTGAGATATTTTAGTGGAAGAAGTCTTCCACTTACAGTTCTCTGGTTTTCTATCTAAAATCTACAGTGGTTTAAGTAGTAGTTATTGGTATGCCTGATGGCATGGTTCTCTTTCTGTACTGCCTATAAAACATATGCTGCAGAACCTCTATCTGCTCATTTACGGTAAATAGGTTTAGACTGATCCTGAAATGTGAATCCTTGTGTGTGCAAGGTCTGATTGCAATAAAACCAGATTCAGAGTTATTCAACAGTCCCTAATGTCCATAAATGTACTCTTCTTTATGGATTCTCAGTTTTAATTGCCTTTAAATCACCTCTTTCAATAACAGATTGGACTAATAAAGTTCACCAGAGGGAAATAGTTTTAAGCCAATAACAGTCTTGTCAAGGCTTTAGAACACTTCCATTTTTGTTGTCATTATAGGAAAATACTTGCATGAACAAAAAGCAATTTTCTAAAAATCTTTTTCTCCTAATCTGACAAAACACATTCAAAAGCAGCTATTGAATAAAAACGGTGAATGAATCTGACACTTTCAAAGTGACTGGGAACTGCTAAGTACTACAAAGAAATCTTTAATACATGGTAAAAGAAAATAGTTTCATAACCATCTAGTGTTAGTGATGTACTTGATTTTTTTACCGTCTTTATTTGCCTTGGGAAATAAATAATGCCATGTCAGAATCTGTGACGCGTGGTTTTGTCCACTTGAGTTTAGATTTAAATAATTTCAGAACATGAAAAAAGCTCCATTGGTTAAGGCCACACGTTCTCATTATGCAGTTCCAGAGCCGCATGTTGCTCTTTAGGACCTCTGCTGTGAATCTTAATTACAGAGCAAAAACTGTATGGAAAGGAACAATGTTTTTAATCATAAAGGCAATGGAAAAAGGTGGGTTTGACAGTTTTTCTGGATAGTTTTATGCAATCTCTGCATGGATTTTTTTACTTTAGAAAAACACCAATACTGCAATATTTCTTTTTCAGTCACTTTATGGTATCCATCTCCAAACTATTCATTTATATTATTAAGTAGGGTAAATGTTTTATTTCATTTCATATAAATATGGGAAGAATTTACAATAGTAGCATAAGTCTACAAAAGGAAGATTGTTCCTTTTAAATTATAAATGTTTGTTTGTTTTTTTTGCTAAAATCTAGAATAAAAATAAATTCTATTTCACAAAAGATGCTGTCTATTTTTTTTTTAGCCAAATTTTATAGTTGCAAAGGCAAAAATGGCTTTTTAGAATTGAAAAGGTTGGCAACACTGATATACTTTATAACCATATAATTGATGAAGTGTGCACTTCTGTTAACCATGACTGTAAAAGCAGAGATTCACAGCAAAACATGTCTATAAACACTTTCCAAACTGTTCCTGCTGTATCTGTATGTCAGACTTACCACATTGTGGGTTTGTGTTTGTCCAACAAGTATTAGTATGTTCGAGCAGACTATAGATAGGCAGAAATTCAGCAGGATAATGGATCGTTCAGATCGAATATATCTAAAAGAAAAAATACAAGAGAGAAAAACAAAACAGCTATTTTTGAGCACTTTTCAACTCTATGTTTTACTCATAGAATATGGAATGTAGTAATACCACATCAAATATGTGACAAGAACTCAAATGCACCATCATATGATATGGCTAACGCATATGTCTTTGGAGTGTTTAATTTACCTCCATAAGATGGCGTAGATGACCGCCAGTGTGATCAAGGCGAGGCAAGACAAACCACAGCCAACTATCAGTGTCACAGATGGGACCCCTGAGTACTCCATAGTCTGTTGAAAAGACAGAGACAAACCAGTTGGTGAGTGGCTGTATGCGTGGTCCATGCAGGACAGTAAATCTTTATTATCGCCTGAAGCAGAGAAGCAATCAAAACAACCACCAATCTGAAACCCAATCCACAGAGGGCCCCTTAATTAACTGGGTGGTTTGAGGTGTATGTGTGGGCTTTGGATGCATAGCACAAAAGAATGGTTTCTATTTCATAGTAGATAGGTGATCAATTTAAAAAGACAATAAAAACCCAATGAGTGGAAAAACAGTATTATTGTTTAATTCTGCAGGTCTGCATCTCAAATTTAGGGACCTGGAACCCAAACAGACAAATGTATAACAACACATAAACACATACATTCATACAAACATATACACATACATATATTCATACATATATATATCATAGATTTGCACACTGGAGACCCTTCCACACCCTTTGTGCAAGGTGTTGACCAATCAGGGGCTTGCGAACTAATCACAACCTGCAGCCATATATATATGTCCTTGGAGGTAGCACAAGTGCTGGTTATTTGCTATTTGTCTGTAAATGTTTCAGGCCTGCAGACAAAGTATGTAACATATTTTATTTGTCGTTGCAGTAACAGAATCAGATCTTATATCAAATGTTCCATGTCATCAGTGCTAGTTCCCTTATCTTTAAATTACAGGTTTCTGCTTCCACTGATGATGGAAAAGTCTTAGTAACACTTCACTTTTTTTTAAACTTATCCCTAAACAAATTTGATTGATGGAAATATAAGAACATGCCACACAAGTACTAGCATGTACACACCCTCTCTCACATCCATGTTCCTACAGAACCTACCATGCAAATCTGAGCAGAAATTAGAAAATATCCCCACACACGCGCCCTGCACAGCTCAATTACTATTTAAGGGGATTAGCACGCCAAAGATTCAATTTTCGCTTCTCACCATCTCTCTCTTTCTCTCTCTCTCTTTCTCTCTCCAACACACGCACGCACATACGCACGCACAAACACGCAGGGTTTCACCTTTACATTAGCCCATCAAACCCACACTGAATAACAAATCAATACGCTACTCACTATTCCTCTCGGTTGCTGAGCCAAAATGGCGAAGGTAGATACACGATCACACGAGCATTTTGTATGGGATGCATCTGTGAGCACCGTTTTGCATCCTTTCGCGGACCAGGCTCCCCAAGAATCGTTCCTGCAAGGAGGAGGCAAAGGCAGTTAAAGATTTCTTCTTTCTTTTCCTTTCCCTTTTTCTTTCTTGTTTTTTTTTTTTTTTTTTTTCCAGCGGTGGTGACACGACTACTTCACAGGACTCATTGGTATCTAGCTTCAGGTTTTTCAAAAGGCGAGATGAAACAAGAGTAGATCCGCAGAGATAGAGAGGGATAAGGGAAAAAGGAAAAAAAAAAAAGAGAGGCGAGCAGACAAGACACGGCTCGTTGTGCGGCTCCAAGCAACGTTTCAGCTGGAGCGGATAGAGAGAGGCAGAGATACGGAGGAGGAGGAGGGAGGAAGCGCGGAGCTGTCTAAGCAGACCGGTGCTGATTGATTCGCCATACGCGCATAAATACCAGCCGGCCTCCTGGTATCAAAACACCGTCAACCCCGCATAGCACTCAAGATGAAAACATTTACAATTACCTTGGATTTCCCTTCTTGTAGATTTTTTTTCTTTAATCCAAACGGATTACCTGATTTAGGTAACCCCTCTATTTTCCTATCGCTTTTTTTTCTTCGTCCCTCAACTGTTTTAATTAGCAGCTTTTGGATGCTTCCTTAGGGGGGGCGGGGGGGGTTCACCCTGGAAACGATGGACAGCATCAGATTGATACTCTGTTCTACACCGCCAGAGTAAGAGAAGGGGGGAGGGGTCCGTACAATAAAAAAAATAAATTCTCACACGATCTGCTTATTCTGTTTTAATTTACCGGTTGAGAGCAAGGGGAATATAGGAACTCTCATGACAGCTATTGCACACAAAAGTCGTCAAAAACCCACAGATAAATAAACCACAGCAAAAGTCGGACCACCCCGCAGAGACGGCGCAAGTGGTTGCAGCCAGTCCCCACTTTACAGCGCTGGAAAGAGAAATGAAAGGAGCGACTTGGTTTTAGTGATTTTGATACTTCAAGTAAAAAAAACATATGAGAAAACCTAACCTGCTGACAGAAAGGCTGGAAGCGAGTGAGCGTAAACAGGTGTCATTACTGCAACCTGATCACAAACACTTGTTGTCAGGGGACCAGAAGGCAAAACCCAAACCATAACAAAATTAAACATATTTTAAAGTTTAAATACAAAACACCATTTATTTTAGTCTGTTGATTTATTAACGGAAACAATATTACATAGATTCAAACGAACATATATACTAAGTGTCTATGTTTTTTTCTCTCTACTGTAGTTACAGCCCTGCCCTATGAGGGATTGCTGTAAAGTCAACGACACAACGCAAGTGGTTGTTTACTGTCGCTACGTGCTGATCCAGGAGGAGTGCATGCCACACGACAATGACTCGACGCAATCTGCTAGGATTCCATTAACAGAAACTTTTTAAGTCAATTTGGAACAATAAACTGAGCTTAATGCACTGTTTGATAGCATCGATTGAAACGTATGCGTGATTGAATTGATTTAATTGAAATGACTTTCTTGTAGAGTGCCTCAGAGAGCATTTGTTAAGAGACAGCACTATGTAAACAGAACTGAAATTGAATAAAAATTCTGATCTAAGGTTACTGAAAACTTTAAATTCCTCTGGTGAAATATGCTTAATGTACTGAGGAAGACATTCATCTTAAATAACCCACTAATAAAGTGTAAGCTCTAAAGATTTATTGCTGAAGAATACTGTAGCCAAAAGAATGAATTCAAAGTTGTGTGGAAGGAAAAAGGCAACAGATTTAACAATAGATTTAACTGCAGCACTGCGGCCAGAGTAATTACGTCAAGAGTCACCACAAAGGTATTCAGAGGATTTTACTTTGTCTGGGTAGATAAGGGACAAGACTTTTCTTTTCTTCCTTTCCCTGTTAATGTAATGTTGTTCGTGTTGTAATGACAATAATAAACATTTACTGTGTAAAAGAAAACTGCTACAACACTTGGTTTGTGGTAAAAAGAAAAAAAGTATGTAATATTGTTGATCGTCTTTTTGTATTTTGTAACAAAAATACATGATAAAAAATTAATTAAATTGAGTAGAATTGATAAATGTCAGATTGTTTCATCATGCAAAATAGATTTTGGATTTAAAATGAAATTAATTTCCTTTATTTTGGGGCTTCTGTTAGGGCGGGTTATTTTTGTAGGACAAGGGGAGTAAACAGAATGTTAGGATCACAAGAGGGTTAATAGGTATGGCCATTACCCTGTATGTCCTGTAAAACATCTGTCTGTCTCTCTGCTCTCCTCTGCATGAACCCTTTTCATGACAAAAAGGCAAAACAAGATGCATGCGGCTGATTTACGACAACAGAGAACATTCTGCATGTTGATTTGTGAGAGCAGTTCGGTGCATGGCAATCCTGCTTTGTCATTTGATCAATATGGCAGAAATATTTATTATTCCTGAAAGGAACCTTGGAGCCAGTTTCAAACTTCAAACCACTGCTAGCGGTAAATGCATCCACATCACAGTTCCCCCCTTGTTCCCACTCTGCTTTACTAAACTGCTGCACTGTGTTACCAACTGATACACATTATAACCCATATTGGATGCAACTAGCAAGTTAATGCATTTTAGTTGGTATTGGTCCAATTGACAGACTCGTAAAGAAATTTTAGGAGGGCATTTGTTTAATTAGACATAAGACAGAATGGCTGTAAGAAGTAAGTAAATTAAATACACTAAATTCAGTAAACGCTTTGTTTAAAATGCACTTTATTATCCATGCATAATAATGTTAATTTATGAAGCTCATCTTTCCTGATAAAGTGGAGGAATAATTTCACAGAGGAGGAATCAAGAGCTATAATCCATAAAAAAAAAATTAAGAAGAATTTCAAAGATGGATGATTTGGGTAATATAAACTGCTTAAATTACTTTCTCCATGGCTTCTTGTGGAGAATATCACAGATATACAGCAATATCTGTGACTATTTAGGAATCACAGATCAAAACATTTGATCAAAAATAGGTTTAGTTGTTTCCGCCTGCTGGAGCAAGGAGGCATCAGTGGGTGTAGTGAAGTTATCATGAGAAATATAAGGAAAAAAGACATGACAGAAAGCAAAAGCCCCTGTGTGCATACCCTTCAAAAATCAACAGGCTGCTGATGGTTGGTGGTGACAAGTTAAACTTAAGTTTTTCAAAATTGTAATCCTTGAGGAAGGTCTCTTGCAAAGTAGGAGAGGATGAAAACAAAAACCTTCTTTTATTTGGTTAAAAAATAATATGCACACAGAGAAAAAAAATGCATATTTGGACCAATATACTTTTTATTTTTTTAATAAAGAGCTTGATCACAGTTTGCAGTAGCGGACTTGAAATCTTAATATTTATATGCAAACTCTGTTTCCAGCGCTGAATAACAAAGTGACATATTTGATACCTCTTTGTCTTTGACTTTTCAATGTATTCTTCTTATCTCCCCTGGTCTATCTCTAACTTTGACTTGCTAGATAATGGCTTACCCTTTGTGCATTGCACAGAAGAATCTGAAAGGAGAGCAGGAGCTGACTGGGGACTTTCTGCAGGCTACTTTTGACATGTTGCATGACCTTATGAGGCCTCAGTGGCCTCCAGAATGTAAAATGCCCCCAGGAGAAAGTGTCACTGTTGATGTTAACCAAACTGAAACTGATGACATGACATTCATGATATACCCTTTGCTGACTGCATTGTTATGCATGTACTCAATGATGCATCTACAGCCATATGCCAAAACCTACTTGACTTGGAATCGTTTAAGGAACTCAGTTATTCTTAATAATTTTAGCTATTTTGGAAGATGAGAGATGTAGAGCAATGTTTTGACCTGTTGAAAATCAACCTTTATTACATTATGTATTTTCCAGCCACCTGGTGCCATTTTTATAGCACAGCTAAGTAACTAAAATCTTGTATATATCAATTACAACTTAGAAGAAATTCGACTTCATAATTTGACATCTTGAATTGACTTCTGTCTCTTTAAGAAGGTCAATCCAACATTCAGTCAAGTTTACCTGTGTGGCACTTTTCAGTAACATGGCAGTTCAAAGTGCTTTACATCATATACAAACACAAAAATACAAAGTCATATAAAACACCATACAGTCAGCATTTGAGAAAACTAGAAACAAACATTACATTCTAATGAGTGCTATCATCAAAATCATCAATACACATTGATGATTAGTCAGTATTTCATTTATTATGGTTCAAAAGCAGCTCTAAAAAGGTGGGTTTTTACCTTGACTTAAAGGAACTCTGAAGTTTTCTGGAAGTTTGTTCCAGATTTGTGGTGCAAAGAGGCTGAATGCTGCTTTTCCACGTTTGGTTCTGAACACCAGACATCCAGTCCTCCTCTAGAGGCTCAGAGACCAGCCGACACATGGATTGACCACCACAGAGTTCAGACATTAACGATATTTAGACATTTTGGTATGTGCTGGAGAAGATATTGCAGAGTGGTTGGACTTTTCTTTTATCAATGCAAGATCTTGGGAAAAACTTAATGCAAAGCTGCATAGAAATAAATCTTGGGACTTTGCAGAAGCTTTGAAACAAAGCCACAGTGAATTCTTGATGGCGTTCATGTAGGACTCCAAACCTGTACTGCTTATTCTTATCCTTTAATCAACCCAGATATAATGTACTGTTGAAAAATCTGCTAAAGATTGATTCATATTATTTAGAAAATTGTTAAAATGTATTATTAACCCCATTAGAAATATAAAGCCTGTTTCAAACTGTAAGCAACATTAGTTTTTTTTTAATCTTTGTAATGAATAACACATGTTGGTATCCCTGTCTTTATGTTGTCCACTCCACTCCTTTGCAATAAGTTTTTACCTTTTTTGCTGAAAGAGCTTTGGGTTGATTTAGTATTTAAACCTTTAAATAAAGAAATGCTTGTCTCAATTTTCCATAACCTTTTGCATACACCAGAAACACAGAGATCCTGTAGCAATTTTATTTTTTTAAATGTCAATGGAATCCACTTACAATGTGTATTAAACACTAAAGCTCGTGGCCATTGAGCTAGCGAGATGACACAGAAGCACATTCTGAAATAACACACTAAGCAGCATTTCTTTGCTCTGTGCTCCTACAACAGCACATAAGCACTACTCATCACATCACTGAATATTCTCATGCATGTTATAAAACATCTTTAAATTCCTTGCATGTCCACATTGTATTATTCAGACACTAAGGTGTGGGGGGGGGGGGGGGGGGGGTTACAAGTTCCTAGAGCTATGCACTTCAGGCAGTTTTTATAAATTCTTGAAACACTGACACATGATGATTGGGAGAGGAGGGTGGGGAACCAGTGCTGTAAAATGATTCCATCCATCTTGGATATCTTGATGATGGGCGATTTATATCAGACTTTAGGCCACACTGAGTATTTTAACTGGATGAAGAGAATGAAAAATGAGTGTGAATTTCCATGTAGCAGGAAAGGTTTTATTAACTCAAAGTGAGGAAAAACTCTAGTAATGTGGTAGACATATAAGAGTCTGAATATTCAGATGAGTCTGTCGGGTGTAAAATCATTTCAGCTACTGGTCTGTATACCGTTTGCACGTCATGCAAAATCTAAATAGGCATTTCTCTAAATGTATGTAATTAAATAAAATAAAATAAAATAAAATAAAAAATAGTGCCTCTGAAATGTCACAGAAACATGTTCATGCTGTTTTCAAACTATTGCATAAAAATACAAAGACAGGGTACACACACTTAGTCCAATTCATGTTGTGCCGATACGCACATGCAACAATAGCACCTAGTATAAATTAATGCAAAATGTGTTCCCAAGAGTCCATCATTAGTCACCGCGAGAGCGAAGCTTGGAATTACAGTCTACATCACCCACAGTGTTATTTTAAACTTACATTCTTTTGCCATATAGAACAAATTACAGCACAATGCACAACCCCATGTCCTAATCAAACCCAGAGTGAATTAATTAGCAAACTTAAAGAGTTTTCAGGTTGATATTTGTATTTTAAACTGTCTACAATCATGCATTTACAAAACATTGCTGCATGTGTGCTAGCAGCAAGGCAACAATAATCTATATGCTGTTTTAATCCTTTGTGTGAACACAGATGAATTTGTATTTTTACATATTGGTATCATTCCATGATAATGACATGCCCTATTAGAAATAATCAGTGTTTAGAATAAAATACATTATTTGTAATGACAGCTCACTCAGGATTATAGATAATTAGTATTTAGTATTAAAGAAGAAATCTTTGTCTTCATATTTCTAATCCGTTATTAGGTTGTGATTTGAATTTCAGCTCATCAAACAAAGAATATGACTTTTATATCTTCTGATGTTGCAATATAGAGCTTAGGTTCTTATGAACTGCAGTGCATGGCAGTGCTTGTTGTTGCCTATTTGGCTCGAATCCAAGTTCTCCAGATGTTTGTGGAACCTGAAGCTGCGCCTGCTGCTTTCCATCTTTTAAATATTAATGAAAAACATGATTTGATTCCTCAAGAAGAAAACAGTGAAAGATGCCTGAAAAGGTTACCACATCTACTTTGGTTTTGCTTACCACGTTCTAAGTTGTCATCATGTTTCCGTTATTATTATTGTTAGTTTTTGCATGATGACGAAACTTTCTACTCTATGGTTTTTGTTTCAAATGTTTAGTTTTCTGCTTTAGTCACTCATTTCCATCCTCTGTCTTGTTGTGTTATCATTAGTGCGTTCCCAGGTTTATGGTCCATCTTTCATTCTGCTCTCTCTTTTCACCTGGCTTCAGTTAATTATCAACACCTGCCTGCTGTTAGTCATTAGCTACCCAAGTGTATAAATACCCTGACGTTTTCTTTGTTTCCAGCCAGACTGTCATGTACTTCTTATTTGCTCCAGTTCTGTGTTTCTGCTTGGTTTTGCAAAATGATTGAAGTCCTTAGTGTAGTTTTTTCAACCTATAAATTTTTATTTATTATGGTAGCTAATTTCTGCCATGCTGCTAAAAAAAATAAAATACTTTTATCTTACAATTTTGACTTTGCTATGTCATTATAGTGACTTAGCTATTTCATAAAAAATAAAATTCTATCACATTATTATGAGGTAGCTAAGTCATAATTATGAGATAGTATCTCATTACTATGAGATATTGTCTCATTATATCATTTATATGGGACTGAAAATGTTCACAGATGTGATATTAATATAAAACACTTGTTGAACTTTTTTTTTTTGCATGAACCTTATGCGCATTGGAAGTATGTTTATTTTAAATGTTAATACATCGATGACATGAACCGTCTTTCCCTTCAAAAGAAACACACACTAATATATCAAAAAGTATTATAGATGTGTGAAAGAAGAAAAACATATTGGAAGAAGTTGATTTAACAAAAAAAAGTTGTCCCAGGGGTAAATTGTAATTCTATTCTCTTTGACATTTCAAATAAGACGCTTCTTAATAATCTGAGAGATGATTTCTAAAGCTCAAAATGTCACACAGTGAGGTGAGTTTTTATGCACTGATTACAGGCATTCAGAGGATGCTACAGTTATCCAGCTACAGAAGAAGACCAGATGAAGTGAAACATTTAACATTTATAAAACAAAACTGTTCCTTGGTGTTACATGTTTTAAGAGATTAATGAATCCTCACAGCAGCAGTATTAAATGTGACATACATAATATAATATATAATCCAGTTTAGGCATATAATCCAGTTTAGGCATAAGTTACTCACTTAGAAGATGTTATATTTTTTGTAAAAAAAAGGCAAAAAAAGCAAAATGTTAAAAAAGGAGCTGATCAATTTCTTCTACAGTGATATAAATCGTGTTTTAATTTATTTAGTTTTTCATCTCCTCAGAGGTGGGCTGCTGATACTCTTAAATCCACTTGAGAGCAGAAAACATTGACATTTAAAATGTAATAAAAGGTTGTGTATTTGAAGTGTTTGCTGTTCTTGCTGTAAAGCTGCTGACTTCAGGAGTATATTAAAAAAGTGGGAGGATTTCTCAGAATGATCCATGTGCTTTGTTTTTCTCACCATCACAGTAAGACACAATACAGAGTTTAATTAAAGAAATCAAATTATTTCAGCATATGCCATAACATTTTAAACTATTTACAAATATAATATACATAAGATTCATTTCATTAGGACTTTTATTTTTTACAGAACACCTATTGTTTCCATTAACAGTATTAATGTAAAATAATTTTGTTATGAATACAAATATATGAATGTTTATGAATTACATTTACATATAATTTGTGACTCACTTTTATATTGTGGTTTTCAATTGAATTTAAATGTTATTTTTTCATATGTTAATTTTTAACCTATTTTTAGTCATGAAAATAACAGCTTTGTTGGTTTGAAATTAGTCTAATTAAAACAATTTTAAAAGTTTTTAAGCTCTCGTAGTCTTAAATAAAACTGGGCATTGTCATAGTGATCCACCATTCAATTTTTTCCCCACAACTTTCCTTTGCCAATAGTTCCAAAGAGCACCCTAATTTCTTTTAAACCAACGTGTTCGACAGATGGTGCATTGTCCCATCATCGACTCTTGAGAGTGCTTGCCATTGGGTAATGGGCAGAGCCAAGTGTTTGAAATGAAGATGATTATAGTCCCACAGAGTCATTCAGCAGCACTCTGATTAAAATGACTTAATGCAGATCAGAAAAAATGCTGATCTGGAAGCATATGGGTTGTGAAAATTATTAAGAGAATGGAGCAGAGTTGTCCTAGTTGTACCTTTGCAGTTCAAAAATAGACCAGTTGCCCTAAAAGGCTGTACGAGAGGAACAGCAGGCTGAAATCAAATGCTGTTTAAAGATATATTTCCATCATGAACTGTTTACCAACCAGTTTTGTCTATGGCTGTGCTTACAATTTAGCAAAAATAATGAGAAACAGTTTGTTCTACTAAATTATATCTTTGGAAAAATGATTTAATACTTGATACAAATATCCTTTACAGTTTGGTTTTGTTTATTTCAGTAAACTGGCAATTCCCTTAAAATGTGTCACAGTGATGTTTTGAAATAATTAATCTTAAATCATTTTAATCTAAGCACAAAACTGGCAATTATGAAAATAAAATATATATTTATTTACAATAGTGTCACAAACCTTTTTTTAAGTTTAAGTCTATATTGAGTAAATTGCAATTTTCACATTATATGCCATCTAGTCTGCACTGTTTTAACATACTGTAGGTTATAAATTGACCATTTTTTCTAGACCTATTTTAACTGACATGCTTTTAATATCTTCATCTTTTACATGACATTCAATTCATAATTAGCATATACTGTACATGACACATTTTGTATGCCCAAAGGAAATTAGAAGAACACCAGTTTATGTCCAATATCTGAATGAATCAAACAGGGAGTGGTTTTATACTGAAGAACTGGAAGCATATTTTAGTGAAGCAAGTTGACCAGTTAAAACAAAGAAAACTGGAGAAATTTTTAGATGATTTTGTTTCGAAATGATCAAAATCATTTGATGCAGAGTTCATTTTGAGACACAAATTGGTGTGGTTGTCATCATAAAGGTACACCTAAGATGAACAGCTGCTATAAAGCAGTAAATACCAAAAATCTGGAAAAAAAATAAAATAAAAAAATCTGAGTTTCCCTTTTCACATGCCAACAAACAAACTTGACACACGCAATTCATCGCAGCAGTTCTCCTGTGCTGTGTGTGTAATGTTATCATAAGAACTATTTTTTTGGTGTAACTTGGAGGAACAAAAAAATAATATTTAATTAAATAATCACACTTGCAGACTTCCTTACACGAGAGAAAGATTATTCATGAAACCCAAGTCCCAGGTTAAAGGTTTTAATCAGGTCTTGATTCTTTAGGGTGGATGTCCAAGTCAAGACAAGTCTTTGCTCCAGCAAATTCATTGTGATTCAAGGGTAAGTAAATGGTATGAGTTCCTATTTTAACTAGAGGCTACGAGTGAAATAACAGCTATCTGAAAATGTGAATATATTTCCATTGCATTCACCATTTACACCCCATTTCCAAGTTCCCAACTTTGGTCTTAAATTGTTTATTGTATCCAATCTGATGACAATTTTTCCAGGTCATAATAGCGAATGATGGTATTGCTATTCCCAAGTCCAGTCCTTAAGAGCTACAATGCTTCAAAATGCATACATTTGCCAACAAATCTGAATCAAATGAATTACTCCTTTAAAAACTATCTATAGAGTTGAGTGTCATGCTGATAATGGAATTTATTTATTTTAGGTCTGTTGGAGCAAGGAGGCATCCTACAGTTGCAGGGTGGTAAATGTCAAGGTCTGGACCTGCTCACCAGGTCTATGTCCTTAAAATGGGTTATGCTATTTGGCTATATCAAGCAAAAAAGAAAAACCAAAACAGCATTAACTGATAAACCTCTTCAAAATACATGATACCTAACACCAAAGCTCTGCTCTGGTGTTAGGTGAAGTCTTCTTTACCTACCCATCATTCCTATGAGCTACCACCCTCATCTGCCCTGCATTATGTTTGTCATTGTACTAAAAAATATTTACCCTCAGTTTCCTAGCAACAGTTCAATCAGCCTCTTCTGCTGTTTGTCCTTTAGAGGATGGCCTTATCTCTCTTTGCCTAGAGAGGCCAACTACTCATACAACCCAGCTTCTTACTTCTATCTCCAACCTCCACCAGAGTTTACTTGCTCTCTAGTGTCCTACTATTGATTCCCTGTGTGAACAAATTTTAACTAGAGGCTACCAGACACTTACTGTTTCTAGTTTTTAGTGTAGCGTGAAGAGATAGGATGAGGAGAACACTGGCAACAGAGAAACAAAACCAATCAAGTGGCAAAGAAAGAACCATAAGCCACTTGAGCATCACCACAATGCCAAGTACAGTTAAAGTACCACAAAGTGTTAGTGTTTATAGCACCTTGTCAGATTATTCATATCAATCACAAACTTTAATGTATTCTATTTGATAAGTGGAAGGACAATGAATCATGCATTTCAACATAATCTACAAATACGTAATCTGAAGGGAGAGGGGTGCATTTGCTTTCAGCCATCCTGAGTAAGTATTTTATAAAACTACCTTTTGCTGAAATTAAGGCATGTCTTTATGACACGTCTCAATAAAACAATTTCCCTCTCAAAATAGCTCAAGTTTAGTCAGACTGCAAGGAGCAAATTTATAAACATATGAACAGATTCTTAATTGAAGTCAGGTCTGGTCTTTGAGTGTCTCATTCTAACTCCTAAATATGCTTTGATCTAAACCATTCCATCAGTCGTTCCCCAAGAGTCAGTATCCTTCATGTCTTAGTTCTCTTCTTAGTGGTAGTGATTACTTCCTCAGCATGTCAATGTTCTGCAGGAGCCTGCCAATGAGCCATCATTTGACCCAGGTGTGTTGAACCAGGAGAGAACAACAGCATGCTGGATCCTGGCCCTTGAGGACTGACGTTGGACACCTCTGCATAACATTATTTTGGTGGCTGTATGTTCTCTGTCAACCTGGATTTACCTCCATCCATCTTCCAAATCAACTCTGCTTCCCTGTCCCTGCCACAGAAAAGTGCATGACTCCACAGTTATCAAGTTGACAGATTTGCCCAGCTGAGCTGTGGATCTCTACAGCTTCACTGGAATTACCATGGGCCTCTCTGCCTGCTTTAAAGCTCTCTCCTTGACATGTCTGAGGGGTGAATTGATCTTCATGAGGCTGCATTTTCCACTAATGTTTTGTAAGAAACCCCTGAGGCCTTCACAGAGCAGCAGTATTTAAACTGAAATTATATTACACACAGGCTTTTAAAAGCCATTGGTTTCACTGGATTTCATTTTTGGGGGCATACAAATGCACCACACACTTTTTAGGCTTTTATTTGTAAATAATTTGAAAAGCACATTTACATTTTTCTTTCACTCACAATTATGCTGTGCTTAGTGTTGGTTTGTCATATAAAATCCCAATATAACACATTGAAGTGTGACAAACTTCACTGGGAAATAGTTGTGTAAATATTGAATACATTTAGATTGCAATGCAGGACTGATGCTTTAGCACTCTTTTAATCAAGTAGATATCTATATCAACACCTGCTGCTTATTTGTTCACTTTCTACATCTGCAGTTGTTCTTTATTGCTTAAGAATATGACACCATTAAAAACAAAACCTGATTTCTCTACGATTATGATTTTCAGGAGTGAGCATATAACTCAAGTGTGACTCATGTCTTTTAGAAATCATGGTGGCAATTACTGCAGAGGAACACTGCAGCTGTAGTGCCTGAACAAAACTCACCCAGGGACATTGAAAAAAAAATCCCATAAAATAAATCCACATGAATAGGTGGGCGTCTCAACAAACATAACATAACATTTTTTGCTTAACTGTATAACTGTTTAATTTATTGCGGTGCATCATATTGTATCTAAGATATGTTCACTCATATGGATTAGATTATCGCATGCCCACTTACATTATGGTGCTGTCCCAGAGTGCACAGTACGGCTTCATTGTTCCCTGGAATACAAGAAAGGTGTAACAAATCTTAGTAAGTCACAAAGATAACTAATCATTTTAATCATCACAACACCATCATTATTACATACTTGTGTGTTTGTCTGATGTTAGTCTTCTAAAAATACAGTTAATGGATCAGAGAAACCATAAATTTGGCCATGGTTTGCACTATCAGAGCACCGCACAGAGAGACACATTTGATGACGCGCTCAGATTTACTTGTGCTTTATGTCTAAGATGTATAAAAAAGATCTGGACCATAAAAAGGAACTGTCCTTGTAATTAACTGATTGCAGCTCCAGACACTCTGTGCTCACAAATTAATTATCAAGCCATTTGTCCGACACTGTGTCTCTCCTAAAGGAAGGCAATGGACAATGTGATCTTTGTAGAAGATTCAATAAAGAAATATCAAACATCTGTTTAAATAACAACAAGCATATGAAATGTGGAAATCAGTGGTCACATATCTAAAAACAATGCATGGGATTTATCATTCAATTTCAAGCTACAGTGCTGGTGAAAAGTTTACATGTGCAGTATTAATCATGAGTATGAAAGCTGTTTAATTTTAAGCCTTGACAGATTTGTCTGAATGACTCATTTTTTAACATGGATCAATTGAATGAAAAACAAGAAATAGTTGCACAAGTCTGATTTAATTGCTGATTTTCTCTTATCCAAACATGGTCAAATGTAATACATTACATAGACATACACTGCCTGGCCAAAAAAAAGTCGCCACCTGGATTTAACTAAGCAAATAGGTACAAGCCTCCTATTGGATAAGTACTGCATAGGCGATTATCTTTCAGCTGGCAACAAGTTATTTAACCCCAGCTGATGCAATGAGTAACTCCTCATTTCTTAAACAACCATGGCAAAAGACACATCCTGTGGTCGTGGAAAAGACGTTAGTCTGTTTAAGAAGGGCCAAATCATTGGCATGCATCAAGCAGAGAAAACATCTAAGGAGATTGCAGAAACTACTAGAATTGGGTTAAGAACTGTCCAACGCATCATTAAAAACTGGAAGGATGGTGGGGAACCATCGTCTTCCAGGAAGAAATGTGGTCGGAAAAAAATCCTGAATGATCGTGATCGGCGATTACTTAAACGTTTGGTCAAATCAAATCGAAGAAAAACAACAGCAGAACTCAGGAGTATGTTTAATTGTGAACGCAAAAGCATTTCCACACGCACAATGCGAAGGGAACTCAAGGGGTTGGGACTGAACAGCTGTGTAGCCGTAAGAAAACCTCTAATCAGTAAGGCTAACCAGAAAAAAAGGCTTCAGTTTGCTAGGGAGCATAAAGATTGGATTCTGGAGGAATGGAAGAGGGTCATGTGGTCTGATGAGTCCAGATTTACCCTGTTCCAGAGTGATGGGCGCATCAGGGTAAGAAGAGAGGCAGGTGAAGTGATGCACCCATCATGCCTAGTGCCTACTGTACAAGCCTGTGGGGGCAGTGCTATGATCTGGGGTTGCTGCAGTTGGTCAGGTCTAGGTTCAGCAACATTGTGTGCCCAAAGAATGAGGTCAGCTGACTACCTGAATATACTGAATGACCAGGTTATTCCATCAATGGATTTTGTCTTCCCAAATGGAACGGGCATATTCCAAGATGACAATGCCAGGATTCATCGGGCTCACATTGTGAAAGAGTGGTTCAGGGAGCATGAGACATCTTTTTCACACATGGATTGGCCACCACAGAGTCCAGACCTTAACCCCATTGAGAATCTTTGGGATGTGCTGGAGAAGGCTTTGCGCAGTGGTCAGACTCTCCCATCATCAATACAAGATCTTGGTGAAAGATTAATGCAACACTGGATGGAAATAAATCTTGTGACACTGCAGAAGCTTATTGAAACAATGCCACAGCGAATGCGGGCTGTAATCAAAGCTAAAGGCGTCCAACAAAATATTAGAGAGTGTGACCATTTTTTGGTGGCGACTTTTTTTTTGGCCAGGCAGTGTATTTGACCACTCTTCTCATCAAAAATACTTTTTTCCAGCTAAAATTGTGGTTATTTATTCTAAATTAATTACCAATTTTTATCCTTACTTTTGAAATTAATTTTAGGTATTACTTGTATCATCACTCCACCCTAGAAATGGACAATGAAATTATAACCGTTAACATGGTTCAAAATTACTGCGGTGCTTACATTTGCCAGGTGAGCCAACTCAATCTCCAGGTGGGACTCAGTTGCCTTGGGCTCAGGTCTTATAGTCACAGCAATAACCTTGGAGTTCACAGCAGTGAGATTCCTGAGTAAAAAACACAGATTCATAAATGCTGTTACTAAATCCCTCTTGCTGCTTCTTTTTGCCAAATTGCTTATTGGTATTGAGTATTTCAAAGCAAGTGTTTTTGCACATTTTTGTGAATCTATATAAGTTATCTTCTTTCTGTAGTCAACAATAAAAGCAATTATGTAAAGCTCAGCAAGAATCACAAACAACAAACCATAATATGTGTTTTAAAAAATTCTGCTTTTAAAACTTTGCTTTACTTTTATTGTTTTCATAAAGAACAAAAGGTTTCCAGAACATTTTTAACTGATAATAAGACCAGTATACTGAAAGAAAAGTTGAGCTAAAAGACCAGTGGAGCTACTCCTTTTTTCCAGTATTTTTCTGTATCTGCCTTTTGCCTGTGAAACAACTCTATTTTCAAGACTTAATTCTAAATGGACTTCAATGAACAAAATTGCTCCATCCAGAATACACTTAAACTTCTGACATTTAGTTTTACAAAAGTTACTTGTTTTGTCAAAGCTTTGCATGCTTCAAAAGTGACAAATGGAAACTATTCAACTCTAACAGTCCCTTCTTGATAAGCTTATCCCCATGTCAGTATGGAAAGGGCAATCTGAAGTGGCCCATTATGGGTTTTCACACAGACACCGAGGGCTGCTGCTGCTGCTGCTCTACTGCACAGCTGTGTTGACATGTCCTGGAATCACCGCTCTGTCCTTCGATATCAGTGCCAAAGAATTGTTGTCTTGAAGCACTGATCTGATGGTTATATGGCCCACCCTACAGCTCTTCAAGACAATTGTGTCGGTCCTAATTAACAATATACTCCCCATTACAGTGAATGTGTTTAATTTCCTAAATTAGAGCCAACAAAGTCCTCTAACTTTCTTCTTTAGCTTTGCTTAATCTCTCTCTCTGTCTCTCTATCTCTTTTTCCTTCTAAGTAAAGATATATATGTCTATCTATATAGATATTTATATATATACACATACATTATAAGCTATATTACTACATGCATGAGTACTATAATATCATATGTTACGATATGTAGGCATGTGTGTGCGTGTGTGGGCATGTGTTTGTGCTTCCCTTACTTTGGTGAAGGTAGCATGAGTCCAAGAGTTTTGTAGAGAACAGTTCCCAAAATGAACACAGGTGATCCTTCCATGTCTGAAATATAAAATGGAAAATCAGGTTACGAGTTTAAAGATATTTTTTTTATTTATTTATTTTTAATCTATTTTTGTATTCATTTGTATTCATGATTTATTTTGATACACCTGTTCTACCAGCTTGATTAAAAAAAAAAAAAAAGAAGACACATTTTCTATAAGGTTTAAAAAATTGCAAAACATGACTCATGCTTGTATAACATTTGCTTTCTATGGAATCTGTTTTCTGGACTAAAGTAGCTGGGATTGCATATGACTCAGAGTCTCAATCAGTAATTTCCTTTGTTATGTTTGATTCACAACAGATAAGACTGATTAAACCTGTTGACAATTTTGCCTGGTTTTGGATTGGGATATGAAGTGGCAGCTGCAGATTTTGAATTCATGCCATAACAGAAGTGAAACAAACTCTTGATTGAAAAAGAACAAGCAAGTTAACTTTTTTTTGTTTTGTTACGTATTCAATAAACTTCAAAACATGTGCAATCCTACATTAAAACAACAATTCTGCTTAGGATTGATGGATCTTTGATAAAGGTTTTTTTTTTTTTTTTTTTTTTACATTTCTGTAAATGTTTATTTAAAGTAAAAAATCAGGCTTACACATAAAGACAGTCTGTATGGCTTTGAGTCTTGTAGAATAAAATTATTTGGATGCAGCTCCATAAAATACTGGATGTGTTCAGTGATATACCTGCTGACTGGGAAACAAAGAGGCCCTTTGGGATGACCACTTTATCTTCCGAGTTCCTGGCCCAGTCAACCATGCCTTTACGACCTTTCATGGGGAAGTTGATGTCAGTCATCACAGACACGGCTGGAAGTCTCTGGATGCTGGCCACTGCAGAAACCAATAAATAAATATAGATTACATATGTTCTCCAGGGTATATATAGGTCTAAAGATCATTTCATGAGCAGTTAAACCAGATAAAAATAGGAGTGAAAACATTCCAGTCTTTTTGCTTACACATTTCATACAAAGCATAGAAAGAAACAAGCAAATATAAGCAAAAACCTGCCAAGCATTGTACTTTTTATTTCTGTACAAAGATTCACTTTAGACAAACCTGCAAATCCAACAGAAAGTCTAAAATCAAACTTAAAACTTGCCCATCACAACTGGACGACAAGTAATCTCATTAAACAACTCTCATTCTCACATCTGCCTGCAGAAAAGCTAAAAAAAAACAAAAACCTTTGTGTATTGAGGCAATAACAAGAAAAAATACCCCAGATTAACAAATAAAAGACTTTAAATTTACAAGGGAGGAGGACAAAGCTGAACTGTTTTCTACCTGCTATCATATCAGGCCCCAGTCAGGTGGTGGCTCAGCAAGAGGGAAGCTCTGGCTAATCCTACCATTGATGTAAAAACTCCATTGTTCATTGTGTTGTTCTGGTAGTACAATTTATATCCTGGCACGACTCCATGATTGAGGGGAATCTGTGATAGTGGAGGCGTCCCTGTGTATTTGGGATGATCCTATAGTGAGCATGAAATCAGCGAGCACCAGGAGGCTTGTTCCTAGTGCCAGATGTTGAGAGCAGTGGTGGTAAGAGCGTGTTTATTTGAGCTTGTGGTGTTAGTCACAGGGCACACAATGGAAAATAACAAAATCCTAGGAAAGCTGTGTTTTATGTTTCTTTTAGGCAATTCTACAAGTTAATGAAATGTTTTGCATCTGTCATATTGTGTTTGGAAGCTTAATAAGGCAAGTCACAGTATTTATATGTTCAGTGCAAAATATTCATATTAATTTTGTTTATTTAGATCCTTTTCATTATACCTAAACATAATAAACATAGTGATTAAAAAAGGGGTTTATTACTTGTCTGTTTGTGTAACTAACATTAATGACAAAACTTTTTAAACCAAAATAAAACAAATATAGCTAGGTTGCACTGTATGTTCACCATTTATCTTTTTTTAAGTTGTCTTATGCTTTATTATGTGCTCTAAATGTTTTAAGCAGTGAAAATAAGTTGCTGGACGAAAAGTCTTTTGCAATCAAGGTTATTTAGCTAAAAGTAGCAGGGCAGAAGATGGGACAGAAGTGGCAGCTACTATTTATCTGGGAGTCAAGAGGCTGCCATAAATACGTGACAAAATGATACAGCAATGTCTTACTCAGCCAGATGCTTCTCACTTGGCTCTCACCAATGGATCCACAAAACCACCCATTGCTCTAATCAAAATGGCCACTGTGAGAATATATTGGTGTGAGCTGAAATTATTATATTTGTCTTCTAATGTGTACAATGTATCCCAGTATATATTAATTAACCACATACAATGACCTCTATGTCCATGAATTACCAGGACTCATTTTGGTAGATTGAGTACTTTTTCTAGATAAAATGCCATGCAAAGTTATTAACAAATCTTTTTTTTACACTTGGTCTCACTACCACCAAAAACTTCTAAGAATTGTATTTGGATTGTATTCAATTTTATTTTCTAGTAAAGGTTCTGTTTAAGGACAGGCCTGCACTCCCAAGACATTTCTCTTGAACTGATCAGTTCTCTAGTTGTGGAAGAATTTGGTTTTATGACCTAAATCTGATTTAAGTGTCTCCACTACTTTATCCTTGACTTCTGCTTTATCTCTTGGACTTCATAAGACTGTTTGTTCATTGATGTTTTCCAGATGCCAAACATCTTAGATTTTTATTAAAATTAAAACAATAAAAAGTTGAAGGGCCATGTAATATTCTCTTTCCACTTCACATTTATACACTGCTTGTGTTTGATCTATTACATAAAATCCCAAGAAAATACATTGACTGTGAAACTATATAATTTGAAAAACCCTTAAGGGATAGTGATACATTTTCCATTACTCTAGACAGATATACATATTTACAAAACAAAATAATAATTTCTAACCAATGACTAGGGAAATTTCCCTCAGTAATGTCAACTTTTCTTTTGAAAATAACTTACTGCTGCATCATTAACCCCAAATGAAAAATATATTGTTTTTCACTAGCCTGCCAGGTTTGGGCCTACAAATAATGTTCATGTGCTCTTAACATTCACATATATTTGTCTGGGAAGTTCACATGATACTGACAGGAGTTTGAAACATGAAGAAGACTTTCAATATCATCCAGTTTCTTTTATCTATTCAGTTTTGTAAAATAAAACATTTTACAGTAAACAATTCACTACAACATTTAGATGATGCAATATTTTTGAAATTGAAAAAGCAAAAAAAGCAATCAGTTTATTGCACAGTACATGGCTGAATTTTATGCTTGAGCTTATTTTAAGCTTTGAATACTGTATTTTGAATTTATTTTGAATGTAACGTAGATTCTTTATCAACACCTCCCCGAATATTATTTTCAGGTTGCCCATTGTATGAAACAAGTAATATGTATTGTAAGTGTAAACTTGATGACGTTTCGCTGTTCAGATCCCATGCAGGGCAAACATATTTATGAGTGAAGTTAGAATTTTCCCTGTGCATTAATGAGTTTTCTTTGAATACTCTTCCTCTTCTTCCCACAGTTCAAAAACATACATATATTTTTTAACCTGAGACTCAAGCATGTGAGCAATTTATGCTTGAGCATGTGAGCATGAAACATTTAAGCATGTGAGCATGGAACTGTTTTTGTCTGTGTTGTCCCTGTAATGGATAGTTGGTCTGATCAAATTGTAATACAGACGCAAAGCAATAATATAACTAAATACTATTTTGTAAACAGTTTTCATACCCCCTCCACTTCTTCGTGATAATTACTCTTTTCGAAAAATGTTTAGTAGGTTTGGAGACAGCTTAACATTGAGGTCATATGTTGATGGTTATTTGTTAGCAAAATGACACGACCACAAATAGAAAAAAGAGAGATGCATTTAAACAAAAGTGCAGAGATATTGTTACATAAAAATAATAAAAACTCTCTAATGCTTAGCATTATGAAGAGCTCTTGAGCTTCATTTCCAGGTTTAAATCAGTTAATTTGACTCACACAGATTCATAGTGTAATTTTGATATGTTCAGTGAATGACAGGGTATGCTGTTTTAGGGAGCTAAATATTCATTGTTATGGAAATCATACACCTTCCCTTTCACGTAGTGAACTATTGTGAGGAATACAAGTAAGAATCCACCCTCCTAAAGCCACACAGTAAATGTATGCATTCGCGTCCATGAATGAGTCTAGACCACAGTTCTCCTATTCCATTCTAGTAAGACACCATTCATTGTAAGGAAAGAAATGAAATGAGACCACAGGGACTTTAAATTTTCCAAGATGCTATGCAACAGAAATTAAAAGAACACAAAGGAACTCCACGGAAATAAAATATTACATAAACTCTGTAGTCAGACTCCAGAGACCAACAAGAGGAGATGTAAAAAAGACAAAAATCAGTGTAGCAGAAAAGTCCATTACAGCTGCAAAGAATAACGTTGATAATTTCACTTCCAATTTAATAGCCTTTCATCAGTAACTTGCATAGTATGTTTTTTAAGAATGTTGCAAAGAACAGACAAAGAGTGTTTTTTGTGATGATGCGCTACAGAAAAAAAACATGCCTCAGGGTACAAAGTGCTAATCAAGCCTTACTCAAAGAGCTGCATGGCAGTGTCATGTCAGACACGATTATTTCAACTTCAAATACACAATTAATATGTTATGTTACTCTTGAAATAAACATTTGAAACAATAAATGTGCATTGTAAGTACTTTTAGTGAGTTCCTTCTCTCCTTTATTTTTGTGAAACTGGAATTGTCGGTGTCATAGGAATTTAGCACACTGAGACCACAGGATCAGTTTTAATTAAGATTATTGATTTGCAGTAATTTTACTCCCTTCAACCTTACCATTCACCATTTATCCTAATTTAATGATGGTGGGGAAATTGACTCAGAGAGACAGCGGAGCGCTGGGATTATGTGTCCACATCGAGATGAGATAAGTGGTGAAATGAACTCAAAGGCAGTGGGTATGGGAGGGGGAAAGGGAGTTGATTCTTACCCAAGTTTCCGGTCATCAGATAGGCATTGTGGAAATCCTTCATGCCCAGTCCAACAATATGGATGAACTCCTCTATGACCTGCATGAGTTCCACTGCCGCAGGGTAGATCTGAACAAGATAAGAAGGACAAAAGGATACTAAAAAATGGTTTCATTTTCTTACAACTCAATACTGGTAAATGTTTGTTGAGATATACTAAGGATTAAAACAAGACCAAATACTGTTTGCTATACAATTATGCATAAGTTGAAACCAAATATTTAGATATACTGCATAAAAGTAGAAATGAATCTTTTGTCTCGCTGTCAGGGGCATTCTTTTTTAACTATTCTAGACCAGTTTGGAGTACCAAACTTATTTCTATTAGTTAAATGTCATAAAAAGCAGTGCTAATGTTTTTGAAAGATTTGTTTTCACTGTCTTCAAAGTCATAAGTCATTTGTTTTGTAGCATTGCCCTTAAAATGCAAACATGGCTAGGGTATTCTTATGCAAACGTCGCAAAGTATTTTGCTGGAATTTTCCATCAGAGATAACCTATCCCATTTCTGAACCAAAGATGTCTGGACATTGATATTATGCTTTATCTTGCAAATAGCTGTTTGAACAAATAACTGTGGCGACTTCAAGCATCTGTGAATTGTAACTATTGATAAATCAGACCTGTGGACATACACAATTTTCTTCCTGATTTTTTATTTTTTTTCTTAGGATATGATGGCACACAATTGTGTTTATGTCGTGGTCTTAGAAATAAAGCCACATCAGTGTGATGTGTTAAGTCAAATGTGGTTTTCCTTATTCTGTTCTTCCTAGCTCAAAAAATTCTATTAGTAAAAAGAACAAAAATATATATATACAGACTTCTGAAAAGACAAAGTAAACATCATGAGATGCAGCTGGGATTGAACCACTCATGTAACATCAGCAGCAGAGCTGTAATCAGCAGCTTTGCCAGCACAGTTTCTGGTTGGCTTCTTCTTTTAAAGCCCCAGCCAAGTTAAGGGTAATTGCCTCTGTCCATGTGCCACCCGATGTGCCCTGGCACTAAGCAATAGCACGCAACATGGACAGGGACATGGCATGACCTGTAGCACAACTGGTCCAGTCAGCTGTGCTGTACAAATAAAGAATTTAAGGGATGTTACTCTAATAGATGGTTCTTAAATGTTTGGACCTCTGCTCTGAAAGAATCTGGGATTTTATGAATAATCAGATTTACATAAATGCAAATGCATAAATGCATGAACATTTTTCAGACTCACAAAAAAGTCATGCAATACATTTCAGTGCTAGACATGGATTATTTCAAATCATACAAATGTTAGTGCATGGCTTAGATAAATGTGCTCACACATCTATCAAGGCGAGGTTAGGCAAACCTTTGAGTGGCAATTAGCAATTTACACCCTGGTCTAAGCTGATATGGTACAAACACCCGAGGCAGGTATTCCAGTCACTCCTTTGTAACACCTTGTGCACCGTGTGTTTACATGTGCCTCCACATGAGCCACTGTTAAGCTGGCTAAGTTGCTCATAGATACTTAAGTCAAAAGCCTCTGACACAGCAAAGTGAAAGCCATAACGGGTTGGGGCTGGGGGTGGAGCGTCATATCGCCCTTTCTGACGCAGAGTGCAGTCATGTTCACTCTGCTCATCTCCATGGTAACCGTAGGATGTGAAGGCAGCATGGGAAAATGGCTGCAGTGGAGGTTGTGTAGACAGAGCTCTTCCTTCGCTTGCCATGGTAACAGTGACAAGAGGTGAATTTATAGTGATCTCTGCACAGAGCCAGCCCTGCAGCCAGTAAAAGCTCATAGTGAGGTGTGTCATGTAAGAGTTTTATACCTCCACAGTGTGCAGCACATGTGTGGGTGCTGTGGAGACGGAGCTCACAAATGCAAGCAAAACCCACAAGTGAGAAGAACATTTAGCTGTGAAGTGTGAGTGTCGTCTGTTGAAATCAGGCAACATTGCTGTCCAAACGCTGGGGTGATGAAACCAGACACGCACATTAATCACTACAAAAATAATTTATCCTGTCACATCTACATTCTCGGTGTTCAATCAGTGGCAAACATTTCCACAGTCTACATTTTCTCTAGTCTGTCTGTACCCGTCTCTGACGCATTCTGACTAATGAAACTTGTTTATGAGCTCTTCTAATAGACAACATTTCGATGGGGGCTGGTAAACGGAGGCTCCAGTATGTAAACACCTAATTACTACCTGTATTGACAGCAAAGGCAGGCTCTCCGTGCACTGCTTAAAATTGCTTCAATTTCAGCTAAGCAAGGTAACTTTCAGCCATAGGGGGGAGAGGGAGAATCTGGCTTATTTCAAGGGAACAGCTTCGTCTTGATGTGTCAGAGCAGGTGATACCCTATTTCAGTCAGTTTACCACTGAAAATGACACCTGAGCAGATGCCCTTTGCAGACCTGTGGTTATTGCAGATGGCGTCTCTGTCAGAGTCTGGACATGTGTGATTTCAGAGTTGAAGATGTCTTAGACACTGGGATAGTTTTCAAACCAAGATATGCCACCTCTCAAGAAGGGGGTCAGTGTCCAGGAGGGTTCCCAGCAGAAGTCCTGCGGTATTTTCTTTTATTTGTATTTACTTTTATCAGGGTTGGGGTGTCAATGTCACACAAGAAAAGCAGGAAATGGAGATGTGGCTGCTTTGCCTCAAGCTATAAAATGTCTGAATTGAGTGTGCATTTGTTAAAATTCTACTTAAGCGCTACTCTAATCACACAATGATCTGTGTGGGCTGGATAAAACAATGTGCATGCAGGAGGAATGAATCCTGCAGTGTTAATGGCTGGACAGTTTCTATGACTGTGTTGCTGCCATCAAGTGGAAGTCTGAGGTACTGGTTTTCTAAATGAGGCCAAATGTCAAGTCTGCTAAATGACCTCGCCTTCCTTTGGGGAGTAGCTTCACAAAACACACCTGACTTTTATTTATCCCATTTTCCCTTTTATTTGTCTAAGGGGTTTTTTTTCCAGATGGAATTTTAGATAGAGTGAGTAGCAATATTTCTGACAAAGTATACATGTAAGATTCTGAATTATTTAGGAGCACTGCACATTTGCTTACCTTTTGTGCATCTTCCCATTTCTCCTGATTTTCCTCCTCCAAGAGGTTGCTGATGATTTGAAAAAAGTTCTGTGGAAAATGATGAAAGGGGAAAATACATAACTCACCCACGCACAAGTATTACAGGCACTGCAGCAGGCTTACTTTTTAAAAATCATGACATTAGCACCGTGAGCTCAAAAAGAACTAGATTAAATAATATACCGACATTTGAAAATGTGTATTAAAACCCCCCCCCCAAAAAACATGGATTTCTATAAGGGGATAATGATGGTCCCTGCAGGGCCCAATAACACTGGAGAATGTGCAACTGGAACCATGTCGGTAAACAAATGGAGAAAAGATGAAATTCGTGTTTCAGCTGCAGAAGGGGAAAAAAATACACCTTCCAATCTCCTGCAGCTTGCAGAGAACACTTATTGCTACAGGAGACAAGCACAAGCTGCAATAAGAAAAAAAAGGAGAGATGAAAGTGAATGTTTGAGCAGCTGTGCGGATTGTCTTCTTCAGCAGTGAAAAGCAGGGCCAGCTCGGGGTGCATGCCTACAGTAGTAATAGGACCCCTGTCTGATCTTTCGCCTTGTTATTTTGTCTGGTCTACAATATGCCGGAGGGAGTGGCTCTTTCTCTCTCCCTCTCTTGACACAGGCTATCTTGTTTTCTACTTGAATGCTTATGCTCCCTCTGGTGGTAATGTGCCCACTTTAACACTGCATTAGCGCAGGCACATGGATGGGTTGGGCTGGCTGACTGCTCTCCCGCCTGCCCACACATATACACACTACAGAGCTCTCTTAATAACCAGAGATAGGATATTCTCCTCATCCCATAGCTTTTCCGGGGCATGGGGAGAATTGGTTGAATGGGGCCAAGTTCCACATCCATGGCCAAGACATTTGGGTTTCATTTCCACAGAAGATAACAAGCACCACATTTATTGCAGCTGAGAGAAAGTGTTGATAAAACAGAGAACCAGGAAAATAGTATGCTTTAGTTTAAATATCACAGATTTTGGAGAAACAACTAAAGAATGTTTTTTTTTTTCAATTTAATTTTTGAAAAAAAAAAAATTATCATTAATTTTTCAAATTATAACCCCAAGCATCAATCTATTTTATCAGGATTTTATCTGATAGAATGAGATGCATTTGAACCTAATTTTGAAGTGAATTTCTGATCACAAATTAAGGTATGAAAAATATCTAAAGCTCTTTTATCTGATACCCTAAACAGAATACTATGGAACTAGTTGCTTTGAGAACTCACTTTGTGAATAGAGTCTATCTGTGTGTAATCAAATGTCAGTGTCAAATAAAGGTTTCTATTATAAGGACTATGGAACACAGTAAGTCAGGTGTAAAGCTGTAGCGCCTTGATCTATCTTGGTTTTATTTGTCACATGTGGTGTTTAGTATTTAGTTGCTTACAGATCATAACAAGTCAATGTTGAAACCCAGAACAACTATGCACAAACAAACAAACACTCACTCCGAAAAGAAAGTTAGAGTGACCAATTTAACAGATGTGTTGGGAGAATATTTAATAAATGTGAAATATGTTGGCCACTGCTTCATTGTGCATAATAATAATAATAATAATAATAATAATAATAATAATAATAATAATAATAATAATAATAATAATTTGCCATCTTCACGTCTGCCTTTCGGTTTTAGACAACCACCAACCATGAAAATTAGAGAACTTCGTAACAGCTTTGAACATCACAAAGCATTCATCAATGCATCACCAGAAAAAGGAAAGGGTGTAGCATAGATGCAAAGTTAGCAAGGCATGCCACTCATCTAATATCACAAGCTCAGCCTGCTGAGCCGTACTAGCCAAGATGGTAAATGGTAAATCTGGATGGCACTGATCCATGAAACTAGACAAATTAGTTGTGCACTTTTTAAATTTGGTCTTTATACTAGAGTGGCAACAAGAATACCAATGTTGGAGGAAAAAGAAAGAAAGTCCATTTGTAAGTTATAAGAAATGAAGGAGACACATGTGGAAGAAGGGATTCTGGTCAGGTGAGACTCATTGTAATATCCTTTTGGTTTACGTGCAAAACACTCGGTATGACACAACCCTTCCAGTACTCTGAACACATCATTCCACCATGAAACATTGGTGGCTGCATCATATTGTGGGAATTATTTGGTAGAGACTAAAAAGGTAGTGAGAGTTGATGCCAAGATGGATACAGAGAAATTCTCAAAGGAAATATATTTCATGCAACAAAAGACCTTAGACTGGATTCACCTTCCAGCAGGACAGGGGATGTAAAAATACAGCCAGAGCAATGACAGAATAGTTAAGAGCAAATACTATTCAATGGTCGGAATGGCACAGACTAAAATTAGGTTGAGAATCTGTGACAAGACTTGAAAATGTATGTTCACAGAAACTCTGCATTTACTCTATCTGACCTTGAGCTATCTTCTGAAGAAGAATAAGAAAGAATAAGGAATCATTTTCCAGATGTGTAAAGTCAGTGGAGACACCCTCACCCCCAAAAAACAAAACAAAACAAAAAAACTGTACTGTAATTGAACTGGCTCAGTAGAGCTCAATATAATGTAATGACACATTGTGCATTTTTATTTCTAAACAATTTTTAAAATCAAGTATGAGATCTCTATTACTTAATATCACTTTACGCTGGTCTACCACATAAAATCTAAATAAAATCTCATTAAATTTGTTAATGTAATGTGACAAGTTCTGTAAAAGTTAAAGTGGCATTAATGCTTTGCAACAAGGCAAAACCTTTTTATATATTTCAATTCATTCTATGCTAATTCCTTCTGCAGATTGCACAGGTACCATTTCTTATTTAATACATTATAAAGGCTCATTAGTCAGCAGATGCTGCACTGTGTAATATGAAACTCACTATGAACTTCTAAATAATTCAACCATGAATTACTTCAACTTTTAAAAACATAAATTGTTCTTTCTGTTTTCATTCACCTCCTCACATCTTTGTAAGGAATGGTATTAAAATAAATTTGATAATGTAAAAGAGTGGGATAAGAACTTTATAAAATTAATGATAGGAAGGAATTCATTTCCTCATTTACACACACGTAGAGGCCTACAATATTCAAAATGTATCTCTACGCTATTCAACTTTGCTGTAACCATAAATATCCCCAGGGATAATACAGTCACCAAAGCATAAACTGTAACACATATGCAGCCAGAAGGAGGCCTGAGAATTACGTCTTTGAAAATGGCACAACTTTCAGGGCATAAATTGTCTTATTGGAGATGGGGTGGAGCTTTAGCTATAATCTCTATCATCCTATTGACAAAAAGAGGATCAGACTGCAGTTAACCCCAGCATGATGAGATGAAACAGATTAGGATGTATCAAGATTCCTTGATATGATAAAGCCGCAAGGGGTATATGTGAGCCTTTGTGATATTTCAGACATATTAGAAACGGTTTTATCTGATATAATGCAGGGTTGAGCAAAAAAAAATCCTTTATTGTCTATTTGATGTATTTTGGCTGAAGAGATTCTCTACTTCTCATCTCAAACTTAAGTCGCTGGAGGACTTACTTGAACGTCATCTGAGGAAGGCTCGTAGCTCGCCCTCTTGAAGGTCTCTGTCACATTGCGAAGGATCTCCACTGATGAGAGCAGGTCACCGGCATAGAAGTTCCTCGGCTGGGTGTAGTTCAGCAGGTTCTTGGTAACCTTGGACATGCCGTCCCCCGCCAGAGTCCTCTGGCCCTTCGCAAGATGGCTCTGAACCTCCAAGAACAGGAGAAGAAAGAACTTGGGGCATTAGTGTCCTCTTGCCAGTTTGTAAGGCACACATGGAGCTACACATTTGGAGTAAATGGAGTGCAAAAAATCGGGAAGAAAAGAGTCGACTCTTCAAGGCCCTTCATTTGACACTTATATCTAAGCTGGGCTGAAATGCTTTGTGCCTCACGGATGTTTTGAAATGAGCCAATATGAATAAAGGAGGTAACTGGAGCAGAAGACACATATTTAGGCAGAAACTGCATGGAGAAATTACATTTCACATCATTGCACAGGAATTATGTCCATAAATACAAGTTCACAGGTGCAGGATTGTATGTACTATCTCAGCTTTTGTAGATTATTTTATTCTAACAGTGAAGGGGAGCTTAGCAGATAATGTACTACTGTGTTTTCAGACTATGCAGAGGAAACTTGCAAACGTATCTCAAAATATACTACATTGGCTTTCAAAAAATGAATGATTTTGGGGTGTAGAGAAAAGTGGAAAAGACAGAGGTCACATAAATTAATAGATTTTTCTCAAATTTTTTCCTGCTTACATGCTTGTTTTAAAGAACAAAAAGTTTAAAATACAAATAATATATTACAGCAAATTACCTTCAGCCAATACATGTCATCTGCCTATTTTAAGGTGTTCAGAATAAGAACAGCGATGCAGATAAGAACATGCCATAAAACAGGTGTGCCCAGGTCCAGTCCTTACCACCCTGCAACTTTTTGATTCATCCCTGCTCTTATGCGCTGAGTAAAAAGGCTGACTTCTCTTACTAGCAGTAACTCAGCCCTGCAGAGGCCTGCTAATGAGCCATTCATTTGATCAAGGTGTGTTGGAGTATTTGTGATGGTAGGTCTCGAGGACTGGACTTGGGCACCCCTGCCATGAAACAACAAATCAGTCTGATATCCAGACATTAAAAATATAATATGACCATCTGTATTTTAATTTACAGATTAACCACTTTCACTATTGAAAGTGGTTAATCTTTGGCTACAGTGTGATGAGATCAAGGGGGCGGGAAAACACTGGGGAGGTAATTTATGATCCATTGGACACAGAGGCTGTGAGAGGAAGCTGACTTTGCACCTACTGTTTGCTGCAAGTATCTGAATTCATTTGTTATGCATCGAGCGTAGCTGGGCTTCTCCCAAAAGGCCATGCCGCGGTGATCCAAAGAGCAGCGTCTACTAGTGGTGCCTGCAAGAGCGGAGGGGAGACAGCGACAGATTCAGAGAGGGGAATCAGAGAAGGAGGGATAAGAGCAGAGATGAGTAAGCACAGAGAACACAAAGAGAGGTAAGGGTATATGGGATTAGGGGGACAGCAAAGGAAGGCAGAAAGGCAATTGGGAGTGGTGGAATGGAAAGGGGAGAGACAAAAAGAACAGAGAGAAATAACTTTTTTTGTGAGAGACTTATCAGTTTTTCCATGTTCATTTTATATGCATGTAGTTCAAAATACCTTGATTTTTGTTGTCAGGGTTTGTGTAGAAAATAAATTGTATTGTTATAATAATAAGAAAAACAGGTAATCTGGCAAGAAAACAATGGCATTTAAGAATAATGTTTCTTTGCTATAACAAACCACACAATTCAATTGCTTTTTATTTGTATTTTCCAGACCGTGTTGATACAGCTTTTAGCTTCGAGTCACAACATGGAGCAGTTCAATAATAATAAATAACAACTAGGTTATTCCAAATTATCAGTATGTACTGTAGACAAAATAAGTGAGAAAACAATAACCTCAAGCAATAAAAATAAACATTTTCAGAAAACATATACATACCAATAAGCGCTGCTTTGCTATCTGCACTTCAGACAAGCTCTTTATTATTTCCTCTTCCTCCACACACACACAGAATAAGATCCAAACCAGACCTCCAACACCCATCCTGCTCCACAGCCACAACTTGGAGGTTTGTCTAAAATCTTAACCTCCTGAGACCCGGGCTTTTGTTTGATGTGCATTTTTTATGTCTCCTTACTATTTGGGATTAGTATGACCTAATTTTAGTTGAAATTAAATTTTAGCTTTCTATGTGCTTTTGAACTATGTCAAAACCAATGCCCTCATATAAGGACAATGGGTCTGTTTTTGCATATACATTTTTTCCTTGTCATTTGGGATTATAAGGACCCAATTAGCCTAAAAATGAAATTTTAGCTTTCTACAATAAGTGGTTATCTCAAAACCCAATGTCCTCAGATGATGACATTGGGTCTATCTGTGTGACGATAAGACCATTCAATCAATGTTATTATTTACATCTGTGTTTCACAGTATGTACATTTACTCTGCTTTCTGTCCAGACTTTCATAATGAAGACACCATTGGTTAACAAAGTACAAAACTTTATTTTATACTGTCAACAAACATAAAAGTGCAGATAAAAGTGTGCAGCTTTTGCATGGAAAAGTGCAAACTTTATGAACTTCATTATGAACATGTCATAGCGAGCTCAGTCATTAATTCAAGTATTCCTGCTTGCCTATGTGAAAGGCTTTGCATGGAAAAGTGCAACGTTTATGAGCATCATTATGAACGTGTCATAGCAAACTCAAACAATAATGTAATGATAAAAATGCACAATCTATTTCCTTGTAATAGGAAATAAAAACTTGCTCCACTGGCAAATTATTCTACTTATTTTTTAGTGAAAGTTCGCTTGAAACAAGTGGTGATTGTCTAAAAACAAGTTACTTTTTACAGGATGAGTCTTATTTTAAGTGTAATAAGACTTATTTTGACTAGAAATTAGACATTTTGACTAGAAATAACACAAATGCTCTTGGAAAAATTTTACGTTTTTGCACTGAAGGTAGACCTGATGTCCTTAAAGAAGTACGTCATGTTTACAGACGTTGTAGCTTGCTAATATTACTCAAATATATCAAATAAGCATGCCACGTGAAGCTACAGACATTATTGTGCATAAATAAACTAGTTTCAATCATAAAATTTGATTAGGATTTTTACCTTGTCCATGTTTCTGTCGGGAGCTGCCGTAGAAGACGTTCGCTGTCATCCCCGCCATGTTGTTTTTTTTCAAATGAGTGTAATTTCATTATGAGACCACTAGGTGGTGCAGGCAGGGCCCCCATATGAGGGCAATTGGTCAAAATTCTTACAAATTAAGTATCATGGTGCAGAACAGCAAAAATGTAATGTCCTCATATGAGGATGCAGGGTCTCAGGAGGTTAAACATGCGCAAAACACTATTACACCCTGGGAGCATCCATGCAGCACCATGAGCCAGCCCACAGGACAGCATCACATGCCTTCTGCTTTATACTGCACTAAGCATCTGTCTCCCTCTAAACTGGCTTCTCCTGGGTGCTGTATGTCACATTTCAGCCATCAAAAGAATACTCTGAGGCTCCACGACTCAATGAAGTCACCAGAGGTGTATCATATTACAGCTTGATACCTGGAAATTAGGCATTCATTTAGTGGTCTAACTGTGACATTTCTAAATGTCACAGTTAACTAAGAGAGGCAACACACCATTCTCTGTGAGAATTGGTAAAAAGACACAGAGTAAAGAAACAGAATTGAATCCCAGCCATGTTCTATATTATTTAAAATAAGAGTTTAAATTAACAGAGAAATGTGTTGTCTTTTTTTTTTTTGGTAGATAACATTTTTAATGACAGATGTTTCTATTTGAGTCTTGCATTTACATTAATGACTAAGTTGTGGAATGTGTAAAATTTATTAGAAATTCCACAATGACAGATTCAAGGTTAAATTAATTTTTAATATAAGGCTAGACCAGAGATCGATTCTGTGCATAAAAAGCTTTACCGAGAAAATATTAATATATTAGTTATAAGTGTGAACGTCTGGTGTATGCATTACTGAGAGGAGAAGTAACATTTATTTTTCAGTTATTCAAAAAATGTCTCTCATTTTGCTTTGATCCATTTTCATAGTGGAATCATACAGGGTCAGCAGTGGAAAATCAAAACCTTGACATTGAATCCTTACTAATAAGTCTTTCCGGCCTTGCATCATCTGTGAAGTATGTACAGTACCCTGCATATGAAATATAGGTCAGGGGAGATGTGTTTGATCAAATTCAAGGCTGCACTCCACTATGACACTGACCTGTTACTGTCTTCCTTAGCAGTATACTGACCATGGGTCCTTATTAAAGAGGAACTTTTGTACAAACAGCCTGTCCTCAAGATAAAAGACTCAGTCAGAATTGATTAACAGAGCAGTGAGGGAGAGGGCAGGTCTTCAAAGTTTCGAGAAATATTTTTGTAACCTTACCACGAGAAATGGTAGGAATATAAAAATAAAAATCCTCTGGATGATGGAGAAAATTTTCTATGTCTTGGTGCTCAAAAGGTGTCAATACAAACTACTCACACAGCAAAGCTAAATAGAAAAACACGCCACAACTGATATTATTTGGGAACTATTTTGAAACCTACTTGTAGTTTTCTTTCCATTTTTGTGATTGCAATCTACATATTTCTGACATGTAGATTTATGTCAGCAATATACAATCATGGTGCGATGTCAAAAAAGTGGTATAAAACATTTGCATGTGTCTGTACTGTTCCTATTAAAAACAATTTTAAACATATCAGCAATTACAAAAAAAAAAAAAAAAAAAGGTTGGACACACCTTCTCATTGAATTCAATGAGAAGGTGTGTCCAAACTTTTGGTCTGTACTGTACATGTTAAAGAATGATGAAACATTTTGCTAAATGTGCAGTAGGTTTGGCTTCTTTTTCATTAACAGATTGTTTTATTTAGAAGAAAGTAACTTTACCTAATAAATAGTTTTTTATGATCCACTAAATATTTATAACACATGGACATGAACACTGAAATACTTTTTTCTGCTTGTTTCATTTTTCTTTGTTAATTTCTTTCAACTTAGGTTTATCTAACACAAGATTATATATGTAGTAAATGTATCCTTTATACTGTGCTACTTAGGAATAGTCATTAAATAAAATATAACATAAATCTATGTGCTGCATGTGTGAATCCTCATGTTTTGTCTTTACTTCCCGTCTCTGACGCCACTTGTCATCTATGATCACCAAGGCGGTGCTGATGGCCCTGCTCTCCTCCTGTGATGACCTTGATGATCCCACCGACAGGGAGTGAGGTTGTGGAAAAGCCTCTAAACATGTCTGTACTATATTCATGTTTCACTGTTGTTTTTTCAGCTCAGTAGTTCAACCTTTTTTAGTCATGCTCTCAGAAGTCACTGGAAAAAGTCAAAGGTTGTGTTTTTCTTTAATGGTTTCTTAATGGGGACCCCTGTGAAAAAAACCTACTGACATTGAAAGTAAGATTAACAGCTTTACAAATAAATCTGACCTTACCTCAGTTGTAGTTAGTCATGATCTTTTTTCTGTGGTCTGTGCCAGCTTTGACAAGCAGAGGCACTGTGCTTAAATATGAAATATGTCTGCCTTCTCCTGTTTTGTACTTCATCATAATACTGCTCAGAGATAAAGTACCTTTCCGGCAAAGAAGCACGATAACATTAGGAGCAAACTTATGTTTTGGTGCACTGTGCAAAAAAGTCTTTCAGCATTGATTATTACAAAGAATATAGAGCTGAACTTCTCAGCTCCAAATTTTGTATTTCTTTAGACTCAAATCTCCAGGGTTCTTGGTTTTTTACAGCTCATTAGAAAAAAAAGAAATGCAAAATTTTATGAAGGAAGGAAGTTTTGATGGATGTATTTATGGATGGATGGATGATGGATGGATGGATGATGGATGGATGGATGGATGGAATAAAGACTTGAAATACAAATATTTTCTGTAATCTGCATATTTATGTCTTTCCAAACCTAGAACAGAATTAAATCAAATTATAAACTTTTCCTGGTTGTATGGGTCCTCATTAAAGTAGTCTCAATAAAAAAAATTCTCCTGATAAAAAAAATAAAACAATAAAAATTCAAGTGCTAGATTTTGGCTGAATTTGGTCATATAACCTTTCCATAAATTCAGGGTTAATGTTTCCCTTAACAAGTCCAAAATAAGTAAAACGAAACACACACACACACGCCCACACACACACCCATATACAGGACACACCCAAAGCTACTGCAAGCACAGTGTCAAGCAGTTATTGACCATAAAACTAATGTCAAGCCTGAAAGTTAATGTCATTCTAGTAAATCTTCCTCTGCTTAACTTTGCCCCAGGTGAGCCATCTGTGTATAACAGTGAGTTTGCAACCAGTTTGCCAGAGTCCCATTTCCTTCCTATGAAATAAATGTCAGATAGGAACACCAGAGCAACAGCTCACTGTGCCAAACCCACATCTAACCTCAGCATTCAAAACCCCCTCATCGTTCTGTTGCATGTTTGTTAGCAGTTTGACCTTCAGCAAAAACAAAGTTATCACAGCAGATATATCAGAGGACCCAGTCTTTCTCTTTATCTTTTTACTTTTCTCTCTTCTTCCCCTTCTTATCCTCTTCCACCCCCCAAGTTCAAAACATGTATCACCTGTTCTCTTCTCTCAGTCTACACATCCATTTCCTTTGCTTCATGTTTGATAAGGCATCTCAGTGTGGCTTTCTTGAACCTTTAACAATCCTTTTGGGATCAAAGTTAACCATTTTTCCCATTCAGTGCACAGACTGTGGTCTGACAGTGGCAGCCTGGAGTAACCCCAGAGAATATGGAAATGGACTGAATGAATATGTGCTGTGTTCTCAGATGAAGAAACACATTCTTGTATATAACCATAGACGCATATTGTTCATTTGGCAGAGGCTTTCACTACAGTACATTAAAATTGGGAGGAATACTTTCTTTAATAAGAAAAGCACAAAAACTGGGGGAAGTTTAAAAATGTAACCAACTATGAAATTGTAAAACTATCTTCCAAATTAGCTGAAAATGTGTTGACGCACTAACTAATTTACATGCATAGTCAATGTGAAACAATAGAATAACCTTTGCAGTATTTCTAACACTGAGCATCTGTAGATGTGATTGTACTATTTCAGTGTTTGTTAACTTGCTTTTCTCATTTCATACTGGACTATCATTTCTTACCTGTAGCATTGGGTGGGCATCGGTTGAAAGCGAGCTCTCCCGAAGGGGTCCGTCTCCACACCATTGACATTGCATAGTCCTCTGGACAAATCTCATACGGTGCTGGAGAGTAAAATGATACAAGTGATGCTACAATAATCCAAAGAGCTTTTTCTAGTATTTCCAACGTGATGCAACAATTTCTTCATACTTCAGACTAGAATGTATGGAAATATAAGAGATCAAAGCTGCAACAGTGTCAGTGAATATCAGCATGTAATTTAGGGATTATCATAAAAGGGTTGCCTCTTAAATTGTGTTTTTTTGTGAGTGTGGGGGCTACAAAGTTAAAAGGGGTTTTGATATATTTTTTTTAATTGCTTTGTGTATTTCACAGAATGGAAGCATTAAGAGACTTTTTGCTTCAGACTCCACTTCCAAAAGACACACAATGCAACCTGATGATTATTCTGTTTCTCAGTCTGCCCTTAATGCATCAAAGCATACATATTCATACTCTGTCATCCACGTCATCTTATCTCCGTCTCCTTCTGATTCTGCGTTATCTTATCTTGCATAACATGACACGTCACTTATTCTGCACAGATAATTATCAACCCACATCCCTCTTTCCTTAACTGTGGCTCCTCAGACTCGAGGCTTATTATCCTCTGACTCACCTGGGCAGCGTTGGTCACTACACTTTCGAACTTCTTCTCCGTTCCCATCACACTGCTGCCCGGTCACCGCCACCCCCTGACACACTCTGACACGCCTTTGCCCTCCTCCATCACAGGACTTAGAGCAGCCGCTCCATGGACCCCAGGGATTCCACTGGCCATTAGCTAAAACAGAATCAATACTGGTGAGAAACTGATACTTTCAGAGAAGTAGAGAGAGAAAGCAAAGCCAAAGATACAGTTTGTCTTTGTGTTTTATGTTGTGGCCTTAAAGCTTTTAACTTGAATGTCATTTGGATATATGTTTGATGTGTTTGTTCTTTTAATAAAGTCGCTAGGTGGAATGTTTGGCAATGTTTGTAGCATTTTCCCATGCTACAGCACTGAAATTCAAGGTATTCAGGGAGAATAGATAGACCAACACATAATTGCACATAAAGTGAAAGAAAATTATATGCAGTTTTCATAAAATTCTACAAACCAAAGTCTGAAACATGTGGTCTGCATTTGCATTCAGCCTTCTTTACCCCAGTCACCCAAACACAACTCAGGACTATTAGTTATCTCCAGACACTCTCTGAATACTAAATACAGCCCATCTGTAAGTAACTTAGAATCAGTAGATATGCAGCTGTTATTTACAAGCCTCAGATGTTTGTTAGAGAACTTTAGAGAACAAACAATATCACGAAGACCAAGGGGTGCAGCACAGATCTGAAATGGAACTATAAAAAAAAAATAAAAAAAATTGTTCAATCCATATCTTGAAAACTAACAAAGAATGGCACAGCTCAAACTTAGAAAGAAAGAATATATTTTTCCTTCCCTTCAACACTTATGCTCTACTTTGTGTTGGTTTATCATATTGAAGCCACACGTTACTGTATTTGTGGTTGCAAAATGACAAAATCACAAAAATAAAACAGACATCTATGGCATTTTTCATTCAAAAAAATTCTCAGATGAAGCAGTATGTTTTCTGTCCTTGTTATGAACACTGTTAAACAACAAATACTCCTTCCCTTCAGCAACGTATTCAGTAACATGCACTTGTCTGAACAGAAAAGCACAACACCCTCTAAGCAGGAAACACGGTCCACTCTCATTTTAACCTCCACTTATCCTTTGCTTCACACATATGAACACATTTTACATCCTACATTTTACATCCTCTATCAGAACAACTTCCAGATGAGACAAATAGCACAAACCCTTTCGACCTGTTGGCCGAAAGTCTCTGAATACATTGATCAGATCTTGCTACTTGCTCATGGATTGGTTCACACAGGAGCGATTGATTCCTCAAACAGATGCATGCTCATGTGCTACAAAGAGCTCAATGTGGCAGCAGTTCAAAACAATAAATTTCAATCCAGCATAGGCTTGAATTATTTTTTACTTGGGAGTTTTTCTATTTCTTTTCAGACCAGTAAGTCTTGGTTCTACAAATTTCGCCTTAGCTCTCTCATGGTAAATATATGTACTTTTCAAAGTAATAATTTATTTTCTGAATAATACTTGACTTACAGCTTGGAAAAAGCTGATAACTGCTAAGCAGATAAAATTTAATAGATTAGCAAGTGGTGCAATGTGTTGATTCATTTGGAGGCAGCA
Organism: Xiphophorus hellerii; assembly: GCF_003331165.1. Lineage (NCBI taxonomy): Eukaryota > Metazoa > Chordata > Actinopteri > Cyprinodontiformes > Poeciliidae > Xiphophorus > Xiphophorus hellerii. Next base: position 12,836,063 of record NC_045693.1, read on the forward strand.
CTATCTCAACGTAAAATTAAAACTATGACTACTTGAGCTTTAATATCTTATGGATCAAAAAGAGAACAAGGTCAGGGAGCTGGTTGCAAATTTTAGACGGATGGTCTGAAATAAAGAAATGAACTCCTCCTTGATACAATTGAAACGCTCAAGAAGCATTCCAGTGAAACACAGCACTGAAACCTTGTTGTTTTACACTGCTGCAGTTAAAATTGCATCAGGAGATTATGGAAGTGCTCAGACCCTTCACATGATCAGACAATTTAAAGCCTGATCAAGACTATTAAGCTGATGTCTCTGAACATCTAATACATTCACAATGTTGACAGACAGTTTTGGGCAGCTAACGTTGAATTATATGAAATGCATACAGTCTATCTAAGCAGATTTTTTTCAAATCCATTTGATAAAGCAAGGTATTAAACATAAGTTTTGAGTCTTACAACACAGCTTTGATTCTTGCTATTGGGCAAAGGAAAGAGTGCACAAGCTGTAAAAGCAAGTGGAAAGTCTATCCAAACCCGTTGGTAATGATGCCAGTATTTAACAATTGTAATAATGTGCATTAAAATACAAGAGACATGCATATAAGCCTCTGTTTGTCATCATTTCCAATTTAGACATAAAAGTGGACACAAAATTAAGAGGCTCAGGATTTTTACCTGTGCAGTCAGGATTATGGCACTCTCTGCTTTCTGCCCAGTGACCGCGACACTCAGATCCCCCATGGGCGGCTGCTGAGCACTGCCTGGTCCTCTGCTGAGTGCCATTGGCACAGGTCACCGAGCAATCGCTCCAAGAGCTCCACTCCTGCCACTGTCCGTCCACTGAGGCACCAACCACAACCCAACAAGCATGTCCCAAGCGAGGGGGAAAAGAGGGCAGACAGAAACAGGGGGAGATATTCAGATTTTTGTATCCTCTCTCAGATTGAAAGCCAATAAAACAGATATCAAGCAGCGAGCAAACTGTTACATGAACTCTTGTCTTTTTTTTATTTTTTTTAAAGGAAATTGTGCAGGCTGAGCTTCTGTGCTGCAGTGCCTTACAAAAAAAAAGAACATTCCCTTTGAGATTTTATTCACATTCACAAGGAAAATTATATTTTTATTTTTGTCCAAATAAAAATCTAATAAGTGTGGTGGGAAAATACATTTAGCCATCATTTCACCATAGTTGTACCTGTAAAGCTTTCAGCATGTCTCTAATGACTTTTTACAAATAGAGATTGGATTTGTTTTCTCATCCTTCTTTGTGAAACAGCTCATGGTCAGTAGGAAGTGTCTGTGGACAACATTTTTAAGTTGTGACAGGACCGGCCACTCCAACAGATTTGTATTGTTTGATCTAAACAAATGCATTGTAGCACTGAATTTTGTTCTGTAAGGTCACGTTTCATGTTTTTGGTGGCTCTAGCAAATTTATTGCAGTATTGACCCACATTAAGGTCAATTCATCATACTCTAACTGTGGTCATTCCTGTACCAGCTATAGAAAAGCATCTAAACAGAGCACGTTCTTTGCACTTGTCTTGTACATGGTTTGTGGCATTTGCAGATGGCCTATTGAAATTTGTTGGAGTAACATAACGAAATGTGGGAAAGTTCAAAATGTTTAAATATTTTTGCAACGCACTGTCGTCTTGTTTTTTCATAAACTGGCCTAAATAAACTGGCCTAAATAAGAATTAATCAAAAGCTAAATTATTTTAAACATTATAAAAAAGAGATTGGTAAAGAATCGCTCACATCAAAATGTATATTATGAAGATTTATAGTTTCTTGCAAGCTGCTTCCAGGAAAAGAGCAAGAACTTAAGGGTTTTCTATAAACTCTGCTTCCAGAGCACAGCTAACATTCACTGTTTGGAAAAACTCATCACCACTAATCTGCTTACCATTCCCAGGCAATTGCAAGTAAGTGATTTTGATGTTAGTATTACTGTCTTCAATCTCAACAGGGTTTCCTAAACCGCATTATTGTGCAAGAAGGCTCAAAAGCAGCACAAATTCTCTATCCAATCTTTCTTGTTGACTTACCTTGACAGTATTGCATAAATTAAAGACAACCCAGCTCAAGCTGTGTAATTCAGATGAACACATCTTTTAAAAATAAGTTTGTCTTACGGATTTCAATTTTTGAAATCTTCTTATATCCATACCTTTAGAGAATATTGTTGCAATTGTAAGATAGTAGAGAGCAGACAGGTGATACCTGGGCACAGGGCTATGTTGCAAAGTTTACTCTGGGTCTCAGGTCCATCACAGGCCCTGCCTCCATGCTGGGGAGGAGCACACATCCTAGTCCTAGTGCGGTGACCCCGGCCACATGTGAATGAGCACAGGCTCCATGGTGACCATTCCTCCCATACACCGTGTACTGCAGGCACAGAAAGGGCGTCAGGCCTAATCAATGTCTCCTTCTTTGTTACAGCATAAACAAACCACTCAAACGTCACTGAGCCAGAAAGGAAACAAAATCAATCACAGTGTTTGGCAACATGTTAGTGATACACGCAACACACAGTGCAGAGATTTGCAAAGTCTCCACTAGAGATATCCACCTGCTCTGCTCGTTTGGGTATTTATTATTTGCAAAACCACAACAAATACTTCTTCACAACCAATTTCACTAAACACCTTAAAATATTGATTGGAAAAAGGAAGTAAATCTCACATATCTCACGTTCTGCACAGAACTTAGACCATTTCCTTCAGCTTGAGGCTTGCTGGTTGGAAGGAAGTGTAATAGCAACCAGCCTGTGGTGTAATGTGACCTGATAATGGTTGTAGGAATCTGTCCATACAACAAAATATAGATTAAGGGGTACACACACGAGTCACAACCTGTAACTTGTTTCTAGACCTCTAAATAGCTAGTGAACTAAAGAAAAAAGGAAGCATATTTTATTGTGCAGTAGCAACGGGTCATCAAAATGGAATTATTTAGAAATTTTGAATTTTCTACATTTTTAGACTCTAAGGACAGATTGCTTAAACTCATCAAGTAGTAGATCAAAAGTAACAGCGCCAAAAATTAAAAAGACAAACTTATTTCTTTCTATATTTGGATGAAAACACACAGTTTGCTTAAAAACACAAAAAAAAGTGGCATACTCTAATTCCCAGGGTATTTTTTAACAGTCCAGCTCATTGTGTTATTAAAATACTTTGCTCAAAATAATAATAAACTCTATTTTAAAAACAGACAATTAAATATATAGTATGTATATATATCCAATATATTTAGTCTTTTTCTGATATACATTTTTGAAATACATTTATTTTTCAATTTGTACAAAAGCAAACATCATTGTGAACAATAGTCACTTAAAGATAACAACATTATGGCGTCTAGATTTGCCTCTTGGCTCAGCCGTATTTAACTGACAGATGGTGAATTTTTACTGAGCTGCAGAATATTTGCCACTGGCTAAAAGTTTTATTTTGGAGAGTAAAATATGGAAATCTGAAAGGTATGCAGAAGTAGCAACTGTCCCATTTCACCTAGTGCTTGCTGTAATAAAACTGGCTTCTTCCAAATGTGAGATTAACGTCTTGTTAAATATTTGAAGTTACAGTTGAGTTTTTATTTGAACCAATACATGCATTCACTGATACAATTGAAAAACGCACAGAAAAATCACTTTTACAGATGCATGATGCTAATAAAATCATGTTTTAGCTAATTCAAAAATAATGATCTCTATTGACCTACACAATATTGTAGTAAGAATGGTAGGAATTGATCTATCCAGCTGTGCAAACAACATTTCCCTAAAGAAAAAAAAGCAACTTGAGGGTATAATTTATGAAAAATTGATGTAAATCCAGAATCTCTGTTGGCCTTTTTTCCTCTCTTCACTGCAAATAGGGCTTAAGATCTTAAAATCTGACATCGTTGTCCACAGGGAGTGGATGATTCTTCCTCAGAAGGGTCACTATCCATGAAGCACAAATCTTGGGATCAGGTTCATAGTCGGAAGGTAAGCCATCATCTGTCCCTGCCTCTAGGTGCTGCTTTGATGCTCTTAGCTAAGAGTCCCCTGGTGGTTGAAGCATTTACTTTGAAATTTTAGGGTTCAAAGCAGCCAGCCAACACAGCTAGCTGATGAAACAGGATTGAGTTTTTTTTGTCTTTTTTTCTGAACAACAGCCATTATTACAGCCAAGAGCAATCACAATATGCTACAATAAGTAAATTATTTTAAACCAGATTAAGATCAGTGGCAAAACATTTTCAAAAAAATAATGTTATTTAACTATATTGAACTAGACTATCTTGAATTCAATTGTACTTCAAAACTTCTCATTGAGATTCAACCTTGTTATCTTGGACAAGCTGCAGCCAGAATGCAAAGGATTACATTTTTTCTTCAAGGATCTGTTTATCTTCATGGGTATTTTTTTCCCCCTCCAATAACTGCTGCAGTGCATGCTTTACATTTCTTGATGCATATGATCGAGCTCAAATTAGGAACATAAATAGAAAGGTTTGTGATTCATATGTTTGCTTAAACATTAAATATGATGTTGGTGGTTACATTAAAACTTGGAATATCAACCAAACATAATGTTTAATTATATGTTGTACAGGCATTTAGTCAGAAGTAACACATATAATAATAACATTTCCAATAAAAAAGCCTATTCTTTGTCTGAAACAATATTTTACAGATGGAAATTATAAAGTGAGTCCAAGTTTTAGGCCACAATCAGGAGACAAGTCTAAACTGAACCTCATCATAACTAGTTGTAAAAATTCATAGACTCAAAGCCACCAAAACAGTTCATCATCTTCATTACTGTGGTTAAAATTGTGTTCACAGTACTATGTTTTTTTCTGGTTATATATAACGTAGCATAGTGTAATTTCTGGAGACTGATTTGGTGATCTGTGACTCTTCAGAATGACGAGTTCACCACAGTTGCAAAATAATACCTCCAACAAACATCAGGCACTAGAAGGAATTTTCTGAGAAGATTGTGCTAAAACCAATTTGCTATTATTGACCTCTCATTCTGAGCTATTAGATTTTCCACCACGGTCTTCTTTTCCTCACCCATCTTTAATATTAGAAGAATTTAATATCAGAAGGGTCACTGCTTGTAATTTCTATGCATTTATTCTCAAATATCTATTACTCGACTCTACTAAGGCAACCATTTGCACAATCTAGAATCCGTGTGAACGCTTGATGATATTGAGTTTACGCAGTGTGACATCTTCAAGTCCTTAATTTTTTATTATTTTTTTTATCACAATGTGTGTTTGGCTTGGCACTTCCTCTATGCAAAAAAACTTTTCTAATTTAGTTTAGTTCAGTTGAGTTTGGCACCAAAGGACCACAAGCCGCCCCCTTTTTTGAGATAATATTGTTAAAAAAGTAATGTTAGCATATCTGTTGGTACAATAAACTAAATCCATTTTTGGTCCCCTGGTATGATTTTATAGAGTGCAGTGTCAGAAAAAAATTTAAGATTTTGTTCAATAAACAATTATTTTGGAAATACCGGTAAATGAAACTGCTCTTTATTGTGTTAACGTTTGAGGTTACCCTTCCCTGTAAACATATGCTTTAAGCTTTAGCCGACATCCACTTTTAATTTACTCTAGATACTACATTTCCACCTTAATCTTTAAACTATCATTAGGTAGTTCTGACTTAGCTAATGAGCTTACTTTCATTTTCATTTGATTGTTGAGGAAACATGTCTATGTTGTCTTATTATTATTTTTTGTCAAGAGGAAGCAAGACTCAAATAACTATTAATAATAAAACTGCTATAGCTACAGTTTATATAGCAATAGTTATTATTATATTTAAAAATAATTGATGTAGTTTTTTGCAAAAAATACTAACTCAAGTTGCAAATATTTTTTTTTGTACGATGTGATAAACTTTTATATTGTTTTACTTCAGTTTTTGTTTTTAACGCCACATCTCTATGAAACCAGATTGTTTTTGTTCATTTATCAGACCATCAGAAGTTTAGGCTTGTCCTTAATAAAAAATGTCATAATAAATAAAATTTAATAGCAATTTGTATGACTTTGGTAGCAAAAAAAAATAAATGCTGCAAATTGGTGATGTCATTTAATCAGAATGAAGCAACAATGTCACATTTGTCAACATTGGCGCACATGGCTAAATATGTGCGCCAATAAAACATCTTAACATTATTGTTTGTACTGTTTGCTTATATTGCACAAATCCTTTGGGGATGCAATTTTTTCAGAATTCCTGAGCTGTTTTCCTTCTGCAACATAAAGTGAATATAATTCAAAGGCAGAAAGGTGAACACTGTCAGTTCAGTTATAAAGAGGACTAAAGAATCAAAGGAGATATTTCAAGAAGCAGAAATCTGTTTTGGCAGATGCTTTATTTTGAAAACAGTCTCACAACTTTTGTGGAAGCCTTGGTTTCCTAACAGCATGTTTGATTTCACCCTGCAGTGCTCACCAGTAGTGTTGCTGTTTTCACTGATTGTGCCAACAAGCCTTGGGTTTGTCTTAGATTGGAACTGTTACTTGGAAATATTTATGCAGCATAGGAGTATATTTCAATCTTGGCATAATACAGGTAGTTTAAAGAAAGACAATTAATCTGTCATTCCTACAAGGTTTTCATTATACAAATGTTTTGTTTGGACTGACCTAGCTACTGTGGTGTAGCAAGGTTTACTACAACTATACTAAATAATAATTGATTTTAGAAGATAGCTTTAAAAAATTAGGTTTTGATTTTATAATAGGTGAAATAAATCTCTTTGTTTATCATAACAGGAAACAGAATTATTAAACAGTTAAAATGGCAGAAATTACATATTAGCAAACAAAATTTAAAAAAATAAGATGTGGCACACTAAGCTTTTGTCAGTAAGTATCTTGTCGCAAAAATGTTTTAGCATCTTATTTTTCCTTTCTTGTGTTAATGCTAAATTGCTTAACATAGTGTGACAATCTTACATTATTTCAATTTTGGACAAGGTTGGGGTCCGTTTCTTAGAGTTCACATTCAACAAAAGATCATTACCTGCTTGAAAGCCACCGAGTTCTTACTTACACACGTCCCATCTGGTAAAAGAAGTATGGTTCATCTAAAATCTTAGAAGCTATCAGAAGATGCAGCTTGCAGTGTTTTCTAATCATTTCAATTACTTTGGTGTTTGCAATGTAGTCTCAGAAGCACCACATTTATCAGCTTCATCAAACTAACCAGGAGTGCAGAATTTAATTACGAAATCTACTTATTTATCTGTGTAAATAATTCCAAAAATGGATAATGGTGACAGGGGGGTTCACATTCCTTTTAGATGAATATTAACAAGCATTAGCATGCCGCAGTCACCAGTCAGAAAAGCTTCTGATTCTGATACCTGACTACCAGTGATTCATTTGCCATGTCATTATAAGTTTATGATGAAATGCCTTCCAGCTTGTTTGGAGAAACTCTGCCAAGCTATTTTAAAATGCACAGTTGACCTTCAAGGAAATGACGCTGACGACATCAGTATCTATGACTCCCCGAGCTTCATGCAGGTCCACATGTCATGAAACCATTTTTTTCTTAATGCTGATGTATTGCTTTACAGTTATATGGAATGGGAAAACTAAAAAAAGTGGCAATGGAAAAAAAAGAACAATTACAAAAATATTTGGAAAAAGGAAAGATTAGATTAATTATAAAAGCTCTAAATAATAACAGCACATTCTTAAATATAGACACATTCAAAGTTTTGTTAGAACAGAACAACAAAATTCCTCCCATGTCAACAACAAAGAAGCAAAACATTAATAGTCAAGAATCTGCGGCTAACACTACCTGGACAAGGGGCAGTGTTATTGCAAACCCTTGATTCTCTTAAAGGGCCGCTGCAGTGTGTTCCGTATGGTGAGACACATGTTCTTGTTCGCACGTGCGACCCTTGACCACATGTTACAGAGCATGAGCTCCACTGGGACCACTCCTCTGCACCTGATTCACCTGTGTGGGAGAAGGGTGACACTAGTTAAATGCAGCAATACGGTCCTGCGCACGGCTTACGGAGCGTGGGTGGGGCAAGTTGGGCTGGGTTGAGTAAAGTTGGAAGGGGCCAACATGAGTCACGTTGGGGTTAGAAAGGGGACTCTAAAGATTTACAGAAACGCTATTATACAGTCTGTGCCACCTTTATGTGATCTTTGATGAATACTTGAGCCTAATTCATCTGACTTCATATTTAATTTGCATGCAGCACATAAGTGTTTTTGCAACTGCGATTACAGAGAGTAGTTGCATTAATTATGTTTGCAGTGTCGCAGAGCTGTGTAAATTAATCAGACTTCTACCAGAAAGTAAAAATGTGTATTTATGCAAAGATCACAGAGAAGGTATTACAGTAGACATCAGGGATACATCTAACTTTTTACTTCATTTTTTTTTTTAAGAAATGCATGCATTTTGGTAAAACTGAAAGCAAAACAAAAAAATTACAAGAGTGTGGTGACATGCAAGAAAGACAACATCTGCAAAAAATAAAAAATAGAAAATGGAATTTAATGGTGTTAGTTCAGGAAAAAGGGTTTTAGAGGAGGATTCCCTTGCTCTGCGGTGAACCATCTACGTTTGATAACATTGATGAAAGGCTATTGGTTATGAAACTTGTTTTTATATGATGACCTTGTTATCAAGGAAAATTATAACTTTAGCAGTATTTTTTTTTTGTTAGCAGACATCAACCATCTTCAAGTTTGGGTTAGACCTTTTCTCAAATTTAGTTCAAATTGTGGTGCCAAAAAGTTTCTTTGAACCACAAAGAAGGGAGAATTCTGTTTCCACAGATCAAGTTTTTAAGACTGCATGATTCCACAGTTATGTAAATCTGTATGCAGACTGCGGACAAAGTTACCACATAAATTTCTTGATGGGTATGTAAGTAATATAGGAACCCCTATGGGGCCCTTTGTGATTAAAAAAGGCCTTCAATGAAGCCATGTAAATATAATGTAGCATTGAGATGAATTTCAAATTCCTGATAGTCTAAAGGCAAAAGGAATCATTTAGTGAGAGTTGTGGAGACATATTCATCAGAGTTGTCACCAAATTATTGATGTCTGATTATGTCAAACCCCCAGGTGAAGTATTAATTTTCTTTGAGGCTTAATGTTTGAGAGAAACAATTTAACACAGAGATGAACATTTTTTTTTAGTTGCAGCTCTGAATACATTTATGTCATTGTGAGTCATCAGACTGGATCAGAATTACAAAACAAAAGAAAAGAAAAAAAGACACGGTATGCTTTTAACTTGTTTCACGGGACACAGATTCAGCCAAATAGGATCTTAATCCTGCCTTTAATTTTTGGAGATCATAAAATAGACTGAAAGGTGGATCAATTTGTTCAATGAGGCAGTATAGGGAGAGTAAATCGGGTGAGGATGAGAAACAGAAAAGCCCAGCAATGTGACTCAACAGGGGAACAGACACACCTGCGGCGAATGGAGAGGAGGAATGTTAATGAGTGTGTATTAGTACAGGCATGTATGTGTTGGATGTATAGCATTTTATAAATCAAAACGTTAATGAAAGGAAAGACGGTTGTCAAACAATGACAGAAATACAAATGGATCAACCCATGACAAATATAAAAACATTTCCCAAAATCAACATAAGGAAAATAAAAATCTCAATAACAGTTATATATAAACCCACCCATGTCAGAAAAAAAAGATTTTTCTAACTAAAACACAAAAGAACTTAAGTCTGAAAACTAAACATCGTTGGTTTAATTTCGGTCAGCCTTATTTTCTTTTTAATTAAAGTTAGAAAAGTATAGGGTGACATGTCATAAGATGCATTAAATGAATTTAGATCCCTTCTGGCTTTAACAATGAATTTGATGCTACACTTGATAAAGCCACAAAGCTTCAGTGATTGTCTAAGGGTAGCATCTATCAGTTCACTTTTAGAAAGTGTTTAATTTTTGCTCAAGGGTCTTTTTTTTTTCAAATGACATTTCATTTATTGTGTCTAGGAGGAAATGATTAACCACATCACTTCCTTACTTTCGAACTACTGTTTAATTAATGTTCTTCAAAAAGTCTGTGTGAATAAGCCACTTGTCACCTCACTATATGACAATAAAAGAAACATTCACAAAAAATTAGGCTCTAAATTCAAAGCAAATACTCATGAAGATATGGGAAATTTATTGTCCTTAATTTTATATGTGGCGTTTGAGAATGGGGAGGAAAAAATAAAAATGCAAAACATTTCCACTTGAAAAGTGCAGTACAAGAGAGAGCATGCATGATGAAATAAATTAACTTTAGTTAACAAAATAAAGTAAAGAAACATAACTATTTCATTACCAGTTTGTGCCATAAATTTAGCAGATTCAGCTTGCTCCTTCAGGGCCTTTGTGTCATGAACTGATCGTGGCCGCTGACTTTTTACTGTATGCTCTCCGATCATTCCATATTCTATGGGACAAAATAGAGGTTCATATGAAAGCTAGGCTTAAACATGATCTTCTTAAAGAACAAAAGCTTATTACATTCTGTTTTCAGGATATTTGAAGCAAACTGCAATACATGGCTAGAAACAAAGACCACACAAGTTTTTTTGTTTTGTTTTCTTTTCTTTTAAAAATCTTGTTTTGTTCTCTCTATGGCATAGAACAATGCAACAGATTTTTAAGGGTGAGTTGGAAGTATTAATTGAACTTGAAATCACAGCGAAGACATATAGAAAACATGCAAGTAATTTCACTCTGGTTTAAAAGAGTCTAGCAACTTATTCAACCAGCTACAAACCCGCCCTCCTTCCCTCCCTCCTGCACACCCATAAAAGAAAACAAAGATAAATGAAAGTAAAAATGTGTAAGCCATCAGAAAGCCACATAGGAAGGGGGTCATGGACATAGCATGCTATTGATCCACGGTTTCCTCAGTAAACTCACATTTTCATTCAATTCGTTTTGGTTGACCAAAGCCCAAAATATAACCGTATACAAATGTATTCTGAGCTGTATACATTACAGTGCATGTCCTCTTTGTTTCCCACAGAGGAACAAAGACACAATGAGAACAGTGCAACAACACTGAGAAAAGTGATGCTAGTAATAATGTGTTTGGAATTTGCATCAGCTGTTTGAAGTAAATTCGAGACAGCGATCAATACTTAAATAGCTTATGCAAATTATTTGTTACTTCAAGTTTTGATTTAAAACTAGCATTACTTCTGGCAGTGTGGGCCGAATGGGATGATTTTGTCGTTTGCTGTTTGGCAATACACGTGATGCATTAACAACAGATTCACACATAACTTATGTTAGTACATCAGACAGTACAATGCATCAGCCAGTGATATGGATGTTTAAAGTCTTGACTCTTGTTTAAAGGGCTGGTACAAAATTTTTGAAGTGAGGTTCTGTCGATGAATATAAGTGATGTATATCTTACCTGCAGTAGTTAGTTCTCTTGGCCAATAAGGTACCAAGAGCAAAAGTGGTTTATGTGCAAGTCAGTTTATTATTGATTTACAAAGGAGATGATAATTATTTACACAGTGAATGGAGGCAGAAGCAGTGCAAGGCCAATTATCTTTCAGAGTGAAACCCACATCAAGAATGAAACCAAAGGCTTTTGTTCAGAGAAACCGATTAACAGAGTTGTACGAAGGGTAAAAAAAATTTATGAAATTAGCGTGCATTTTAATCACTATTGTCTGTTTGCTTTTTACAACATTTTAACATCAAAAAATTACTTTACTATGAATTAAAAGTGTTTAGTTGATAACTTTGCTCTGTTCTCAGTACAGACAGGAAGAACCTTGGTGGAGCACTGCCTCTAAAATCCTCTTCTGTAAATATTCATTAGCTTAGTCATAAATAATCTGGTAAATAATCTAATGGTTTTAAAATAACTAAAATTGAGCTTATATGAACTGCTTAGGCTTTTTTTTTTTTTACTGGATTTCATATGATAGAAGTTTCTCTTGGTCTTGGTCCCTTCTTGGGCTGGCTATTATTTAAAGCCATTTTGTATTTATACTAAATAATGATGCCGAGAGAATTGTCCACTGCAGGCAAAATATGAACTGGCTTCATAGTTTTCATCAGAAACTCTCTTCAAAATATGAAACTGCCTCAGATCCCTGCATTCCCCAACTTTCAGACAGCTAACATCTTCTGACTTCTATGTTCACAAGGTATAAAATGGGCAATCAGTCATCTCATATGATCTATTCATTATTATTTCAAAATGTTTTAATAAACTATGTGGTCACAACCAGAAGAGCCAGCAGCCCGACAAAACAAGTGGTATCAATCTGCTTGTGTTAAATAATGTTTCCATAATTGGAATAAGGGGGGAAAAAAATACGATCCAAAGTCTAGTTAAAAGACACCACTTCTCTGGAGTAGCACCGAGAAAGCTGTGTTTGTGTTTGCATAAAAAATGAGAATATTACAAGGGTATAATGAAAGGAGGAAAAACCCACCAGGTAGAAACACCACGGCTTTTTTGATGCAGATAACGATCTTCATCACTATAAGCTCATAAAGTACCCGGCTTCAAAGGCATGCTCAAAAGGTCTTTGAATCTGAGTTGATTGTGTCCACATCTGTTTTGCTGAAATTAAGCTGAAAGCCTCTGTGTGAACTTGTGTCCCCTAAAAGAGAAATGTGCATCTGTACTGATGGCTGGAAAAACAGCAGGCGGTTGAACTAATAGCCAGATGTGTCAGTGGAGTTAACCACTGCAGACATGTATCTCTTCATCAGTACATTCTGTAGTACCTGGTGGTGTCAGTAATTTTCTGCCAATTTTTTCTTTGGCAAAAAAAAAAAAAAGTCATCTTGAATTTTTCCACATTATAAGGAAATCTGAAAAAAACAAGTGATGCATTTTTCCAATTAATGTCCCCCAAATAAAGATAAATGTATGATTCCATTTTAATTATTTTAATTTGTGTAGGTGTGACAATACTCTCAATTCATCTTTGCCTCAAATTGACAACAGTTGTTACAGGTTAACACAGTTTATTTTTCGGAAGGTCAATGCAAAAGCAGCACAGATGAGTGTGAAACAAAAACGTTAAACGGTTAGGTTAAGAGCTCAAAGGTTAGGTTAAGAGTAACCCTTGCAGAATTCACTGACAATAAAAAAAACATCAGCCTTATTAACCTTTCTTATCTAATACTAATTACAAACAAGAGAAAATACAGCTGAGTAGGGAATCTGTTGATAAATTAAATAGCTTTTATTTTCATTTTTCTACACATCTTCAACATCAACCAATGATTTCAGTGCATTTTAATTGGATTTTACATGGAAGACCAACATAACATAGTTCATAACTTTAGAGAAAAAGGAGAATAACATACCATAGTGATCATTTTTATTCAACCTCCTTTACTACAGTACCTCAAAATAAAATGCAGTGCAACCAGTTTCCTCCAGAAATCAGCAAATAAGACTGAGATCACCTGTCTATCTGATCTCAGTATGAATACAGTTGTTCTGTTAAAGCTGCAGTAACTTTCGTTAAAATTTATCTTTTACATATTTGATTGAGCTGTCACAATGTGCTGACAGTACAATATGAGACAGATAATACGCGAAAAAATGTATAAAGTTGTGGAAGGATAAAGTTGTGGAAAACATTTAAAGCAGGGTTATTTTAGAAAACACTATGCAAAACTTAAAAAAGTCAAGGAGCAAGAAAAAAAGTGTTGAGCGTTAAGGAAGAAGACATTCTGGTCAGATAACAATAAAACTGAACTCTCTGGCAAAGCAAAAGAAAAATGTAACACTGCACATAACCCTTAACACACAACCACTATAAAGCAACATGGTGGAGGTGTTACTATGTTATATTTTCAGATTTGGGGGCAAAATATTTTCAACATGTAGGTGTTCTTTACCTCTGGCAATTATGTGCTAGTTTGATTTGGTCTTTCACATAAAATAAAATAAAAAAATCTCAAAAAGGGAAATGCTGAAGGTGTTACTTTTTCAAGTCACTATAGAAACATTTTATTATATTTACCAAGTAGCAGTTTTTCAGGAAGTGGCTGTTGCACTTTGAAATGTTTGCTAACATTACTTGCTTCAGAATAGTTTTAATTATTTTTTCCATGATTATCTACCTCAGACAGTCATTTATCAACTCTATTACTAACATGATATTATGCTTATGGTCAATCCCATGTGATTTAATTCTACTCCTAACAGTGCATGATGAGCAACACAAGAAAAGCAACATGCAAATTGTCATCCATTTTAAGCTTTGTAAGATATTTAGATTCCAAACAGTAATTACCCGCCCCATTCTCTATGATTCAAAGGTTCTGACATTTGAGCAAATATATCTACAGCAGATTGGACAGGAGAATAACAAAAACCTTACACTAACTACAATCTGTTAATGCAGTGCACGATTCGTCTCAACTTTTACTCTTTTAGACTGAAGATACTTTTTTGTAAAACCAAGATGGTTTTTGAAAGCCTACAGTCGAAGGAAAATAAACAAAGTGTCAAAAGATAAAAGAAGAAAAGTACTGAGAAGTATGGTTTAATTGAACTGCTTAGATTGTAGTTAGGCCTGTGGCCATGTGACGGTAAACATGAGAGATGAACGAGAATTTTAATAACCGGAGGGGTGAGCTGTTGTCATTTGTCAAAGCAACATAAGACAATGATTCCTCTGAGCAGTACAAGGCAGAAAGCGCAGGTGATGCATATACTGTGTCATTACTAAGGAACATTTTTACTGTTCTTGGCTAGTATTCAAAACTTATGAACGATGCACTTGTAAAGAAATTAACTTTAAGATTTATGAGGTATCTGTCATTCAGTCAAAACTAAACAGAATACTTATTATCGATATCCATCAGCCTTAACACTTCAGTAACAAAGGAGAGACAATCACATTCAGACAAATCCATCACATAGAGATTTCTTTCCTTTTGTGCGGCGAAAAAAAAATGATGTATTTACTTTGTTTTGCTTGCACTTTACCTCATAGCCATGAATCATTATATCAAAGACAGAAGTCTCAGAGCTACAATGTTGTCCCTGAAAACGTGCGTCATTAAGCAAATTGGGGAAAAGAGGGATTGCTCTTCAATGCTCATTTACCAAGGATTTTTGGCATACATTTGCTTAAAATAGTAGGACCATTTGCATATACAGGAACTATCTTTTCTTCCATTGTAAGCTCATGAACATAAAATTAAGGTCATGGCAAATTATGGAAAAATTCATCTTTATTTGTTGGTTTATGCATAATCAAGGAACATTCTGCATTAAAAAAAAACATATGTTCTTAGACTTTGCATAAACTGTGTGCATCAGTTTATCAAATATGGAGTCGGTGACGTATAGTACTCTGGGAAAAATATGATCTAGACATCACTTGCAAACATTTTAAACAGCAGAAAATTGTTCAAGGAGTTCGTCACTTGTAGGATGTTGGTAAAGTCTTTCAGAAACTAGGACTAAAACTCTCAACACTCATCAAACTGCAACCACTGGCATCAGCTATATTCCTCATATAATGAGCAATTTTTACATGAAATTAAAGACACAGGGGCAGTTGGAGAGCATAGTCCTTCACCTAGTTCAGTATCCTAAATGTGAACATTGCTGTTTTAATTTAAAAACAGCAATGAATTAACACTAATTTGGCCTCAAGAGCATATATACAGTATATATACTGTGTATATATATATATATATATATATATATATATATATATATATATATATATATATATATATATATATATATATACAGTACAGACCAAAAGTTTGGACACACTTTCTCATTGAATTCAATGAGAAGGTGTGTCCAAACTTTTGGTCTGAACTGAGTACAGACCAAAAGTTTGGACACACAGTTGTGTCCAAAATTTTGGTCTGTACTGTATATATATATACAGTATATACTATATATATAGATAGATAGATAGATAGATAGATAGATAGATAGATAGATAGATAGATAGATAGATAGATAGATAGATAGATAGATAGATAGATAGATAGATAGATAGATAGATAGATAGATTCATATATACAAATGAATATATATATATATAAAGTGAAACAAATTTAACAGGGCAGTATGACCTTTCCTTTAGATACAGCCAGCAAGTCAAATGGAGAGAAAACTAACTTTTTTTCCCCAATCAGCTTCACAAGCTGGTCTTCAGTAGTGCACATGTTAGCAAAGCTCAAAATCACATACTGAAACAGAAACAGCATGGCAGTTGTGGAGCATTGGAAACAATATTAAAAAAATCTTTGGCTAAAACATAAAAAAGAATGTCTGTTCAGATTACCGGCTACCAATGCCCGGCAACAACCCGGTTACTGCTGGGCTGCAAACACAGCAGATGATCTTGTTATAGCAGAATGATAACAGGGCTCAGAATTTGAGGCAATAGTGTTACATTTGCTGTAGGCTCACAGGAGCCATCATCGTATTGTCAGGAGTTTTTATACATGAATGTTACTGGACAGGATGATTCTTCATCTGAAAAATAGCTTGTTGACTATAATTCCTTTTTAGATTTATTCCTTTCCCAACACAGCTCACTGGAGCTTTTAGCTAATTAGGAAATATACATAAAGCAATCTCTGGGCTTGATATAGCTAATGTCTTGCTAATAAAAACACTCACTATGTTCAAACAGAGTGAACATTTCTAGGGTCTGTGGCTGTGGCCCCCATTGAAGCTTTGATCCGCTACGTGCCGCAAATTTTAAGCTGAGGCTGACAGCGGCCACGCCAGGTGCAGAGAATCCAGACGTAGACATTTTATATCCAGGTTCTACTTCACCTTGTGGACACGTTCCATGTGTAATTTTATTGAAAGGCAGTAAAAGCCAGCCCCATGTCCAATGACTGATGTGTCTAACCTTGCATGAAATGAGCCTTTACTCAGAAGCCACAACGAGTAGCTTCTATCTGGGGCGCTTCGCTTACTGCCTTCCCATGCATTCCTGACTGACTGACTGACTGACTGACTGGCACAAATGCAGGTTTTAATGAGAGGCACTTCATTGCTACTGCACTTTGAAACGGTAAAGTCCCTGGAAATAGAGAGAACGCTGAACACAAATGGCAAAGGAGAAAACCTCCTTAACCTGTGATTGTCTGTGATCCATTACTCAACTCTTGCTAAGCTACTGGGACTGAAAAAAGTGTTTTTGTTTGAAGTCACATGTTGGTATTGGGTGCTGAAAGTATATTTAAGGACACATTTATTGTGTTAAAAGCATAGGGGGATAGTTTTATTTATTTATTTACACCAAACAATGTTGAACAATTAAAATAACCATAGCAATAAGATTAAGCTAACCATCTGTCAGTCTAAAATTCTGAGCAAAAATACCACAGCTTTTACCCTTTTGTAGTATAAGCACAAAAATAAAGCATAAGTATTCTCACTTTACAAATTTCTTCAGATTTTGCTATTGTGTCAAACTAAATGCTCCATCTTATATTTTTTAATACAAAAATATTAACTAAATATAAGAAGCATTTTAAACTGATGATTTCAGTTACTAAGGTAATTACTATTGAAAACAATTGTGCCTTCTTGTTGACTCATCTATTAACCACAGTTTTTGTATACAAGCAAAATCTGTAGTGCAGATTTATCCAATCAAGAAATCACTTCTGACAATGTGAAATAGGCTAAGAGATTTTAAAATAAAACATATCTTGTTCTGATCTAACGTAATGCAAACGGCTCTCAAATTGATCAATCTGGAAAGGATTACAAAGCTTCTAAATCTTTTGAACTCCAACAAACTACAGTGAGGGACATTAAACGCAGGCATAAAAAAGCAAAAATATTGTGGACAACTTTCACCATAGTGACTGCAAAGTCAAAATTAGCTCTAGCACAAATTTTGCTGCAAACAATATTGCTGCAAACAACATTAACTGAAAAAGAACAATATCTAAAGCAGCGCAGGGCCCACAACAATAAGCAAAAGACAAAAATAGGCAAAAATAGCATTGCATCCACTGGAGAGTTCCGAGGAAAAAATGTCTGCTCACTAAAAGAAATGTATGTCTCACATTTTACAAACAGCACATTTGGAAAAATATTCTAAGGACAGGCATGCCCAAAATAAACTTTTTTTGGAAACTATGACCCTAGTTGCCTCTGGGTAGTCAATCGCCAACATTAACAACTGTAGAAATAGAGTGACGGAGTATTTAATTAGCTTTTTCTGTAACTATTGCTAGACAGTTTGTCTTACAGTTTATGGTTTGAAAATATTTTTAGAAGTCTATCTTGATTAATCAATAGAAAGCAATAAAGTCAGACCTTATCTTGAATTTTTTTTCCAAGTATAAATCTAAACACAACTACATTTGGCAAAACAGCAAGGATAGTCTGACAAGGAGAGAAAAGAAAGAAAATGTACTAAAAACACATTCCAGTGTAAAGCAACTACAAACAAGAATGCATAAAAAATGCATTACATAAAAAACATTGAATACACATTTATTCAAAGTGCAGATTGTGATTCTGTGTTTTATTTATTTTATGGTTGTCAGCAGCAGAATAGCACATCAATGTCATTTTGATGCTAAG
Source organism: Xiphophorus hellerii (assembly GCF_003331165.1). Lineage (NCBI taxonomy): Eukaryota > Metazoa > Chordata > Actinopteri > Cyprinodontiformes > Poeciliidae > Xiphophorus > Xiphophorus hellerii. Next base: position 12,854,666 of record NC_045693.1, read on the forward strand.
TAAAAAAAAAAACAAAGAAAAAACTATTTTTGGATGAAAAAAAGCAAAAAATATGATAATGAAAGACAAAGTGATTATGATGTGATGAAGACCCATCATATTCTGGCACATGAGTACACTTTCACTTCCAGGCCATCCAATCATAATAATATGAAGTTCATCTTGGTGTCTTCAACATATCTCCTTTGTGCCACTATCCCATCTAACTAGGACCATATGCTTGAGCCAACGTAAAGACAAAAAAAAAACAAAAAGAAAAACTCAATTAGTCTCTCATTAAGAAAATGAGGGGGTTGCTCGGAATCAGATACAAATTACGAATTGTCCTCTGAGACGTACAATTATCCATCATATTCCTTCTGCCATCTGTTTGCTTCCTGTTGACTCTCCTAATGACTGAGATTGAAGCCAAATTAGAATTCTGTGCAACTGCCACTGCACCTCATTGAAAAGTTATGTGAACTTGCTCAAAAATGGAGGATATGTGCTGGGATAAACAACCAGCATGCAGTCTGTTCAGAGAGAATATGCTTTGTACAACTAATGCACATTCAAATGAGTGGCTATGGAAGATTGCTATGATAATTTACAGCACAATCTAAAATCACAAGGTTATTGAGCAGTACCTCACACAGCAACCTAGATGGAGCTCTGACGTTATCAAAGCACTGCATCAAGAAGCCCTGTTGCTGGGTGCCGTGAGCAGATATTTTCTTCTCTTTTTCCCCTCGCACTTCGGCAAGCAGTTTGTTTTTCAATCGTTTCAACACAACCAAACATGTATATTGCTGTGAAAAGTCAAACAGCTGAGGTACAGATTCCAGTCTAAGCAGCTGATTTAATCATGCTGCCACAATAAACATCCAGGGGGAAAAAAAGCAGCAACCACAAAAGTGTGGCTGGGTATCAAATGCTTGCTTGAATGTAAATCTTAATTAGCTGTAGAAACAACTGAGAGAGAAAAAAAAAAAACTAAGAAATCTAAGAAACTGTCAACAGCCCATTATTGAATACTGTGCAAGTCATCTTTTAAGCTACAAGAGGCTTTTAGAAAGTGCATCTGCCTATGCAGGTTGGCTAAGCTTATCGTATTTCCAGGACTTTAGCTTCTAACTTGCAGAATTACCAGCCTTTTAGAAAGACGACACTGCTGAACCACCCGTGACTAAAAGTAGGGCTGCTGCAGGGCCGCAACTGAAAGGACTTACTGTGCACTGACAGAAACAAAGATGGAAGCGGATTACTAATGAAACCATTTCAGAGAGAAGTCAAGTTATATGAATAGTGCAGAAACAATTCTTTGGACAGCACTGAAATACTGAGATGTTCCAAAATCTAGGACACTACTATGAAGCACTTGATGGAATATTCCTTTGTAAAATGTATCCAAGTTGATTAAAATATGTACTCTGTCAGCAGCATTTGGGAAAAAAATAAAAATTCCCCTAATTGGCTCTCAAAATATAGATTTCCACAGTTCTGCTATATAGGACACTGAAAAAAATTATGGCAGGTGCTCTTGGCAACAGTATAGAAAAACAGAACCCGAGCAAATAACCTGATAGGTACATGTACTGCCAAGTCAACGCCACCATGCCAAGCAATGCATCTGTCAAGTGAGAATCCTGACACATATTTTTAACACCTTTATGAGTGCGGCCAATATCCAAAGAGCATACCTGTCCTTTTCTGAGCTATTTTGTCTGGAGGACCAGACAGTGACCTTCCGTTTAATAGAGTCATGCTTTAACATCCATGGAAATCCCCTACTAATAAGTGGAAAATTATACACCTAAGAAATTAAGTGAGCAAAAGCACAATATGGACCCTGTAACCTAGGAGACAAATGTGGTTGAATGACCATATTTTGTGGTAAGATAAATCATTTCCTACAGCCCTTAATGAGACTTTCATAATTTATGCTGTCAGCTTTTCTACAGCACCAATCACGTCTGATCTTTTCACAGAAGAGAAACCCACTGCTTCAGACTGCCACCCTGCATCTATCAGCACAGGGAACATTGTGTCATGTGCAAGTTAGTCATGAGGAAGATGCCTGCAACATGCCCTGTCGTGGCTCATTGGGTGAGCTCATGTTAAACCAAATACGCTCTCCAAAATAATTACAAGGACACTGACACGATGCCGCAACATCCACAGACAAGTCAGAGCATAGCAATGGTCCAGTCGGATTGGACTTTAATGAATTTTGATGCCTAGTCTTGGAGCATGAGAACAATCAGAGTTGTTGCAAGCTTTCAGAGCCATGCAAGGATGCACTGCAGCATAATTTGTTTTTTTGTATTTCTTTATAATCTGCACATGTATAGTTTTTAGGCACCATTAATTCAATTAAATTATTGTCCTTCCTGAACAGTTAATATTTGAGTCCTGCTTGAGCTGCATGAGTTTATCAAATAAATGAAAACTGTTTTAGCCCAGTGTTGTAAGTAGATAGTTTCTTAGAATGTGATTGCTCCTAATAACCAGCTGATAATTCTATGCAGAAAAAAGAGGTCAACTCCAATGACCTCTGAATGATTTTCATTAAAATAAAAACTGGCAGGTCTTTATGATTTTTCTAGTTTTATATAAATTGTAGAACGCTATGAAAAAGGGAAACCTGAAAGCAGAGGAAAGAAAACTCCTCTGGGATTATGAACAACGAGAGCATTTACTTTTAGAGACAAGTGATATTGGCACCTGATGACCTCTAGGAACATTACTAACCTCTTTAAACATTTGTAATATGCTTCCTTTGTTATTGTCAGATGTACAATTAGAGTGATTCTAAAACAAATATAAGGTTCAATGACATTAGTCTTCATGTGAAAATAAAGATTCAAAGATTTAGAAATAAAATACTATTTAAGTTGAGTTTTACCTTACTAAACAGAATACTAAGGATGACAGAAGAAGCTAAGATTTCTGCTGCAAACAAGAGTAAGAAATGATGCCTTCTCATATATTTCCTTTGTGTTACTTTCTCCTTGAGTTTTATTGTGGGTGGACAACAGCCAAAGACACTTTATCTTTCTCAGATCATGCAGGTAAGCACCCACATCTACCTGAGCATTATCTGAATGAAAAAAAAAAATCACTTGTTGGATTGACTGATTGTGAAATAAAGGTTAATGTACACTGTTTTTTATTAAATCTTTGCTAGGTAACAATATTGTTTAAGTTTGATTAAAAATCTGAGTAAATATCTGTGAATGTACAAGAAAAGAAAATTATCCGTGGATGTAAGTCAAACTGTTTGTTGAACAGAAAGCTAAATTTATTAATTATGTCTTAAACTGCCGACTCGTTTTTTTAAAGATAAACTTGGAAGTCACCTGGACTTGGTCAACTTTAAACATGACATGACTCAATGATTTTATGTATCAGAATACATAAAATCACTACAAGGTCACAACACTCCTCAGAGTAAAAGTTCTTAGTGAGTAAAAAAAGGCTCAAAGTTTGATATTTCCAGAGTCATTGAAGTGTACAAAAATTAAAGGAAGGAAACACAATGTGCAAAATGCTTTACATTTTCCACAGGAAACACAGGCTTCTGTTTACAGCACTGATTTTTAGTTGCTAATATACGTTGGCAAAGAGGGTTTAAAATATCAACTTTGTTATCTTTGTTTTCAAAAATGTGTAAAATAAAATTAGGTTAATTGTTCTCTTGCTATTTCACCTATATTCTACTTTGTCAGATCCACCCAAAAATGGCATGACCCCCTTCAAATGGGGTTGAAGTGAGTGAAGGGAGATATAGGACTAAGAATCTAAGTCCACTCTGTAAAACCAACAAAAACTGAGTAACAAGCTTTTTCAGCAGGGTAAGAGAAGAACTCAGGAAATTCTGAAAAACCTGTCAAAAAATGATAGATGCGTTTTGAACAAATTTGGCTTAAAGGAAATATAAAGAAAAATCAATCTTGGATCATAACCCGCCACTGTCTCGTCACACAGAAGGTAAAAAAAAGGTATGAGATAATCTGATGAAGTGACTCTTTCAAACAAAATAATACAATGTTCCTAAATCCAACAAAAAGTCCCCATGGCATTGCCCAGCCAGGATCAAATTGCACTTTAGATGAAGTGTGAAATGACTTATCACTGACAGCTCCTTGTTATAAGTGGCGGCAAAGGCAGCCAAGAGTGACATTAGTATTGGAAATTAATTGTTTCTTAATGTGCATGTCTTCATCGTCCACCACCACACAGCTATGCACCATTACTGTGGTCAATTAGCCATTCAGCATCCTACCGTTGGCCAATGTATGGAATTGATTACCACACCACAAGCTTTCCCTGCAGCCCAACATGTCTGGAATATTAAGTGTTATGTAAAAAAAAAGTGGACTTAATCAGCTTTAACATAAACAGGAGTATTTAATTGCTTTGGATCCACGGGCTACTAACCATTGTGCATAAAAACACGACTGCAGCACTGTTCCACATCTGCGATGTTACATACAAAACAACTTTTAGATCATACATTAAAAATAATTGGTGCATAAAACAATAACAGTTCCCACTCCTATTATTAAAGTTACCCTCTTCTTCCTGGGATGTAGAAGCCCGTTTAGCTTCGGAGCCTTTTCTGGCCACGATGACATTAAGGATGACTGAAGTGTATTATCTGTGAACACAATGGTGGCTGTCTATCTAGGTCTGCTCTGCAGAGCACTGAAAAAGGCAGCTGGTGACACACTCACTGCAAGGAAACGTGAAGTTCTAAAGGCCCGCAACACCAAAGGTTCCATAACCATCCTGACCTATTGACAGCAAGTCTGCATTATTATCGATACATCTTACTGATATGTAGTCAATGCATTTAAGTAGCCTGCGTCTTAGTCAGACTGTGGTGATGGTGAGGGAGAGGAGTGCTGATTTAAGACATGTCTTTCTTCAAGTCACTGATGGAACCAGGGGAGGCTATTAATTTGCAGGAAATAATGCATCTGTAATAGCTATGGCAAGTACATAATGTTCCTCAGTTTATCTAAGTCTCGCCTGCATGAGTTTAATAAAATAACTCACCATGTTAGAATTAATCACAAGGCTTGCAACAACACAAAATTCTGAAAAGTAGGGATGTTGAATAAATGTGTCTGTATGCAAGCAGTAAAAAAGAAAAAAAAAATCAATAGTTATTATTTTCAAATGTTGAACCAGAGCATAAAACATTTCTCTTAATGTGGAAGCAATCATATGTGGCTTCTGCTGCACACACATCAAACAAAGCATGATCCGTTAGTTAGCATGAGTAACAAACCGATTTTTCTTCCACTTCTGTGAAGGCAGCTTTAATGAGCTTCTCAGTGCACAAAATGTTACCACATGCATATGTCTTTTAGCTCTAATCAGTATTAGAAAAAAAGGGCTGAGCTCACATACAGTAGCCTAGTTACCATGTCTTAAATAAAGCAAAAGGTTTTGGACATTGTTTTACACACATCACGTTAACTTTTTCGACTAGAAAAGGTAATAGGTCATCAAATGGGAGTGGCACCTTGAATTGCTAACTTACAACTCATTATGAGATATTAGAGCACTGATAAATGCATCTTTTCTTTTCTTCTCTTGATTCTAATTTATGCGATAATGAATAGTCCCATAAATCAGGTGCACTAATTGAATTTCCACAGACATAAGATCATATTAAAGTAGAGGTCATTTGTATGGAAATCCAGTTTGACTGCAGAAAAAAAAAATATTTTCTAAAAAATCAACTATTTCTATGTTATTGACCTTTTTCTGCTACATTATTGTTCATCTTATTATTCACATTTGCTCTTCTATTTTAGGTCATTTCAGTGGGACAGGTTTATCAGCAGCCAGCAGGAAGGAGATGTGTCTGTCCAAGAGTCTCCTGTTTCATGAAATTTAGCACAGACTTTACAGCATGTAGATTAAATACATGTTTACTCCATCACTGCTCTACTTTTTCTCTCTTCAATAAAAATATACCAGAAAGGCAGACATAAAATATTTATCTGTTGTGTAATCATATTTATCTAATGCTTACATTAAAACATTGATCTGTAATGCTAATATTAAGTTAGGATTAAAAATTTTAAGAGTTGAAAGGATACACTGCACGCCATTCAATGTCAAAGAATTACACTTTTAAAAGGTTAATACCATTTATAATTTAACTTTGACTTTACAACCAATATTCTCTCAGCTATTTTGTTGGCTGCTTAATTTTTTCTTAGCATGAAATGGGATGGATATGAATATTAATTAGTAACTGTAAAATGTGCTTTTAATTGTTCTAAAAAAGCTTAATTTTATTTCTTATGTTTTTTTTTTGTGAATATTTCTTTATGCTAGTCTTTTTGAGTGTGTATTGTAAAGCTGCTTTAGTGGGTAATTTGACATGCCAATAGGAGAAAATCTTTTTTTCTCCCTTAATTCACAACAGATGTATTCTCAAGGCACCTTACAGGAAACATATGATATGTTATTTTCAATTACATAAAATCAAGTCTGGTTCAAATTCAGTTAAAATCAAATCAACCTGTGCCCTCCTCTAAACTCCTAAGTTTAATGATCTGGGGATTAAAACTCAATTTTCCAAATCACAATGCTTGAGTGTCACCATGAATTAATTATTAAATGGTTTAGAATCTGTCTGTTGGAGCCACTTCCAGCATTAATCATGCCAAAGTGAGTGAATTTAGTTCACAACAGACAGAGCAGAGAGTCTGCATAGTACAGGATGAAATTCAGAGATGTCATGTTAAGACTTGTGACATTTCAGTACCACTGTTAGGAAAATTATCCTCCTGTTCATTTACTCATGAGTTTATTTTACAAGTTATGTTTTCATATTATTCTTTTCATATTATTCTTTTATATTATTACTCTCATATTATTCTTCCTTTTATATTTACTTAACTTCTCTTTCTTTTGTAGTATATGTAGTTAAACATTCATGTGTTATTAGTTCCATATGTAACTGATTAGTTGTGGTCAGCCACATGCCCTTATAAGGGCATGTCCATAGGAGGTTTCAGAATGTAAAGACGGTTGGTCAATTCTCTGTGTGACTGTGTGAAGAGAAGCCCAACCTCCTTTTTCTATACAATAAAGAGAAATGCAAAGAAAGAACTGGCAGAATTGAGTCCAGACAGTGTTTGACAGCGATTCGTCGCGTCTGTTCTCAATTCTCCTATTCTGCAGAAAAGAAATCAAAAGAAACCTAATCTCTGTCTCTGGCTGATTCTTTGCAGGTTATGACAAAATAAACCTATCAACCACTTACATCAAATTTGTTCAAGTCAAAAATAGTTGTGGCATAGTCATATTCTAAACAATACAATATTATTATAAATATTATTTTTCATAATTTTGATAACTGAGCTACATTATGTGGAGTACATACACACAGACTGGTGTTTTCAAGCCTTTATTTATGCTAATTATAATGATTACAGCTAATGAAAATATGACATTTTTTGTTAGAATATTGCATAATGCATACATTGAAAACTTTTTTTAAAACTGAACTGTGAACTGTCCCCCTCTAGTACACATCGACCTCCGCAGAGTGAAGTGTGCCTGAGAATGTGGGAGCCCTATGGCTTTCCTTTCACCGTCCATGTTTTGGTAATTCTTAAAAAAAATATATATATATATATATATCTGTTTTCGCACTCTCTTGTGCTGTAGGCCCTTTATGAACAAACATGTAAATAGTGATACCAATGCTCCATTAAGTACATCCCTCTAGTACACCCCTATATTCATCTTGAAGCAAGTTTATTCATCTCACTCTTTGTTATGTGTGCAGACAGAACAAGCCATTAGTTGAAATTACTGCCAGTCTGAAAATAATAAAATAATAACTGCCAGTCTGAAATTAATAAAATAATCCCAATAGGTCTCCTACTGTGAAGATTAGATCTACTCTACAATATTATCATCAAATCAGTCTGTTCTCAGACTAGAGCAGAGACAAAAAAATAACTTTCACATTCATTGTGCGTCACAGATATAAGATCTCAGTCTATTGTTGTGTGGTTTCCTGACCAGTCAAATGAGTTCACGTACTTCACACGTCTTTATAATTTTTACCCCTTTTGGTAATATTGCAAACCATATCAAAACATCAAAACATCTTAAAAAGGTAGCGTTTGTAGTATATCAGGACTGTGGCGTCAATATTAGTTTGTAATACAAGTTTGTTTTCTGAAAAGGGCTGGAGTATAGCTGAAAGAATACAAAAAGAATACAAAAATTGGAAAAAAAAAACCATTTCACTAATGACAGCTGCAGTCTATCCCAAAATAGAGAAATACCATGCTATCCGATCGCATTGGCATTTTTATCCAGTACTTGTCAGAACTAGTCCAAGCGCTCCCACACAGCTCCTGTTCTTCAGTCTTGTTTCCCTGACTATCTCATACTTTGGGTCCAAGTAAGAAACAGCCAGCTCTCATCCACAACGCACATGTGTTCTGTCACACAAGATGTTCCCTAATTCAGTCTTCAAGATAACAGATGCATCACGACTACCAGCTGCTATAAACTACTGTTAAAATACAACATTAACAGCTTTGCACACATTTGTTCTTATATAACATAGCCAGAATATTTATAATCATGCCAGAAGATTTTGAGAGTTTTTTTTTTCCCCGTGTGGTGTAAGATTTAAAAAACCTTATTGATTTATGCTGATTACATATGATTTACTGTTTGAAATATAAGGTGGTTTTATAGAAAAATTTGTCTCGACAAATGTCCAGGTTTCTCTCATTAAAATAGCTCCTACAGTGTATTTGCACATTTACTGCTCCCCAGAGGATGATTATTTTTACCAATTCTACAATAGTAGATGTTATTTTAAAGACATGTTCATATGCTACAACAATTATTTATACATGGGTTTGTTCATTTGCTCATGATAGCAATGGGCAAAATCAAGTCAATTGCTACCAAGGTAAGGAGACTTTAGTGAAATAAGAAAAAAATACTTTACAGATACATTTCTTAAAATATCTTTAAAATACAAAATGGACTAGGAAAAGACCTGATGTACAGAAGGTTAGAACCTACATATCCTTTTATTTTCTTAGACACAAGGTTGTGCTGTGATTGTAAATTCAGTTGATGTACAGTTCTAAAGTAAAAGCACAAACATGTAAATCAGCTGTCGCGCCATGTGTGATGTCACATTGAAAAACAATGAGACATCAAAATTTGCGGAACAAGTCCTGTCATATCTTTGAAGTCTATATGTATAAGTTCAGCATACTGCATGTCTATTGGGACCGGTTGTGTTGAACTGACCATAATGTGATGGTAATAAGAAGCTCAGTTTTCAGTACTTCTGTAGTAGAGTTAGCTGAGCATCTGAAAATGAAAATGCAATTCTAAATGATTGCCTCCAAATTGTGTGCGGTCTTTGGAACATCTTTACAGTGTTGCATGAGATTAAGTAATGTTTCTGATGGGTCATTAGTGTGATGTTGATTTAAAAAGCAGATGTGTAACTCATGCAGTCGCATACATGTCCAGTATACAAGGTGGGTGAGAGCTGTGTCCTTTATGAAGCTTTATCTTTTCGATACTGTATGTCTGGAAATTCTGGGGTAGCAAAGTACAGTGGTAAATGTATTACATACATTTATAATGATAATATTTTAATATGGCAATGTGTCCTCCTACATAACTGAAATTTAAAAGGTAGAGCTACAGTGGAATGGGGGTATTAATATTTGTAGATAATATTTATCTAGCATTTCTCCTAATGCAAGCTGGCAAATAAATTGCTAATACTGATGAATCCAGACGGTTTCTCCCTGACTATATTTAAAAGTCAATGAAAAATGCAGTACATTCATTTGAAGTTGGAGCAATCAGTGAATCCTGTGTCTCTGGGCACCCTGCAGAGATGGGAAACAGGATTCATTATATGACATGTTCAATAATTCATTACAAATGAGGCATCCCTATTTCTTCTTGTTTTAATGTCTCTGCTAAGCATTGCTTTGCAGTGAGTGCTGAATGACCTCCTACATGATCAACTTATGATTAGCAAAGAAAGACTGAGTGAAAGCTCATTTTTACCACAAATCCCATCTTTACATTGTAGGCATGTGCCACATGAGCAGAAGTAACTTCCAAGGGGAATTTCATCACAAGAGCACAAATCTGTTTGAGATTTTCTCTCATTATTTCCTCTTCCCAGAAGCAGACGTAGTTATTCATGGCTCCAGCTTCATTTTTTTCTTCTTCTTCTCTATCCTCCACAGTTCTAGAGATCTGGACTATTAATGGCGTCTAAATCCCTTTTATTTACAGCAAAGTATAAAATATCAATTTGGATGAAATACGTCCATAAACTTCACAGCTAATCATACCCATGATGTTCAGTGTCACAGTCTATCTAGTTTATCAATGCATTTAAAGGATGTGTCTGAAAAGGGTCAGTTTATATTCTACTACAATGTTACAGCAAAGAGCTTCTTGGCCGGTTGTAGTGCTCACTTTGACCTATTAAACCTTGTTATTTTTACATGAGTATTGTTGTTTTAGCTACTACTACAATAACGTCTATTATAATTTGTACGCAACATATTATGAGGAATACTTTCAAGTGGACTCTGCAGTGTTTCCCAATGCATTCACCATGTGTAAATAGAATAAGTGAGAAATTGTGTTGTTTTTTTCATTTTGTTTTTTTTCCAGAATTAATTTGAGAAAAAAATAGTTAAATTAGCAAATTAATTTGTATGATGGCTTTTTTCAAAACTGCATAGTCTATATGAAAAGTACAACTAGCAAAAAAAAGAAATAATTAGTAGAACACATAAGTGTGGAAGTACATAAAAGAGTAATTAAAAGAGAAAGCAGAGTTTGAAATTAGTAAATTGCATTTCAATTACTTTAACATTTGTTAAAAATAACTGGCTAAGTCATTTTTTGCAAAAAGCAATTCATTTACTTATATATTTTTTGCATAAATCATCATTTGGCAATAAGAAGAGGGTGAGAATCTGTAAGCTAAAAAGTGAACATGGGCATTCAGAATAACAACTTGATATTATTCTTTAACTCTAAATATTACTGTTCCAAATCACAGGCGTACAGAACCACTGTAGACTTAATTGTGTTGGTGAGGAATTGGGTAAGTAAGCTGTATTTGTTAATGGGAAATAGCAAGTACATTCACATAATCAAACAGATCTAAGGAAAAGGGTTTCTTTTACAGCATTACTGCAAGTAAAATATCTCGTCCAATTCTTTTTGCTTGTACTCTCACCATAGGCTCACCAACTATTTATTCAGCAGCATGTCAAAGGCAGTAAAGGAGGATGGCAATGAAGACTGCGGCGATGGAGACCGCTTCTAGAGAACAAGAGCACTTTTGTTTACCACCGCAGTGAGTTTCCGTCCTGTGATGTCTGTTGCATTTAGCTGACGCTGTGAAAATTAACTAATTTTATTAATGGGAGCAATGAAACTGGCAACACTGTTTTCACTTTAGTTCCAGCAGAAGTCAGGTAACGTTTATGAAGGATCACTAACTTTTTGTATTGATTCTTCAGCACTCACTTTAATGTTGTACTTCCAGTTTCTGACTTGTCTGATCTTAAACTGGATTTGTTCAGAATGAAACAATCCACCTTTTTCTTAACATAATTAAATTTAAAACGGCTAAGAATAAAATGAGATTCCTGATTCCATGTTACTAAGCAACTCAGTAAAATCCAACCTGCATACCACTTTGTTCATATTAACGACAGCATAGGGGGAAACTGGAGTGCTGTGTCTATTTCCAAAGCCTTTTTTTTGGATGTATCGTTTTAATGGACACAGAAATAGGATTGTGGACGACAGATAATGCTTAAGTAGGGTGTTTGAAATTCGTTTAATGAGAAATTGGCTCATGTAGAGGCATTATTGAGACTACCAAGAGAATGTGTCTGGAATCTTAAGCAGTTGGCCCATGGTGGCTAGTGTAATAAATTCTCTACAGAGGTTTAAAACAAGTGAGAAGGTGATGGGCACAAATATGTAGATTGGGGCAATGTTTGCAACAAAGTTAGACGAAGGCATTAGGACACAAAAAACTACCACACATTTAATGTTTACTATCAAAGATAGTAAACAGACTTTAAAAAGTAATATATGATTTGATGGATATACAAGAGATATTTACAGTTAGGTAGTATGAATTATAGTTTTGTGAAATTATTTTTTAAAGGTGCTAATTAAGGCATTATTTAAACATGCTTGAAAAAATGCACAGAGCATTAGATTATGCAAATTACTATTTTGAGATTTCCATCACCATTAATTAAAATGTATTTGCATGATGTAACTCTGCTGAGCATTTGCTGGAATCCAAATTTTGAAAATTGTGCGTTGTTCTGAACTTTAAAGCCATCCCGGTGTAGCATGAGACTGTGCATTCACCCTCACACACTCATCCACTCACAACAAATATCTATCCCTGGCTTAATGCTTCCACCTATATGACAAGTTCATTTCAAGTCCGTAGGAAGCGAAACACTCAAAAAAAAAACACCACCCACACTTTTATAGCCTTTGACAGGCTTTTGCGTGACAGATGACAGAGACCCAAATTGCATTTGAATAATTCAGGCATTCACTGTGCTTTGCGGTAAAACAAAGTGAGGTAATGGTCAAAAGGCATTTGAACACATACAGTCTGTGCTGAGTGGTGCTCTACAAGCTGTCCATATTACTCGCAAAAACACAGCTAAGCATAGTGTTTTTAGTGGTTTGTTCTAATAATAGAAAAGACTAGCTTGTTATAGAATCAAATTCACCCCACAGTTGCAGTATGATATTTGTCTGTGAGCAGCCCTTTATTCAATTTTTTTCTACGGTACTGTCTTTTCGTCTGTTGCAAATGTATTAGCTTTTTATATGATAGACCAACAGAAAGAAGTTCATATTTGTGAAATGAAAACGAAATATGGGTATGTGTATTTTTATTCATCCCTCTTTACTCTGATGCCCCAAAATGAAATACAAACTAATTACCTTGAAAACTGATTTAATTACTAAAATATAGATCATCTGCATGTCATTCAGTCTTAGTTTAAATATAGTCGTTCTGTTAAGGCTTAAGACTTCTGCTATAGAACATTAGTGAACAATATCATCATAGCGTGTGAAAGCATTTCTTTAACATGGACTGGGAAACTTCTCAAATTTTATGAGAAGATGACAAGTAAAAACGGTAGCAAACCAATTCGAGGCTCCATGAAACATGAAAAAAGGGAAGGGGATTATTCTTACAGAAGGTCATTTTGCATTAATTGATTAAAAGATGTAAAAACAGCCCAAAGTCAAGACCTAAGTCTGGGTAAGAATAAAAAAAACTAAAAAAAAACTTAATATTTCATGTTCACATTATGCTCTCCATCCAATCTGAGTGTTTGAGCTGTTAAGCTAAAAAGGACATCAAATAGTTCAGTCTCTAGATGTGCAAAGTTGTGAGAAACATACCCCAAAAGACTTGAAGCATGCCATTTCAGTAATTTCAGCAAAAGTTCTACAAAGTACTTTCTTGGAGTGAGGGATAGGGTTGGGGATGAGATACAAAGTTTTTAGATTTGTATTCTTAAAATACCATGTATAATGCAACACACACTTCACAACTAGAACGTTTAGGGATGTGAATACTTTTTCAGGTCACTGTAGTTTTCATCATACTTCTCTTAAGTTAGCTAATGAAATTGTGGATAGAGGTTTTGCAATTACTGCATTCCAAGAGATGCAATTGTCTTTTTAATAAAATTTGCACTTGTACAATTGAAAAATTTAACTACCCTGTGCTTTTTGTTCCCGTCACCTTCATTAAAACCCCTCTGTCTCTGAAGAGCTGGGCTGTCAAAAGCTTTGCAGAGTTCCTCAAACCTCCCCCATGCCATTAATCTAAATTAATGCCCTGACAAGTATGTCATAATATTAGGTGTAAAATGTGATAAATGTTCACTCCATCCCATCCATAATTAAATCTCTTTAGCAAAATGGCAAAATTTCAAATTGCAGAGCTGCTGTGGCCTATTCAAGTAACAATAGTGACCTTCTGCTTTTGTTCCAAACAACCAACAAATAATTGAGTTTGCCCTTTAAAAAGACTTGACAGGTGAGTGGGCCAGATGACTATACAGCGGATGCAAACCCCATACAAATTTAAACCTGAAGTCTAAATGCATTTTGTCTTCCTTTTCATAACAGCTTATTTAAAAAGGATGTTGCTATTATTATGCTGAATATTATTACCAAGAATTTTGACACATACCATATGATTAAAAAATACTACACAGTGTTTTGTTTGCTATTAAGAATTTAATGAGCTATGACTACACTTAATGTACTCAGATCAGGCTCGTGGACCAAAACAAATAGCAGCAAGCATTATCACAGAATGAATCGTTGTGTCATTAAATTACCAGTTTAATGGTGCAAATGTTTCGGAGCCCAGTCCAATGAGAGGTTTAGGGTGTGTGTACGAATATTCTTTGACAATCTTGCCTACTTTGAATACATTTGATATAATTTATGAGCACTAATTACTAGTCTACTATTCAGATGGGCCACATTTACAATTATTTGCCACAAATTTCAAATGTGTCCCATCAAACTTTAAAATAACAAAAAATAACTCTTGCCTGAGTGATTCTTCCCTGAATGTCTTGCCTCAGTTCTTAATTTTCTAAGGAAAAGTAGTGTGAAGCCGCAGGTGGCAACCTCTAACTAGACTATCACTTCATTTATTGGTCTTTCCAGTAACGAGATGGGGGACAGAGTCTATGGCCAGATGGTAGACATAGCCCACTGCTGACTCAGTCCGAGTGTCTTAGGTTAACCGAAGATATGATGTGAAACTGGTGAAGATACTTGATGTCACCAGCAAGGTTATTAAAATGAACTAAAACTTAATGAAAACTGAAATTGAGAAAACATTTTTTTTAATTGAAATACATAAAAATGGCAATTGATGGGGAAAAACTAATTGGCTTAAAACTAACTAGAATGTACTAAAATTATAGTTATAATATCCTTCATTTTCATGTTTACGAATCCAATTATTAGTCTTTCTAACTGATGTGATTTTTTTTTTTTGTCCTCACACAAGCAGTTTATGTCTACTGTCTGCAAAATACTGCACTCCATGCTTCTCCTGTTGGCACTTGCGCTAGTCCGCAAAATGAAAAGAGCAAAAGTTGTGAGAAACACCAGAATTAGCAGGTTGTTCAACAATAATTAAATACATATTTTGAAAATTGTGTCTTCTATTGAATATTTATTACCTAATCAATGTATACATAATCAAAACACAATATTTCGACCTTTTTGAATTCTCCACCTAAAAATTAACCAAAGTATGAAAAAACTAAAACTACCACTAAACTAAGCTAAAACTAAACAAGATTAAAATAACTAAGAAATTCTAGCAAATGTACTATAAAAACTAATTCAAGCTACCTGATGTGGACAAACAAAAAGTTACAACAAAATAAAACTGAACTACAATAAAAAACGCAAAACTATTATAACTGTGGTCACCAATGTTGGAGGAAAAGCTGGTAAAATGGCTGCTTTTTTTGGCACCAAATATACCAAACTAGTTCGCGATATTGTTTTAAACTTAAGCCTGGTTTAAAACTTTCCACAACAACTCTGACTTGGCTAATGTGTTCCTTGCTCTTCATGCTGATGTTTGTTCTTGTAATGTGCTCTAGAAAACCTCTGAGGCATTCACAGACCAGCTGTCCTTAAAGAGAAATTAAACTACACACAGGTGGACTCTATCAAATAATTAGGTAACTTCTGGGAGAAGCTGGTTGCACAAAACGTTGCTTGGGATATCAGAGTGACAAGGGGTATGAATACGTTTTGAATAGACTTGCAAAATGCTAAGGAAGATTGCTCAAAATAAAGGGAAAATCAGTTATAACATCTCATTAGTGATTTCTTTGTTGTTTCAAATTTCTGTAGCGTTTGTCATAACATTATTTTCTGATTTTATAATTTATTCGGGTGTTGTACGGAAGAGGATTAGGGCCACCGAAAAAAAAAAAAAAAAGAATTCTGAGATTAAAGTCAGAATTCTACGGAAGAGGATTAGGGCCACCGGAAAAAAAAGAAAATAATTCTGAGATTAAAATCAGACTTTAATCTCAGAATTCTGAGTTTAAAGTCAGAATTCTTTTTTTTTTTTTTTTTTTTTTTTCGGTTGCCCTAATCCTCTTCCGTATTGTTGCATCTTAGTACAGGGACCAAAAATGCTTAAGGAATTATTAATTGAAGATTATGCAAGTAAAAATTTTTTTGCATTAAGTCAATAAATGCATGGCATATACAGAGCCTTGCAAAAGTATTTATACCCTTTTCATTTTGTCTCCTTTTGATCTAGGTACAACCATATACTTTAATGTATTTCATTGGTATTATCTAAAATATTAACACAAAAGAGTGCAAAAATGTAAAATGTAAAATAAAACACATTATTTTCAAAATATTTTATGAATTAAAATGAGAAAAGTATGGAGTGCATTTGTATTCATTCTCTGTTGAGACAACACTTTGTACAAACAACATATTTAACGTTTACTCAAGCAAAAAATAACTTGTGCCAATATATGTACTTTTACATCAGTCATACACATATGCTTGGTGTATTGGATCTTCTTAATCCGAAAAAATTAAAAAAATTAAAAATCAATCTTAAAAATATTTCCATGATGGACTTTCTAATCACAGTAACTGCTTTAACAACTACAGTATCAACAAAGCTTTCAAGTATGTTGGGAACACAAGTCGAACTTCCACACAGGCATTTAACTTACATTTTAAAGTCTCATGACAAAATGTAGTGCTAACATACCAAGGTGGCGACTGATTTGGGTAGTTGTTTACTCTGTCGAAGCCAGCACCAACATTATGTGGTTGCGTTTATTTCTTTTTGCTGTTGAGGTCTTGAATAATTAATTGGCATTGACTCACTCCTCCTTTTTGTTAAAGACAGCAGGTATTGTGACAGTCCTTGTTTGACAGGCTCTGACCTACCCAGGAGCGTGAGGGGCCTTCGAAATGAAGCTTTTTCCTCTGTGCATTGAAAGCAGAGAGACAGTGTCCAGACCAAATACCTCCTTCACACTAACTTTACCAATGCTGCTCTGTCCTGAAAGGCAGACTCCTCCAGCAATCTCATTGCTTGCTTTAGATTTGTCTGTCTGGCCAACACTGATGGCTTCAGTCGATCTGGGAATTCAGTCAGGTTTGCAAGTTATACACCTGACACCCTGCAAGAATGGACACAAACCAACACTCCCCCTGAGATCAAATGTGTTTTTTTTCTGTTTTTTTTCATTGCTAATGTCTAAAAAAGCTGCGGGCAAATAAATCAATGCCTTTTCAGAGTATCTCATAAAGACACTGATAGAGGACATTTGTAGGACAGGCAAAAATAAAGAAGTGTCCAAACATCCAAATATGCCCCCGCAACCTCAAGGACAAAACACTGTTTTCTGCGCTGTTCTCTGTGAACAATTGCGGCCTTAGGGCAGAAATCATACACAGAGATTTGTTTAGTGTTTTGTGTTCATATAAAGTATCTCACATGAGAGTCCTCTTAATGCTTACTTGAGCATAAGAGAAAAAAATAGAAAGGAAAATAGGAAGAAAACTGATTCCCAGTTGGCTGTAGGTGTACTGATATATAAAATCAGTAAAGTCAGTCAGCGCCCAAATAAAAACTATCAAAAGTTCTAATTGATCAAAGAGATTAAACATTTTGTACATATGCATAATAATACACTGAAGATGGCCATGAGCAGAATCAAAATAAAGGTAACGTCTAAAGAAAAACAAAATCATTGAGGCAAAGGAAAACAGTACACTGGTCTGAAATAAATTCTGGTAGTTTTTAGCAGGACTAGGTTCTAAAACTAAATATCAATCTTTAAGCATCTTATCAAGCAGGGTTTAGAAAGTCATTGGAAAATTTAAAGACGAGAGCACAGCTGCAAAAGGCAGCGCATCTCTACTTTCTTGGTTTTAGTTAAAGTTATAATCGAATGAAATTTTACATCCGCAACAATTAGATAATAACACAAGTTTGTCTGCTACGGTGTTTGGTTTAGCGCAAGCCTGACCATTGCCTTCCTATACAATTCTGATAGATTCTCATCTCACTCCAGTGCTCCTTCTGGCATTTCTCCCAATGAGCTTAATTTCTTCCATTGAGATTCAACCAGGTCGATCAGTGAACAGATTGAGTACTTGTGAAAGATGATGTTGGTTTTCTGTGCTGTTTTAGAATTATAGACTCCCTCTATTTTTAAGTTGGCAATGGTAGAGGAGGAAGTGAACAAAGCCATTTAGTCCAAATATTGACTTAACGTTCCCAGCTATCTTCCTTAGCTCGGTATTTCTCTCTTCTCAGTAGAGGATGGTTTTTTACATCACATGCAATTTCTGGTAAGCTTCATAGCAGTGAACTGGTACATTACAAACCTTAGCGATTGAATACAGTTTAAAACTCCAAAAAAGTCCACACCCCTACATCAAGCAATTGTTTCCCAATAATCGAGGGTCCAGACAATCTTTACAAAGCGAAGGACAGAAAAAGGGGCTTGTTGTTACACGGGTAGTGTATCGCCAATGGCACAAAGTGCACCATTTCTCACATATTAAACCCAATAAACACTCCATTCAAACATTGCTTATACTTTTCTGTGCATTTAATGGATGTTTTGTGTACCACTTAGTTTCCTTGTCTTCGCACAATCCTTTGCTGAAATAACCAGGAATAATACATTCCACCCCTGAAACATTTTGTATGTGATGTGAATGGGTTTTGTTTTTAGTCTAGCACTTACGGTTTCAGAACCTATTTAAATTTAATATTCAATGTATTATCTGTTTCAGATTCAATTAACTTGTTTTTCCTAAGCATCCAATATAAAATACAATAATATTTGACCTAGACTTAATGAGATCATCCACTTCAAGAAGCCACATTTTTCATAGAGAACAGAGAAAGCAAGTTTCCTTTTTGAGGACTTTGAAATTAAAATTGATCATCATTTTATTCAAAGTCCACATTCCTATCAGGATCCAGCAGTAAATGTGGACATCTTTAAAATCCACTGTCTTTCATTCTTGTCTCAACAAGACATGTACAAGACATAACAGTTTCAATAAGTGATCTTTAAACTGGGCATATCAGAACAGTAGATGGAGAGTCAACACTATGACAGCAAGTGAGGGGTGAAATTCACCTCAAGGACTCAACTGTGAGCCTTTGGATGAAGACTTATCATAACAGGACTGTGCAGACATGGACACTTCGCAGCACGATGCTGTGATGAGAGTTGACATTAGGGATGAGGAATCTATTTATCTGCCTGCAGCCCCTGATCTCTGAAGGTTATTGTAAAGCCATTCTCAATACTAAGACAACTGTATCAGCATATTCTTATCATGTGTCCTTTGGTTCAAAACTGGGAGATAAAACTGGTGTTACAGGTGCAGATTACTATTTATAGCTCATGATTTGTGTCATTTTCAAAGAATTAAGCCCAAAAGGCCTAGTTTTCATGTGAAGACTATCCAGTTCTGTGCTAAGCTCCCTAAAAGAACAGTGTTCACAAAATCATCTATTTGAATATTTCCCACAATTTGGTTTGTGCATGTTCACATTGCCAAATGACAAAAATATCCTCTCACATTCACACCTAATGTTCGACTTACAACCATGCCTCTAATTGTCACCTCATTTCAGAGAACAAAGCTGTAATTATTGCACTCCAGTAACTGTTGAGACAACATCTCAACAGTGGAACTGTGGACACCGCTGAGCTGATGGTTCGACAAGATGGTCTGTGGAGCAGAACTCTTTGACTGGAGCATCTCCAAATTCGAAGGCCCCCGCTAATTGATCACTTTAGATCACTGCTTGAGTGAACTGCGTTGTAAGGATGTTTTCATATAAATGTGCACATAGAGCTGAATCTCCTTGAAGCACTTCCAGGTGTTTGTAACCAAAGAAAACCTGAAGTGGCTACATCAGTGCCACATTGGTACTGATTTTGAATGTTAAGTATGGTGAAGTATGAATACATTTTAAAGGATCTTCAAAAAATGTTTTCACTAATAACACACATAAAGTCTAAACAAGAAATTCAGATACACTGTACAAAAAAAGCATTGTTCTTTCTCATTACCTGACCACTATATCGTCATATGCTTATCATGCATCTTTTGGTTCAAAACTACTAGACATGTTTGTTTTGAACCAAATACTACACTTTTTCCTTCTTACGAAAGGTAATATTAAGACAATTATGTCAAAATGCCAAAATAATGAAAGAACAATTTTTTATTGCTTTCTTTCCAAATATGACATTTCCTAGCCTGACTATTGCTTTCCTATGGACTTCTGTTCAACTCTCATCTCCCTTCAGTGCTGTGTCTAGGTTTTCTTCCAGTGACCTAGATTTCTCAGTCAGAATTTCAACCAGGTCAATCAGCAAAGTTGTCATTGGCCAATAATAAGGTTGATTTTCTGCTCGATTTTAGAATTGCAGTCTTGGCTGTAGTTTGGCAATGGCAGCAGAGGGAATGAACTACATCCTAAGGCCTTCAATATTTAGAAGGCCACACTTACAAATATTGAATTAACATTAACAGCCATCTGGTTTGACTAAGCACTTCTCTCTTCATAGTGGGGACTGATTGTTTACAGTGCAGGCGATTTCCGTTAAGCTTCGTGAAGCCAAACTGGTGCCATGTCCTTGTTGTGTTTGTCTTGTGAAGCCAGTTCGGCCAAACATTTGCGATTCAGCACATTTTAAAACTTCAATTGAGTCCACCCATCCAGAAAGAAGTTGTTTCTCAACAAACGTGTCCAGAGAACGAGGTGGTTTTTTACCAAACTGGAGGTTTCCAGACCTAAACATTAATTTGCCTTTAAGCAGTTTGGGAAAGCAATGTAGAAGATGGAACAGATTAATAATCTTTTAAATAATTCACATTTCAGGAAATTTGAGTTAATGTTGCAATACCTCAAAAATATTTCTTCCAAAAATGTCATATCCACAGTGAAACAAGTCCTTTACCCGTGTGGGCTTAAATAAGGCTTACTCTAAACACAACAAAAAGACAAACTGCAGTTCCCATATGTATTCTGGGGACACCTTAATTTAAAAAGACATCTCTTGTTTTCATTGTCATATTTGAAGGAAAAAGGCAGAACAGAATGTCAACTGTGAAGTATCAGGTGGCAGAATCTTGTTGTGTTTGTGTTTAGTTTCAGAAGGAACTGGAACACCTAAAAAAAAACTTGGCATTGTGGAAAAAAATGACTGGATGGAAATATTAAAGCAACATCTCATGAGATAAGTCAGAATGTTAATGCTTGTCACAAACCTGTCATGCAGTGATTTTAGAAAAAAAGGACCCAAAGTTATTCTGTTTAAAAGTCAAAAACATTTTTACCCTACAGAAATAATACAAAAAAGTAATAAAGTGTCCTACATGTGATCTAGTTCTTCTGGTATTTAGCAAATATAAAATTATATTGATAATTTTAAGTGATCTGAAACCAGAAAGTCTATTTTGATTTATTGTGAGAAAGACTCTATGCTACTGACAGTAGCTGATGAAAAGAATTTGTGACACATTAATAGGGAAATCTTAATAGCATCAAAAGAATTTTACATTGCTGTAATTAATTATGAAACACAATGTAGAATGTTAAAGTAATTATTCAATAAATACGGAAAGCTAAATTTTAAGAATTGCCAACTGTTAGTTTTAGCATTTTAAAACTGAAGGACTCAAACATTTAATTTTCTACAATCATATCTTTTTTTAACGTAATAAAAATTAAAAAACGAAACACAACACTCATAGTGTCATGGAAAATATGCATAAGTTTGGCCGTGACAATCTGAGTCTTTCACTTTTTTTCAGTAGCTATAGCATACTCACAGTTTCAATATTCATTGTTATCCTTGCCTTGACCTGACACAAATTATACACTAATTCATGTTCTTATTATTCTGCAATTCTTTAGATTCTGCATTTGTCTGAAAGGTTACTCTGTGGCATATAGAGGCACAACCTATTTATTATGTACAACATGTCAATGTACATAAAGAGTTTGGGTCCTTCAAATTGAACAGCGATTAGTGATGCTACACAACACAAGACCTCTGACTATTAATGCACCATCAATTTTGCAGTGGTTTCCATGGATACCAATGTTCTTGGAGGATTCTTTACACACAGAGTGATAGCTTGCTTGATGCTATTATTTTATTATTTGAAAGCTGTGTTTCATAAAGTTTTGTAATTGAGATTTAGTGATGAGATTAGGCAGAGCTGTGAAAATAAGTGAACATGACACAGGCCTATTTAATAGAACTATGTTTCTTTGTTCTGACCAGAAACAAAAGCTTGAAAAAGCAAAAATCGCAGCATTATCATAAATTCTATTTTACATTCTCCTATTTTGAAACAGATAATTTGCCAAATATCTAAAATGCAAGGTTCACTAAACACCTGAAAATTATTTTTACATTTAATAAAAGAAGCATATTTTGTGAAATGTAAAGTTCCTTAACATATATTTTTTAATGTTGATGATGGTCTGACATCCAATTCACTTCAGTTTATTTATATGGCACTCATTCACAACAATTGACTTTTCAGGACACTTTACATTGCACTTTACTTACCTATGGTACTGTGTTTATTTTTGATTCATTTAATACTAGTTTTTTTTTTATGAAGATGAAAGTACTTTCCACAATGTTTATCTTTGTACAAAACCTTTACTGCACTCTGTAATTTCTGGTGAAAATTATCTTGACAATCTGGTGCGTTCTCTTTTTTAGAATAAACCAAAAGGAAATTCTGATATATGATAAAGTATATTTATGTTTAGTTTTGGAAAAACAAAAGCAGTCGTTCTTTATATATTGAGTGAGCACATGGGCACCTAATGAGCCACAAGGACACACTATTTAGACAAAATAGTGCTAATGTTTTAGTCAATATCATTCAATATGTGTGTGAATGTGATTTGGCTTTTAGTTTTCCTTTTTGAATTTAGAAGTGACCATGAGACACTGCAGAAGATTTATCCCATGCCCTTTACTTATAAGGGCAGCATGAATATATACAAAAACTTGCACAGAAATAAGGTAATTTAAATTTCCATTAATTCTTTCTTTTTTTTTCTACAGTCATTTTTTGTGTTCTGTGATTATGGGGAAAGTTACAATAAATTCAAATAATGAAAATCTAGGCAGCTTCAGACGTAGCACACCTGTATTAAATTTGCAGTCATTATAAATAGGTACATAATAAAAAGAAAATGAAATGTTGAAAGGCAATATGATGCAGGGGTTCAAGATTTTATTTTATTTATAGTGACAAATTTTAAACACAAGCTCAGACAGGAGAATGGAATAGAATTGTGATTATTTTCCTCATCAGTACTTTAGTGTCATTTGCTCATTAGCTTTATAAAACAGTCACACAAACACACACATGCACACGCAGCAGCTGTGTGTCACATGACCTCTTTTCATGGATTTGTTTTTCAAAGGGACAAAATCAAAGGCTTGTAAAAGTGCTTCACACGTAAAAACGGTCTATTAATGTTTCCTTTGGAAACAAAGGTGTCTTTGAATGCACCGAATCAAAGACTAAACAGATTACACAAGTGAACACTGAATTAACATAGCAGCCATTTTTTATTTGGATCCCCCTCAGTGAGGCAATAGACAGCTTTCTGTCACACAGCAAATACAAAATAGAAATGTACCTTTGTACCTTACTATCAACCCAATGACAACACTAACTTGTACAAAACACAGCGATTATGATGTATGTTAATGTAATGCTTATCTACAGATTCTGGGCAATCTTTAAAAAATAATACAGTGGTTACAAAATTTAAATGCCATGTGTGTGTGGTTTTTTTCTTTTGTTTTTTTTTGTACATTTTTGAATGTTCAAACATTATAACATGGATCAGCAGATGCATAAACTACAACGAAGTACTGTTAAAAAAAAAACTACAACGCTCCTAAGAGCAGTTGCAAACAGCATCAAAGGACAGCGCAGAGAAGCTTTGTGGTAATGATGTGCTGTAGGAAAACTGACAATTTTCTTTTAAGGTATTTTTGATATATACAACATTTTTATAACAACTGAAGGTAGCATAGTTACTTGATTGCACTATAGCTATTTTTTCAGTCATAAGTCTTGACAGAATTAACTTGTCTCTGTGGAGGGTGTACACTACTTTGACCAAAATATTCAGTCAGATATTGGATGGATGACTGGGGTCTAAAAACATAAAGAGGAATAAGGAATAAAACAAATGTGCATGAAACAAAAGCTTTACATGCAGATAAATACTGTGTAACCACTTTGAAAGACCTTGCTGTGAATAGGAGGAGATAATGTGCAAAAAAATTTATCTTCTAATTTCTTTCATGTACTAGTATTAAGTGCAGGCCTTTTATAACGCCTAATAAAAATGTTTTCAACATCATCTAGCTTCAAATATTGTGTCTTTCCATGCTGTTAGCTCAAGAATTGCAATATCTCCTTAAAATAATTGATGATGGTCTTCTTTTATTAAAACCTACCAATTTGTTTTCAGCTTTTTAAGGACTGAATTGCTGGTTTCTGTGAAAATAAAGTAGCCAACACAGAGTCGACTAGACCACATCTCATCTGAGTCATTTGTGCCTCTCTCCTTTCTCCTCTTTTGTTCTCTCCTGCTTAGAGCTGAAAAAGTGAGTTCACAAAAATATTCTGTGTTTCCAATCTAAAAAGATAGATGAGTGAAGATCAAGTACAGAGGAAACTATTTCTGAAGAGTACAAGTGAAGAAGCAGCAATAAGCGGCAACTCATTGTTTGCTAAAAGACCTTTTGAAATTTGCTTGGTCTGAAGAGGGGATGAGATTTTCATCTAGCAGTACAAGCTTCACAAGAAATAAACATATTTTATTAAAAGCTTAGTTTGTGCTTATCTTGAGAGCATAATTCAATTTAACTGTACACATGTAACAAAACAATGGATATATGATGCAGCTTTGTCACACACCATTTAAAATTGACTGGTTTAGCATGATGGCTGTCAAGATAGGATGCCTGATAAATAATAAGTGCTGGTTATTTGTAGCCTTCATCCTTGTTCTGTCTCTCTCTCTCTTTCTGCCTGTCCTCATCTCTTCTGGTGGAAGGGACAATAATTCAAGGAGTGGAGTCATGAAGAGGAACTTAGAAATGATAAAAATCGGAACTTGTTGTGTGAGTCAGTGCAAAGAAGCAATGCCAAAGGTAAAAACACAAAATGGAAGGAAACCAAAGTAATCCCATATAGAACCTCGGATGGAAAATGAGATCTATATACATGTAAAATGAATATTATGAATATTTTTTGTTTATCAAACGTACTACCAGCATCTATTGGGCCAAATGTGCCATACACTGTGACTCTTCTAGAAGTCTGACTAACAAAGCCACTTTGAAATCAGAAAATGAATTTTTGCAATTATAACAGCACCTTCTGTCTCCACAGACCCCCGGGACTTGCTGCAGGAAACTATGCTGCCCTGTCGGCTACCAACTGCGACGTGTAACAGAGTGAATAAAAGCCAGCGCTCTCAAAACTACAAGCATGCTTTATTCTGCAGAGGATACCTCTAAAATGTACTTGGCTCTAACCTTCTCTTTTAAAAGTTGCCACTTTTTTGATAGTGGTGAGTTCTAAAGACTCTTCCATAAAGACAGCCTCAGCCATGAACTGTCCACGGGGGACTTGTTAAAGGGTCAGATCCTTGTTTTGACAAACAAAAGTGAGACTGGAGTTTGTGTCTAAGTTTTTGATATTATGTAGAAACATGTTTTTTGGATCATTTCCTTCAAAGTTAGAGATTTAACACTGATTTTACTAACATTGCATAAGCATGAATTTAAGTAAGTTAAGAGACAAAACACTAAAGATTACATAGTTTATTTCAGTATATTAGAGCAGTATCGTCATGAAAAAAATTGTCTATACAGATAAGCACTGGTTATTTGTTTCAGCAGGTTAACAATGAGCTGTAAAACATGTAAACTAACAAAAAAATATTATGACATAATGAGTCACAGGTTTTGTGTCGAGATATTCACTCTTGGTCACATTTCACAGGAATCGTACGCCACACTCTGGATACTCACTGTTCCTGGGAAACAACTGATTTTTAACTGGCTTATGATTAAGAAACTATTAATAAGTTGTTCTTGAATCATCCTAAACTGAGGATAACTTTCAACAAGAGAACTGAATTGAGACCTTCCCACGCTGCTTTCTGATGCATCATAAATCATATTTAATATGCCTAGTTTATGTTGTACAATCTATAAGCTTTACTTTAAAATGTTAACATTATGAACCAAAAGCACCTTCCATCCACCGCAACATATTGCACTGCACTGTAATTACGGGCCTTTTTTATATTTTATGAAGTCCATGAAGTTTGGAAATCAGGTGGGAGTACTCAATTGTGTGAAAATTGCGCTACTAGATGCCCTCCCATCCTACACACAGGACTTTTGGATTGTTTTTTTTTCTTTTTTGTTTGTATGTTGTTTTTTTTATGTGAATAGTTTGATTATGTTATGAGGAAGTCTGGGATTAATGGAGTTTTTCTTCTTTTCAACACCCCAGCACTTTGTATTGCTTTGTTGCTGAAAATGTGCTATATAAATAAAATTACCTTTACCTTTACCCAGCTACTAGAAATCAAGTTTTCACAATTTGCTTAAGATGCTTACAGATGAGTTTGTATGTATTAAAGTCACATGAATTTATCCTTTGGCATTGAAATGATTAAAGTACAAAAGCCAACAATACGTAAAGCATGAAGTAGCAACACAAAGCTTTTAAGTCTTGACAAAAACAAAAATTTATGTTGCAGTGTTGATATTTTGTCCTCCTTTCTTTCCAACGATGACACATCGATTGGCACAGAGTGCCTTGCCTGGTGGCACATTGATTTGTGAAAGGAGGAAACTGGAGTAGAACCTACGACCTTTCAATTCTAAGACAGCTACTCTACCAGAAAAAGATGGTTGAGAGCTTTGCCTGTTAAAACATCTAAACTTTTCCCATCAAACTGAAGTGTATTCCACAAAGCACTTGGCAGTTGTTGTCAGCGTTTATGTTTTAACAATGTTTATGGTTTATGCTTTTACTATTGATGTTATATATGTTTGAGGCTATTATTTTGAAGTAATAAAGGAAACTGTTTTTAAACTGTTGTGTCCACAAAGGCCATAAATATAGACTTCAATTGGGCTGCCTGAAATTATTGAAGACTTATGTGTGGTAACATTTTGGCAACACATTGGACAAACTAAACAGCGACAGATAAAATATCCTAGAGCTGAAATCTTATTATGAGTTTCCTATCTGTATTAAACAGATTTCTTTCAAAAAAAATTTCATGTGATCATCTTAAATCTAAAATTCAAAGATGTTTTATGAATCCACACCAAATTGACTAAAGTCTATTGTTAGATATTCAAAGAATATTGCTAAAGTGTTCTCTTTTTTTCTCATGGAAAAAGTAAGAAAACACAAAGTCATGAATCATTAGTACAAAGTCTCAAAGCAGTGATGAGTTGTTCACAGACAAGTCGACTTAAAGATCTAGCGGTTTGTAACAAACAAGAAAATCCTATTCTTCAGATAGCCTACTCCTCTCTTTGGA